>NC_090923.1:590116584-590419615 GCF_040938575.1 Ambystoma mexicanum | reverse complement strand
GAACAGTCCCTTCATGAACTCTTTCACCAGACGATGAGACCACAGGGACGACCGGCCCGTGGTTCTGGTGTATCGGGAGATCGCAGCAAGATGAATCTTGATGGACGCGTGCGCCAGTCCAGCTTTGGCCAGCGTCAGCAGGTACGGCAGTACCTGGGGAGCCGTAATCCATAGAGGGTTAATCTTCTGTGCGTGGCACCAGACAGAAAACCTCTTCCATTTGTGTCCGTAGCATTTAAGAGTCGAGGACGCCCTGGCCTTTGCAAGAACCTCTCTGCAGTCGGCCGGTATGTCATATCCTCCAAACTCTAGCGCTGCAGGAGCCAGGCCTGCAAGTTCAGCGATTTCGGGTCGTGGTGGAGGATGGCGCCTCCTTCCCTGGAGAGCAGATCCGCGTCCACCGGCAGCTTGATTGGCGGGGACGCTGACAAGTCCAGAAGGTCCGGGAACCATATCTGCCTCCGCCACGCAGGTGCGACGAGGATCATCCTGCACCGTGACCTCTTGAGCTGGTTGATGAGCCGGATTAGCAGTGGCAAAGGAGGGAACGCGTAGAGGAACAGGCCCTCCCAGGGGAACGAGAAAGCATCGCTCATGCTCCTCGCCTGGGGAAACCTGCTGGCGAACCTCTGGCACTTGGAGTTCGTCGCCGTCGCGAACAGGTCGATCTGGGGTGTGCCCCACCGTCGGAAGAGGCGATCCACTAGATCCTGCCGTAGGTCCCACTCGTGGCACGAGCGCAGCTCCCTGCTGAGTGAGTCGGCGATGGTGTTTTTTATCCCTGCCAGATGAAACGGCACCAGAAACATCCCTTGGGCGACTGCCCAATGCCACAGGTCCTGCGCCTCCTTGGACAGTGCTGGGGACCTGGTTCCGCCCTGTTTCCTGATGTAAAACATGGTGGTGGTGTTGTCGGTGAAGATCCTCACCACCTTGCCCTTGAGGGACGGAAGGAAGGACCTGAGGGCCCAAAACACTGCACGGAGCTCCAGGACGTTGATATGTAGGGATTTCTCCGTCGGGAGCCAAAGGCCTCTTGCGTGCAGATTTTCGGTGTGTGCTCCCCACCCTTCCAGGGAGGCATCCGTGGTCACTGTCTCCTGGTGGGCTGGGGTCTGGAAGTCCATGCCCGCCGTCAGATGCGCGCGGGTGCCCCACCACCGGATCGCTCGTCGGAAACTCTCGTCGAGTGTGATCCTTTCCTCGAAGCTGCCCGTCGTTTGGATCCAGCGCGCGTCCAGGAACTCCTGCAACGGGCGCATCCGGAGCCTGCACATGGGAATGAGGTAGATGCAGGAAGACATCATTCCGAGGAGGGACTTGATGGACCTCACCTTGGCCGCGTCGGCCACCAACATCCGCTGCACCTTGCCCAGGATGGTCCTGGTCCTCTCCTCCGACGGGGAGGCCAGAAGGGACACTGTGTTGAGCCTCGCTCCCAGAAACAGAGCGTCTTGCGCGGGTACCAGGTGGGATTTGGCGTAGTTCACGGAGAATCCCAAGTCCGTGAGAAGTTGGACGGTCCTTGCCGTGTGAACCACGGCGAGCTCCCTCGTCTTGGCTCGGATGAGCCAGTCGTCCAGGTAGGGGTAGACGTGGATCCCTTCGCGGCGCAGCTGCGCCGCCACCGGTGCAAGGCACTTGGTGAACACCCTGGGTGCCGACCGCAGTCCGAAGGGGAGGGCTTTGAACTGGTAATGACACCATTGGACCACAAACCTGAGGAATTTTCGGTGCCCCTTTAGGATGGGAATATGGAAGTAGGCATCCTCCAAATCCAACGACGACAGGAAGTCTCCTTCCTCCAGCTGACCCAGGACGTGCTGGAGGGTGACCATCCAGAACTTTTGCGCCTTGATGAACTTGTTCAGATGTCGCAGGTCCAGGATGGGGCGCCATCCCCCCCGTCTTCTTCTTCACGAGGAAGTATCTCGAGTAAACTCCGGAGCCCCGAAGCCTCTTTGGGACGAGTTCGATGGCGCCCTTCCTGAGCATCGCCTTTACCTCCAGGAGAAGTTGAGGGACGTGAAGTTCTTTCCTGGCCACGGGGGGGACGCGCGGACACTTTCTTTGAAACTCGAGCGCGTGGCCCCGGGCCAAGGCGTCCAGCACCCAACGGTCGGTGGAGATGGACTCCCACACGCTGACGAAGCTCGCCAGCCGGCCTCCCACCGGGGTGCTTCGGTGGGGGCCCGACCCCACGGCCGGTTCAATCCTGCTTCGACGAGGCTTTGCCGCCTTGACCTCCTTGGCGACGACGGCGGGGTCCGCCAGACTTGCCTCGTCCTCTGTAGGCCTCCTGAGACGACGAGCGGGCCGCTTGACGGTAGGTGGAGAAACCGCCGCCGGAACCTTTGGAGGCGTCCTTGCCTCCGCGGCTCCGAAAGGGCGTCCGTCGTTGTTGCAGAACTCCAAGGGCCCGGGCCGTCTCGGTGTCCGCTTTAATGGCCTGAAGGGAATCGTCCACTGTTTTCTCAAACAGGTTGTTTCCATCGAAGGGCATGTCCAGGACTCTGGTCTGTACGTCTTGATGGAAGTCCGTAGCCTTGAGCCATCCACGCCGCCTAAGGCAAACGCCGTTGCCCAACTGGCGGAACCCAGTGTCGGCGATGTCCGTCGCAACGGTAATGGCGTGGTCCGAAGCCACCTCACCTTCCTGCAGGATCTCCAGGGCCTCTGCCCTCTTGTCGTCCGGCAAGAAGTCCAGCAGGGGAGCCAGTTTGTACCAGAGCTCCCTGTCGTATCGGGCCACGATAGCCAAGGCGTTGGCAGGTTTAATCGTCATCGCTGCAGACGAGATGACTCTGCGTCCCATAGCGTCCAATTTCTTTCCCTCGCCGTCCGGTGGGGAAGTCGATGTGGAGGCCCCACCCCCCCCCCCCTGCTTTTTTCCTGGCCGCCGCGGAGGCGACGGAGTCCGGGGTAGGCTGCGCCCGGAGGCACAGGGGGGCCGTGTCCGGGACCCGGTACTTTTTCTCGTACCGGTCTCTTCTAGCTGGCGTCGTGGAAGGGTTCTTGAGGAGGGTGAGGCCCTCATCCCAAATGTCGTCCAATAGAGGCACTGCGAGGACCGTCTTCCTCTTGGCCTCGCGCCGCTGATAAAGGAAACCTTCCTTCTTCTTCTCCTCAGGGCAGAGTTGGAAAAGCTCGGATGCCCTGGTGATCATGGAGTGGAACGATCCAATCTCGTCGGGCGGAAAAGCCCTGGTGGGAGGCGACGACGGTACATCCTCGTCGTATACCTCGTCGTCCGTACCCGTCGCTGCCGTGTCAGTCCCCGTATCATCCCCTCGGGTGGACGGGGAGGAGGGCTGGAAGGGGCGCGACGGCTGAAAAGGAGGCGGAGGGTGGATCCTTCTTTTCTTGGTAGGGGGAACCCCAGAAGGTCCCGGTTCTGGGTCCCCCGACGGGAGAGGTTCCGTCGGCAACGGTAGTCTCGTCCTTATCTCTGAGCATAAGGACTGTATAGCCAACAAAATGGCCGCCGAGTTGTCTCGCGGCGCTGGCAGAGGGGAATCCGACGGGCGATAAGGGGCCCCGTCGGTACCCTCGACGATGTCGTCACCTGCGTCGGGATCCATCCCGACGGGCCGGTCTTCTTCCACGCCGAGGCCGTGGCTTAAGACCTCGACCAGCTCCTCCTCCGAGGTTGAGGCCGAATCTACGACGACGCCCTGCCCCCCCTTTTTCTTCCCCACGGGGGATTTCACGGGGGTCCTATCGATGGGCACAAAAGAGGACTCCCTCCGAGGTGGCAGGGAGACTCTGAGCCCCGAGGTCGCCACCACTGGTGTAGCCTCCACAGGCTGAGCCAGGGCCGCCGCGACAGTTTCGATAGAGGGCTTGGCCGGATGGATTAAGGCCTTCACCACCTTAGGCGCGCTCACCGCCTTATCCTTGAGGGGGGGGGGACACTGCCTCGCTCCCCCTCCGCCTTCAAGCTCGACCGGGGCCTCTCCAGGAGCCTCGCCGGGTGCTCGGCCTTCCTCTTACCCGACCCAGAGCGTTGGCTCGTGGTTGATGGTGCCGGGGAGGGTGCGCCCAGCCTGGCGCCCGTAGCGCCCGACCGTTCGGCGCTCCCGGTGCCAGCGGACTCGCGGTGCTTGGCCTTATGTTGGACCCCCGTCGCCGGGGCGTCCTCAAAGGTCTTAGAAGACCGCTCGGATTTCTTCCTCTTCTTCTCGCCGGACGGGCTCTTCACTTCCAGCCAGTTGGCGAGGCGTTGATGGCGGTCCTTCATGGTCCGCTCCGACATGTTGCCGCAAAACGCACAGTCCTTCTCCACGTGCGTCTTGTCCTCATGTAGGCAGTAAAGACAAAAAGAGTGTTCGTCCTCCTTGAAGACGTTCTGCAGCTGGCATCCAGGGCAGACCCTGAACAGCTTTCCGGGCGTCGAGCTTCCCTTCTCCTGGGCCATGACCGGGCCTGAGAAACTTCTGGAGTCCTCCAAAAGCGTAGCTCGACGAAATCTTCACCCTTGAGGGGCGCAGACGAATCCGACACGGGTCCCCGTTGATCGGATGGAGAGTCGGTGGAGCTTGAGGCTCTTTTGACCGAAAAAACGAAGTTTTTGAGAAAAAACGTGAAAAAAATAGCACTAACGCTCGAGAGCAATAGCACGAGGATCCCAACACATGAACGTGCGGTAAAAATCTGAAGATGGCTGCCAGAGGCGGTGCTTAGGTAGAGTGCAGTCATTGGCTGTGGTCAGTATGACGCAGAGACCAGTGATTGTTTACTACTACGAAAGACAGATCAGAAACGAAACTGATACTGGTTTTTTCTTTACCGAGGATTCCCAGCCTGACGACGGGGAATATTCATGAGCATGTGAATCCATGCCAGACCCCATGCTGGAGAACCACAGTTCTGTGAGTAGCCGGACGGTCCCCGCCGTGTGCTCGATGGCGGTCTCTCTCGACTTTGCTCGGATGAGCCAATCATCCAGGTAAGGGTAGACATGAATCTCTTGCAGGCGCTACTGCGCCACCACTGGTGCCAGACACTTGGTGAAAACCCTTGGTGCCGACTTCAATCCGAAGGGGAGGGCCTTGAATTGGTAATGCTGTCCTTGGACCACGAAGCGCAGAAACTTGCAGAGTCCCTTGTGGATGGGGATGTGAAAATGGGCATCCTCCAGGTCCAGCGACAATAGGAAGTCCCCTTCTTCCAGATGTCCCAGCACATACTGAAGGGTGGCCATCCAAAACTTCTGGGACCTGATGTACTTGTTGAGGCGGCGGAGGTCCAGCAAGGGTCTCCAACCGCCCGTCTTCTTTCTGATGAGGAAGCACCGGGAGTACACTCCGGAGCCTTTAAGTGAGGAGTTCTATCGTGCCCTTCGTCAGCATGGCTCATACCTCCAGCAGAAGTTGAGGGACATGGTTTTCCTTCCTGGCCACCGGTGGAAAGCGCGGACACTTCCGTTGAAATTCCATGGTGTGCTCATGGGCCAGGGCGTACAGCACCCAACGGTCCGTGGAGATGGACTTCCACACACTGACAAAGTTCGCCAGCCGGCCTCCCACTGGGGTGCGCGGATGGAGCCCAATGTCACAACCGGTTCAATCCTGCTTCGCCATGGGGGCACTACCTTGGCGACGACAGCGATCTCCTCTGGACTTGCTGCGGCCCCTGTAGGCTTCCTGAGCCGGAGAGCCGGACGGTTGACAATAGGATGATGAGCTACCACCGAAACCTTTGGAGTACCCCTGGGATTTTCCTCCTGAGGCCCCAAAGGACGGCCGTCGCTGCTGGAGCGTGCCCAAGGCCCAAGCCGTCTAGGTATCTGCCTTGAGGGCCTGAAGAGACTCGTCCGCAGTCTTGCTGAATAAGGTGTCCCCGTCGAAGGGCATGTCCAACACCCTCGACTGCACATCCTGGCGGAAGCTAGTGGCCCTCAACCAACCAACCCGACTGACGAAGGCAAACACCATTGCCCAACTGACGGAATCCTGTGTCGGCGATGTCCGTGGCCACCGTGATGGCATGGTCCGACGCCACCTCGCCTTCTTTCAGGATCTCCAGCGCTTCTGCTCTCTTGTCGTGGCCGCCTTGATAGTCGTCTCGGCTGATGAGATGACCCGTCGCCCCATGGCGTCCAGCTTCGTCCCCTCGCTGTCCGGGGGTGGGAAGAGGACGATGATACCGAAGATCCGGAAGACAACTTCTTCGCCGCCGCCGAGACCACCGAGTCAGGGGATGATTGGGATCTGAGACACTAGGGTGCCGAGTCCGGCACTCTATACTTCTTCTCATAGCGGTCCCTGTTTGCCAGGGCCGAGGACGGGTTCTTCATAAGGGACAGCCCCACGTCTCAAATGTCGTCCAATAGAGGAATCGAAAGCACAGTCTTCCTCTTGGCCTCCCGGCGCTGGTACAGGAAGCCTTGCTTCTTCTCCTCGGCGACCAGTTGAAACATTTCCGAGGCCCTACAGATCATGGCATGGAAAGAGCCAATCTTGTCGGGCGCCGAGGCCCTGGGCACTGGCGACAGGAGGTCCACTCGGTCGCCGTTGTCCGTACCCGTCGTCACCGTATCCGTATCGTCCCTCCGAGGAGAGGATGGCGGCGAAGGATGGCAAGGAGGTTGAGGTTGGACTCTCCTTCTCTTGACAGGGGATTCCCCCGACAGTCCCGGTGCCGCAGGATCTCCCACTGGTGACCGGGGCATCCTTGTCCGGATCTCTGAGCGCAAGGTGTGCAGGGCCTGTAGGATCTTCACCGACACGTCCACTGGCGGTGGTTGTTGCGGTGGCTGAAACGGGAGCGGTGGCAGTGGCGTGATCTCCTCTGGCTCATCACCGCCCTGCTGCTTCTCGTCTGTTTCCTCGCTGCTCTCCACATCCGCCTTGCCGGGGTCCTTCCCATAGGACCTGGCCTCGATGAACTTCTTATCCAGTAGAACCTTCAGACCAGAAAGCACCTCCTCCTCGGAGAGGTCCGAGCCCTGCAGGACTAAAACCCCCACACCACCTTCTGCTCGACCAGCAGGGACGGTCTAGGGGAGATGATCGGTATCGTTTTCACCAGAGTCTTCTCATTGGGTAGAAAACACGATTCCCTCTGATCAGGCGGGGAGATTCTCGTCTTAGGAGCCGCCTCTTGCGAATCTGCAGCCTTCGCTAGGGACGCCATCACTCCTTCAAGGGAAGATTTTGTCTGGTGAACCTGGGCCTTCTAGACCTTGGGCGCGCTTGAGGCCTTCAGTGTGGGGGCAGGGTCAGCACCCCTTTCCCCCTTGGCTTTCTCCGTCGGAGTCGGCTGGGACTTCTCCAGAAGTTTACCCGGATGGTCGGACTTCCTCTTCTTCGCTGACCCGGAGCGTTGGCTCGTGGTTGAGGGTGCCGTTCCCGACCTGGCCACAGAGGAGCCCGGCCCAAAGGCGCTCCCGGTGCCTGCTGGCTCGCAGTGCTTTGCCTTATGTTGGACCCCCATCGAAGGAGCGCACTCTAAGGTCTTAGAAGTCCAGTAAGATTTCCTCTTGCTGGGTGAGGCCTGCTGCCCCGGGATCTTCGTCTGGAGGCAGTAAAGGCACAGGGAGTGTCCATCATCCAGGAAAAGGTCCGTAGTCCACATCCAGGGCAGATCCTGAACAGAGGCCTCCAGTCTCCTTTATCTTCAGCCATGTCCACGTGGAGTAGGCCTCAAAGAATCTTCCGGAATCCTCCAAGAAGGTAACTCGACAATAAATCACCCTTGAGGGGCATAGAAAGTTCTGAAAAATGGGTCCCCGTTAGTCGGATGATGGATTGATGGAGCTTGAGGCTCGATTGACCGGAAAAATAGAGTAAACTTTAAGAAAAAGCGCAAAACGCAGTAAAAAGCCAGAGAGCTAATCACAAGGACTCCCACCACTCTAACGAAGATGGCTGCCAGAGGAGGGCTTTAGGTAGAGGGCAGTCATTGGATGGGGGCAGTATGACCCAGCGACTAGTGATTGGTTGTTACGAGAAAGACAGTTCAGAAATGAAACTGAAACTGAATTTTTCTTTACCGAGGATTCCCAGCCTGACGATGGGGAATATTCATGAGCATGTGAATCCATGCCAGACCCCATGCTGGAGAATGCTTAGTAACTAGTGTCATGTCGCAATATCTTCCTTAACTCTCAAAGCACAGGGTATTATGAGGGGCACACCATACCAAACATCAATGGTGGCATGTCAGTCCGTGAACAGCAACAAGGTCAATGACGTACACCAAATGCAAGTACAGTCACTTCACGCCACCTCTAGTGATGTGCCAACTGCAAAATGTCCTCCACAACCATTCTGTTATGGTGAGCACCCACAGGAGACATACATATTTCCAAGAGTGTAACGCTGGAGTTACATATCAGTATAGGAATGGACCCAAAGAAGGCAACATTCTGAAACCTACTTCCAAACAGTGTCCAGACTGTTAGGTCAAAGGGCTCTAGCCATTCATACAAGGCAGTAAGGGCTTGCCACTGACAGCACAACATAGTACGCTGACTACAAACATCCTGACATCATCTGCAATACACTCCCCATCCCCAATGGGATCTGAAGGTAGTCGCCTGTGCAGCTACCCGAAAATGATTTATAGGTCATTAGCTGGGCCATTTTGCAAATGTTACACAGTAAAAAAATCCTCTCGTCCCAATTTCTTACTACACTCCTGGAAGCAAGGCTATGTTCACAGCCACACCATTCCAAACGCAAATGGTGTCTCATCTCAACAATGCTGCTGTTGGAACTATAACATGTCCTACACACTGATTCTACAAAGGCGCGTACCTTAGGACAATTACATATTTAAATGGGTTTGGGATGCAACAAGGTATGGTTATATGTGGTTATAAAAACTTACCAATTTAGCAAAGGCAAATGAAATGCACTCTGTATACATATGTGTACAATCGACATACCATTATCTCAATGCACCCATGCATGTTTCAATGGCTTAATTCACTCCCTATAGCAAGGGTCTGTTCACGTATGATGGAATCCATGGGATATATCCCCTACTAACCCAAGGGGAACACTCAGACCTCATGCGACAATGAGCTGTGTCAGCACGGATTGACACCATCCTTTCACACACATACCAACTCATCTGGCTAATACCAGTATACTATTGAGGATTTAACTATTACTATAAGAATTTGTGAATAAAATACTTATATGCCGCAGGTCGAATCACCTTTAATTAATGTATTTCAGATATCAGAACAGATGTCAGTATTTTTTACTGATAATATTGCGTCTTCAGTAAATTTTTGAGGGTTGTGCGCAAGTTGCCTTTCCAAACCCCTAATTCTACTGTTTCCAATTTCACAAACCTTGTGTGTGGTTTGTGGGAATAGTGAGCTTGCAGACACCCTTTACATTGTGTAATATCTATACTACTTCTTTTGATTCCTTGTTCTCTTATAGACATTACAGTGGTCACTAGCGCACAACAACTTGATCGAACCCACATACCCAATACTTTTGTATTTTTGTTAACGACCACACCATTCCAAAGTCAATTAGTGATATGTGTCAGCACTGCTGCTGTAAGAAGTCTAACATGTCCTCCACAATGAATCTGCAAACGTGAGTACCTTAGCTCACTTACATATTTAAAGGTCTTTGGGATGTCACAAGGTATGGTTCCAATAACTTATGCAAATGACCTAAGGCAAATGGAATGCACTCTTTGTACTTATGTGTGAAATCCAAATACCAATATCACAGTACTCCCATACATGGCAGTATTGCGTTGCAGGGTTGTGCCCAGCAGCCTAGTCCTTGTACACACCCACTACAAGGCAATAGAGCCATGCATGGGAACATGTGGCCGCGTAGTTTTTCTCCCTACAAGTATGTATGGCTAAAGTAACAAACCCAACCAAGGCAACATTCTAAAACCTACTTCCAACCAGTGGCCAGACTGTTAGGTCCAAGGGCCCTAGCCATGCACTCAATGCAGTAGGGCTTTTGCAGGCACAACACAACATAGCACACCGACTGGAAATATCCCCATATTGTCCATAACGCACTCCCCATCCCCAATATAGTCTGCCTGCACTCACCAAAAAATGAGTGTCGCCTCTACAGCTGCCCGCCAATGAAGTATATGTGAGTAGCTGTGTAATAGGTACATATCGCAAATTGTGATGGTAAAACATTCCTTCCATGTGCCAATGTCTTACTGCCCTCCCTGAAGCAAGGCTGTGGCCAAGCCCTAGCCTCTTGTGTACATGCAGAGAGCTACAGCCTCCGCCCATGCACCGAAGAGCCTAGTCCTTCAACACACCCACTAGAAGGCGATAGACCCATACATGGGAACATGTGGCCACAGAGCTTTCCAGCCTACAGGTACGTATGGGTACACTAACAGACTCAAACAAGGCTACATTCTCCAACCTACAGTGGCCAGACTGGTAGGTGCAAGGGCCTTAGCCATGCACACAAGCCAGTACGGCTTTGCAGGCACAACACAACATAGCACACCGACTGGAAATATCCCCATATTGTCCCCAACGCACTCCCCATCCCCAATATAGTCTGCCTGCACTCACCAAAAAATGAGAGTCGCCTCTACAGCTGCCCGCCAATGAAGTATATGTGAGTAGCTGTGTAATAGGTACATATCGCAAATTGTGATGGTAAAAAATTCCTTCCATGTGCCAATGTCTTACTGCCCTCCCTGAAGCAAGGCTGTGGCCAAGCCCTAGCCTCTTGTGTACATGCAGAGAGCTACAGCCTCCGCCCATGCACCGAAGAGCCTAGTCCTTCAACACACCCACTAGAAGGCAATAGACCCATACATGGGAACATGTGGCCACAGAGCTTTCCAGCCTACAGGTACGTATGGGTACACTAACAGACTCAAACAAGGCTACATTCTCCAACCTACAGTGGCCAGACTGTTAGGTGCAAGGGCCTTAGCCATGCACACAAGCCAGTACGGCTTTGCAGGCACAACACAACATAGTACACCGACTGCAAATACCCTCATATTGCCTCCAATGCACTCCCCATCCCCAATGGAGTCTGCCTGCACTCAACAAAAAATGATAGTCGCCTGTGCACCTACCCCCCAATGAAATGAGTAGCTGCATAAAAGGTGCATATCGCAAAACTGTGATGGTAAGAAATCCTTCCATGTGCCAATGTCTTACTGCCTGCCCTAAAGCAAGGCTTTGGGCAAGCCCTAGCCTCTTGGGTACATGCGGAGGCCTAAGGCCTCCACCCATGCACCCAGAAGCCTAGGCCTTGCCCACAACCACTACAAGGCAATGGAGGCATGCATGGGAATATGGCGCCACACACCATACTTGACAATCGTACCACAGCCACTGGCACCCCTACCCACCACCACAACACAATGGTAACCCACAACAGCAACATATCCACCGGTACCCCTAGCCAACAGCGGGAGGTGACAAAGAACAAGTTACTTTCTTACCTGGTAACGTTCTTTCGATGGGATGGTCCGACGATGTATTCCATATCTATGACAGGTAATGTCCACAGCTGTGCTGCTTCGGAAAATCGAGGACCTCCTCCGACGGCCGATGTCACCCGATGTGATAAGTAGGACGCACGACGCCCATAGCCTCAGTTATAGTTTCTTTCCAGAACATGTGCCACCAGTTTTCTGCCAGTCAGATACACAAGGCCTTGCGGAACGCAAGCTGCAATCGCAAAAGAAATTCTGCAGCGGGTAGGGCAGGGAGGGAGCGATATGGAATACGTCGTCGGACCATCCCATCGAAAGAACGTTACCAGGTAAGAAAGTGACTTGTTCTTCGAGGGGCTTGGGTCCTCCGACGTATTCCATATCTATGACAGACTCCCAAAGCAGTACCAAGCAAGGAGGTGGGAAAGAATTTAGAATACAAATTTAGCATGCCCAATCAAATTGCGGAATAGAGAACTGCCTTGCCAAAGGCCAAATCTTGCCCTCTAATGGAATCGAGGGAGTAGTGACGTACAAAACTATGTACTGAAGCCCAGGTGGCTGCATCACAGATGTGACTAATAGGAACTCCCCTCTGCAGGGCAGTAGACGCAGCCACTCCCCTGGTAGAATGGGCCCGCAAGCCAGCCGGAGGATCCTTACCCGCCAAGCGGTAACACTCGGAGATAGCTAAAATAATCCAATGAGACAAAGTCTGTTTCGTCACAGCTTGTCCCAAACGCTTTCCAGCGTAACCAATGAAAAGTTGATCGTCCACTCTGACCCGGGACATGCGCGAAATATAAAAACTCAACGCTCTCCGAGGATCAAGCCCATGGAGCCTCTCCTCTTCCTTACCAGGATGTGGAGGAGGAAAGAACGCCGGAAGAACAACCTTCTGGCTCAAATGAAATTCCGAAACTACCTTCTAAACCCTGTCCTTATGAAACACAATGAAGGGTGGCTTAACTGAAAGTGCCTGTAACTCACTCACTCTGCGAGCGGAAGTAACCGCAACCAAAAACAAAGTTTTCAGAGTTAACAGCCTCAAAGGGCAAGAATGTAAAGGCTCAAACGGAGCACCCATAAGAAACTTAAGAACAAGGTTCAAATCTCAACCTGGCACCAGAAAAGGTGACTGAGGGAACACATTAGTGAGCCCTTTCAAGAACTGCGAAATTAAAGGAATCTTAAAATAGGAACACTCTTCAGACGAGCACTTAAATATGGACAGCACCGCCAGGTAATGGTCCCCACTTGCAAGCCCCTGTGGGCCAAAGAAAGCAAAAAAGACATAACCATGGGAATGTCACAATCAAAAGGATCCACATTCTTAACTCTGCACCAGTCGCAGAACTTTCTCCAACGGCAACGGTACAGAGACTTTGTTGCCGGCCGCCTGGCCGAGAGCAACACCTCCATCACGTCTTCAGGGTGGTCCCAATCCTAATACCTCAACCTTTCAGAAGTCAAGCGTGAAGGTTGAGGGATCTGACCTCTGGATGGAGAACCTGACCCCCCTCCCGTGAGAGCAGATCGTCTCGGTAGGGAAGACGACGTGGAGGGCAGATGGACAAGTCGAGAAGGTCCGGGTATCACGTCCTCCGGGCCCATGCCAGAGCAATGAGGATTATCCGGGAACCGAACCTCCGTAACCGCCGCAGCACTTGCGGGATGACGGGGACTGGAGGAAACGCGTACAGCAGTGGGAATGACCACTCCACCACGAACGCGTCTCCTAAGGCTCCTTTTGGAGGAAATTCCCGCGAGCAAAACCTTTCGCACTTCCGGTTGACACTGGAGGCGAAGAGATCCACTTGAGGGGTCCCCCAAAGGGCAAAGATCTCCAGGAGAATCTCCTGAGCCAGCTCCCACTCGTGAGAGATCATGCTCTGCCTGCTCAGAGCGACCGCCGTCTCGTTGTCGTCTCCGGTCAGATGAACCGCGGAGATCGAAACTTCCTGCTGGATGGCCCAGAACTCAAGCTGCATCGCCTCCCTGCACAGCGGAAGTGACCCTGCCCCCCCCTTTTTGTTGAGGTATTGCATGGCCACCGTGTTGTCCGTTAGAATCAGGACACACTTTCCACGCACAGTCGGCAGAAAAGCCTTCAGGGCTAGCCTGACGGCCCTCAGCTCCAACAGATTTATAATATGAGTCTGGACTCCGACGAAGACCAACGACCGCTGACTGTCAACTCGTTGGCATGAGCTCCCCATCCCGTGAGGGATGCATCCGTCACGATCGTCACCTCTGGCCAGGGCAGCCAAAATGGGGACCCCTTCATCAGATTGCCCTCGACGGCCCACCATAGAAGGTTCCGGGCTACCAAGGGGGGCACCTGAACAGGGTCCGACAGCCTGCCGGAGGACAGACCACTGGAGCTTGAGTGCCCACTGCAAAGATCTCATTCGCAGACGAGCCTCTGGCACTAGAAGAATGCAGGATGCCATGAGGCCGAGCAGTCTCAAGAACTCGGACGCTGGGAGATCCTGGGCAAATTGAAACTTGTTCACCATCTGCTGAATGTGAAGAGCCCTCACCTGAGGAGGAAAACACTGCCCCAGGGACATGTCGAGCACTGCTCCGATGTACTGGAGCCGCTGCGTTGGTGTCAAATGGGACTTCTTTAAATTGAGGGAGAAGCCCAGCCTGTGAAGGGAGTGGCAGGTGACGGACAGATGATCCAGGACTTGCTCGGGAGAGCTCGCCCTGATCAACCAAACGTCCAGGTAGGGGTAGACGTGAATCCCCCCTTTCCTGAGATGTGCTGCCACCACCACCATGAGCTTGGTGAAAACCCTCGGGCGGAGGTCAATCCGAACGGCAGGACCCGAAACTGAAAGTGCGAGTCGCCAACCGCGAACCTCAGGTACTTCTTGTGCTTGGGATGGATCGGCACACGGAAGTAAGCATCCTTGAGGTCGAGAGACACCAACCAGTCCTGAAGTTGAAGGGCCTGGAGGACTTGAGAAAGAGTCACCATCTTGAACTTGTTCTTCCTTAGGAGTTTGTTCAAACCGCGCAAGTCCATGATGGGTCTCAATCCGTCTTTCTTCGAAACCAAAAAATAAGGGGGATACCATCCCTTGTTCCTCTCCGCTACAGGCACCAGTTCTATGGCGCCTTTCTCCAGCAGGGATTGATTTTCCTGCGCAAGGAGCGGATCCGGACACTTCAAAGAGTCCCTGGTGGACTGCCGAAAAGGAAGTCAGTAGCCGTGCGTTATGATCTCCAGAACCCACACATCCGAAGTAATGGCTTGCCACTCTACAAGATGCTGCGCCAGCCTTCCCCCAACCGGCGAACCATGGGACCTGGCCTCATGACTGAGTGGTAGCGGCTGCGGCGTTGCCTGAGGGCAAAGAGGCAACTGCCCGAGCAGCCTTGGCACCTCGAGTACCTTTGTTTCCACCTCTGGCACTCTTACGATGGCCTCCGGTGTCGCGACCCGCCGACGGGCGGAGTCCTCGGAAGAGGACGGGGAAGACGATCTATGCCGGCGCTTCCGGGAATGCCGCAAAGAGGCAGAGGAGTGGCGAGACCGACTCCTGGAAGGAGACCCACTGGACTTCCGACGATGACACGGAGAGTCGCCCCTCGAGTCTCCGTCGAAAGCCCCGCAGACCTCAACTTCCGGGGCTTAGACACCCGGTCTACCGACAGCTTCTTCTTGTGTTCCCGCAAGGCCTTTGTCGTGAGCGACTGGCAGTTGACACAGTCGTCCGTATCGTGGGCCTCCCCGAGGCACCAGAGGCAGGCGTCGTGTGAGTCCGTGACCGACATCTTGGACCCACAGTCCCCGCATTTCTTGAAGCCCGGACGCGGGGTTGAAGACGAAGAAGACATCGCCACGAACAGGTCTTCACAAAAAACCAAACAGGTTCAACGAACCGAGAATCGAAAACAGCAAACTCCAACGAGTCGAGGCATACCGAGATTCACGAAGCGAAAACGTTGGCGGAAAAAACGGAACTGAGGCTATGGGCGTCGTGCGTCCTACTTATCACATCGGGTGACGTCGGCTGTCGGAGGAGGTCCTCGGGGACGGCGCATCGACGTAGGACGCAGACGCCAAAGATTTTCCGAAGCAGCACAGCTGTGGACATTACCTGTCATAGATATGGAATCCGTCGGAGGATCCAATCCCCTCGAAATATGGTTATAATAACTTATGCAAATGAGCAAAGGCAAAGAGAATACACTCTTTATACATATGTGAGCAATCCACACACCATTATCACAGTGGTCCCATACATTCCTGCATAGTGTTGCAGGTGTTGTGCCGAAGACCTACGTTCTTGGGTACATGCGGAGGCCTACGGCCTGCATCTATGCCCCCCAAGAGCCTAGTCCTTGTACACACCCACTGGAAGGCAATAGAGGCATGCATGGGAACATGTGGCCACAGAGCTTTCCCGACTACAAGTACGTATGGGTACACTAACGGACCGAAACAAGACAACATTCTCTCACCTACTTCCAACCAGTTGCCACACTCTTAGGTCCAAGGGACCTAGACATGCACACAAGGCAGTAGGGGCTTTGCAGGCACAACTAACATTGTACACCGACTGCAAATGCCCTCATATTGTCTCCCCATCCCCAATGCAGTCTGCCTGCACAGACCAAAATATGATAGTTGCCTGTGCACTTAACCACCAATGAAGTAGCTGTGTGAATGGTCCACATCACAAAAGTGTGCTGGTAAAAAATCCTTCCATGTGCCAATGTCTTAATAGCCTTCCTTGAAGCACGGTTGTGAGCAAGTCCTAGCTTCTGGGGTACATGCGGAGGCCTATGGCCGACGCCCATGCACCCAAAAGCCTAGCCCTTGCACACCCACTAGAAGGCAATAGAGGCATGCATGTGAACATGTGGCCACATAGCTTTCCTGACTACAGATCCGTATGAGTACGCAAACAGACCCACACATGCCCACGTTCTCACACCTACTTCCAAACCAGTGGCCACACTGTTAAGTCCCAGGGCCCTAGCCAAGCACACAATGCAGTAGGGGCTTTGCAGGCACAACACAACATAGTACAGCAACTGCAAATATCCTCATAGTGTCACCAATGCACTCACCATCCCCACTGCAGTCTGCCGGAACTGACCAAAATATGATAGTTGCCTGTGCTTTCCCATGCCTGGAGGCATTGAATTTCGGGGTGGGAGGTGCCCAAGCCCTAGGCTCTTGGGTACCAGGGCAGGGGGCTACGGCCTCTGCCCATGCACTCAAAAGCCTACGCCTTACCCACAACCAATACAAGGCAAGGCAGTCAAGCATGGGAACATTTCGCAACAAACCCACCACCATAAAACAATACAAACACACAAAGTCAACATAACCACCGGCAGCCCTAGGCTACAGCACAGCACATTGTCAATTTCTTCGCATCCCCCTCTTTCACCCACTCCATCCTGAAAACCATGTTTTGCAACCCCTTCCGGCATGGCACTATCATCCAATATGCCATGGTGGCGTTTCTCAAAAACGTTGACGCACTGCATGCTTCCCTCCAGGCGCATCCAATTTTCACCAACATCATGGTGTACTGGTAGTCAATGAGACTTCGGTCCGCGGAAATAGCACTAATTTTTTGACAGTTCTTTGCAACAAAAGTAGGACAGATTTCCACCAAACACACAAAAGCCCCTGCCCCTGCCCCTGCTGCCAACTTTGGGAAAATCCACCCACCCGTTCGGCCTGTAGCCGTGCGCAAAGTTTACAGTACAGTGCACTTGGGTCTTCCTGTCATTTCTAAAGGCCCTAGATACTCTCAAAGGACTTTTTAGGATTAGTGCAGTATCTTTTCATGTATTTTTAACCCTTTCCTGCCAGGTAACCCGCGGTTACCACGTTTGGCACAAATAGGTGGCCTGGCTCCAAAATGGCCATGCCACGAGGTTCTTTGTCCTGTCCATTGGCCATCTTGCCCCTTCACCTTCCACAGGTCGAGCCAACGCGGGTCAGTCCTTATTTGGGCATGCATTCTTCCACAAAACGCCAAGCTTTCACAGGCTTCTGTGTGTGCTTCCAGGATGTGGCTGGACTGTCTGGTTCCAATACACATCCTGGGTACCAGAGAGTCTGGTGTGCTGTGAATGCCTGGGACCACCGTGGTCCATGACTGGTCCACGTATGGTATGACTGTATGTGAGTAGATCTCCCATTTGGGTCCTCTTCTTTTTGACGCGAAGGAGATTTTGGATAAGAGAAGGCTCCAAACACCCATACCATGTTGATCTCTGAAGTTCTCACTGAACAAAGGATAGGTTCCAAGTATCCTGAAACTAAGAAGCCGAGTCGAGGAACTGATGGTGACCTGCTGGAAGGTTTGGCACCCAGAGCCCGCTGTCGTCCTGCTGGACCCCTCTGCATCTGGTCGTTCTAGAAGGTCTGCGAAGACGCTTCGACCCATTGGAATAGTGGGACCAACTATTCTTGGCACCTTCATCAAAATCTGCAAGTAAGCCTTTTGGGAAGTGTCCCTGGGCCAACCAGTGGGCTGAACAGCTAGCGCAGGACCTTTGCCCTGATGCCGCAGATGTTTCGAGGAGGCCCTTGAAACTTGGTACCCCCGCAAGCTCTGTGTTCACGGCACTCTCACACCGAATTTCGTACACTTGGCATTCACAGCTCTGGAGTAAAGAGAGAGCGCCCGAACCGGAGTACATGCGGTTACCGTGTCGCCCAGCCACGGTGACAAACTTTGCAAACTCATTGCAGCTGTGCGCCCCTCTGTGCCATGAAGCCTGCTACAGCGGAACTGGCCTGATCCATCCACCAGGAGTGGAGAAATCACCACAGTCCCGTTTGGGAATCAACGCTCTAACTTTGTTGCTGAAAGCAGGACAGCCGCGAGATTGCCGCATTTGAACCTGCAATCGAAGTGGACTTGCCTGCCGAAGTTTGGTCCAGAGTGCATCGGGGAGTAATTGCAACCCTTACCGGTGGCCCCTAGCGCATCCATCAATTTTTATGCATGAGTAGCCCTAAGGGCGCCTCTTCTTTACACTGTTAGTGGGAACTAGCAAACTATTCCCAAATCTTGGAACCTCCTTGACTAGTGGGAACCTATTCTGCATCACCTCACCTGCTTCCTGAGCTGCTGCAGCCCCCACAAAAGACCCTGTTTCACCCATCTGCACTACTGCATTCGCCAGTTTCGGAAGTACATTTGACCACTAGGCTCCTCTCATCTTAGCGACTGCCTTTCAGTTAGGATTGTGTTCGATGCAGAAGGGCCTAAAGACTATTTGCACTACCTGCATCCTTCCCTTTTTAGGTTTGTGTATTAACCCTTTAGACCCCATTGGTCTTGCATATATGTATATTGATAGGATTGTGTTGGCTGTGATTTTATTTGTGTGTTAAAACTCAAAGGCCTTGAAATAAATTTATTTGTATTTTTAATATATATATATATATATACACCTGACTGGGAGTGATTTTAAGTGTCCTTTACTCTGTGCGCTCATTGAGGTCTTTCATTCACCCTCATCCCTGCTGAGACCTAGTCTTGGCCGCCGCCAATGCTACCTTAATTGGTCTGGCTTGTCCAGAAGGTTACCCTGTTCCAAGAAACTAGGCTGGCCTTCTGAACCTCTGGCTACCAGGTCAGAGTTCAGAAATCCATCTTAACACTATCCCTAGTGTTGGGTCTACTGTACCCATGGTCCTTCACACATCAAGGTCCCTCAGATTGTTTTGTTTCTGACATGAGGTATCATGAAGTGTAGCGTGAGTACAGATGTAATAAAGCAGAGGACAGCAGATAAAGCCAAAGAAACATCTATGCACATTTTACTTCACAGGGGAGGAAGGGTGGGCACATGTGAATCTAAGCAGATCAACAAGCTTCAGAAATACGATTACAGTGAGTAATGTATCCCTTCGGAGGCTTGTGGATCTGCTTAGATCACATGCTATGCATAGATTAGCGAGCAGTGTCTGGAGAAGGTGATGGGTTGTGAGAAGGGACAGCGGCAAATAGATGTTTTAGCATTGCTTGGTCCCACGTGTGCATCAGCTTTAGAGTGTGTGTCAATGCAGTAATGCTGAGAAAGTATGTATGGAGCTCCATGTTGCCGCTTTAGAAATGGCGTCCAGCGGGACGCTTGCAATGAATGCCAGAGTAGCTCCTGTACCCCTGGTAGAGAGAGCTCTTGATGCGAACGACACAGTCTTGTTGGATAGAGAATAGCAGAGTTGTATGTATTTCACTATCCATCTGCAGATGGTGTTTTTTTTAAACGTGATCACCTTCCCTGCCAGGTGCCAGGGAGACAAACAGTTGGCCTGTTTTTCGTAGCGGTCTTGTCTTGTTTTCATAGTAAAGGACCGACCTCCTTACACATCTAGTGTATGGAGTTTTTCTCAGCTGAGCTTGAAGGGTTTTGAAAGAAAGCTGGTAGTTCAATAGTTGGTTGACATGGAAATTAGATATGAAGTTAGGTGAAAACCTAGGGTGTGTTCTTATGACCAAATTGTCTTTGGCCCTCATTACGACCCTTGCGGAAATCGACTGACCGGAGCGCCACAGCGTAAATAGCGTTTCCGCCATTGCACGAAGGAGCAAAGTGCGGCCCATTCCGACCCATCGGGCACGAGCTCCACGGCATGGCGGAAGTGCAAAGTCCGCGATGGCGGAAAAGAGCCCAAAACGGCCCACACCGCCGCCGTACGGCGCCCCAGGTGCAATACCGCCACCCCTCTTAGCGGTCACCGCAGTGTGCGCCTACCGGAAAGTACGGTGGCCGGACATATACGGAAACGGAAGTTAAAACACGGGCCCGGAACGGGAAACATCCCGGCGTACACCTATAAATACACTAAAACCACACAACCACTAAAAACACTACCCTGAGACACACCCCACCCCGTCAACCACCCTAGCGAAACCAAGAAAAATGGGAAAAGCAGCGAAGAAAGCGTGCGACCGCAAGCGGCAGGTCCACTTCTCCCGTGAGGAACTCACCGTGCTAACAGAGACCCTCCAGGAGAATGCTGCCGTGGTCTTCTCCACGCAAATGACCAGGACGGCACTTGCAAACAAGAAGGCCATATGGGCTCTGGTGGCACAGCGGGTAAGTGCGGTGGGGACCGCACCCCGCACCCCACAGCAATGCCGCAAGCGATGGGACGACCTGCGGATACGCGTCCGCAGCATACTCTCTGCCAACCGCAACATTGCCACAGCCACCGGGGGAGGTCCTGAATCACCCATCAAGTTGACCCCCTGGGAAGAAATCTGTGCCTCCACCATCGGAATGGAGAGCATTGAGGGAGTCGGAGGGATGGAGAAAGGAGTGCAGACATCCGAAGATTCAGGTAGGTGGGCCAGAAAAAACAATCCACTCAGTCCATCCATGTGAAGTACCATGCGTCCACATAGTGCAACAGAAACACATGTCCAGGAGAACGTCCACACACATCGGCCTGATAGCGCACGTTAAAAACCACAATAAATACATAAATAATTAAAAACCCCTAAAACACGCACTACACGTGCAGCAGGCACACCCTAACTGCAGGCTGCCAAACAACTGCACCCTCACTCCACACACAAATCAATGCACCTCCAAGGCCCCGACCCAAAACACCCTCAGGTACCACCCCAAAGCATGTGATACTATGCCATTCCAATTCCCACAGACCCATCAATAACCCTCGCTCTCCTTTACTCCACCACAGGGTCCGATCCAAACGACGAGCAACAGGACACCCCTACCAGCACACCTGCAAAGAGGGCCAAGACCAACGGCCAGAGACCCTCCACCTCAGCTGCACGCATCAAGACACGGCAGCAGCACAAATCAGGTGGCAGCACACAGGAGGGAACATCAACAGGCACCCCAGCAGCCAGCATGCCCACAACACCACCACCACAGGTCCCCCCAATGGATGCCACAGAAGGCACTGCCTCTGGTGGCAGCAGCACCATAGGTGACACCCCATTGATGGCAGCATGCTCGGACACAGAAGACGGGGATGTCGAGGTCAGATCCATCCATGACCTGTCCCAATCCCCCTGTCTGTCCCATCCCGTACAACATGAGGATACCACGCAGGTGCAGCCACAAGACGACGACTGGCCATCCCCCACAAGCCCTGTGGCAAGGCAACATGAGGACAACAGCCCCTCTGTGACACCCCCGCAAATGGCCATGGCCCAGCAGAGGCAACAGTCCCTCGACAAGTTAATCGTCCAACAGCAGCAAATGGCCACACTCCTCCAGGACCATGCCGATGAATGTGGGGGCACCAAGGCAGACATAGAAACATCAACAGAGACGCTAAGGGCACAAATTGAGAGTAGCACCGAGAGCCTGAGAGTCCAAATGGAGAGTAGCACCGAGAGCCTGAGAGTCCAAATGGAGAGAAGCACCGAGAGCCTGAGGGGGGAACTGCATGCGACGTCCAAAGACGTATGTGCCGAACTTGCCGCAGTGCGCCGTGTGCTCACTGAGCTCTCGCAAACCCTTAGGGACATGCATGGACGTGAGCAGGCAGACACATCATCCGTTGCAAGTTCCGTCCAGGGCAGCCCCCAACGTAGATCTGGGAGGACCCGGCGCTCCACAGGCAGGGGTGCCCCTGATACCCGCAGAGGGGGCATGCAATAGCGACAGCCCACTGACAATGAGCATCTTTGAACACTGGTGTTCGGGGGGGAGGTAGGAGGGTGGAGGGGGTGTGTTGGGCTCACTTGGGTGGCGGGTCGATAGGGTATACAACATGATATCACATATGCCATAAACAGTGCACGATCAACCAATGAGATGTGTGGACATTGATCTTTGTGTACTAGGCCATCATAGGCGTACAGTCCATTTCGTGCATGTTCCAGACACACACAGTGCCACGTGTCCCGTGTCCATGTATCAGCCACCAGGCATGAGTGCTAGAAGCATACATCAATGAGATGCTGACGAATGTCACGGGCCTCCGGTGCCTCGCAGACTCCTTGAGGTGCTGCCACATCCCCACCCTCATCATGACCATCATCCGGTGTTTGCAGTTCTGCGTCAGGGGGCATGGGCACATTTCTACGTACGCACATGTTGTGGAGCATGACACATGCCATCACCATCTTTGCAACCTTCTCATGGCGGTACAGGAGTGCCCCGCCAGACCTGCTGAGGCAGCGGAAACGGCCCTTCAGTAGGCCGAATGCCTGCTCAATGACTACACGGGTACGTGAGTGGGCATGGTTGTAGTCCTCCTCATGCTGGTCCCGTGGGTTCCGGACTGGTGTGAGGAGCCATCTCTTCAGTGGATATCCAGCATCACCTGTATGTGGACGAGAAACGTAGGATGTGGGATGCCATTGATACGTACGCACACCCCCCCCCCCCCTTCCTGCCAGTACATTGCCAAATCACATACCCCACATCATCATGCATGCAATGAGACTCACCGAGTAGCCAGGATCTGTTCCCTGCGTGTCGCTCCATGTAGCGTGGTATGGTAGAGTTCCTCAAGACCATGGAATCATGGGTTGATCCAGGGAATCGGGCACAACAATGCGTAAAGATCCTGTCGGAGTCACACACCATTTGTACATTCAGGGAATGAAATTGTTTTCGGTTGCGGTACTGGGCCTCCATGGCATGTGGCACGACCAATTCGACATGGGTGCAGTCGATGGCACCAATGCAACCCGGTATGCCGGCAAGTGCATGGAATCCCACTTTTGTGTTGGTTATTTCCTGCTCCGAGCGTGGTAGGGAGATGTAGTCGTCTGCGTGCTGCAGGAGGGCATCGAGCACTTGGAATAGTGTCCGTGAGAACAGTGGCTGAGAAATGCCATGCAACTGTCCGACTGTGTGCTGGTAGGTGCCTGTGGCCAGGAAGTGGAGTACAGACACCACCTTCAGTAGGGGTGGGATTGCGGTTGGGCTATCTATCATGCTGACTAGGTCAGCCTGTGTCATGTCCACAATGGCGGCTATGGTGTCCCGGTCCAGACGGTAGAGGGTGTGGATCTGCTCATCAGTGAGGTTGAACGGATGTGCTCGGAGGCGTGGGATTGCGGGCTGCCTGCGTGGTGGTAGTGGCTGTGCTGCTGGGCCTTGCTGGCCCTGCCTTGGCCTCCTCCTCCTCCTGCGTCTCCTCCGTGCGGCTGGTTGTAGTTGTTGTTCGTCTTCTTCTTGGAGTCGGAGCACTTGCAGTGCTATCAGGTCCCCCAGGGCCAACATCGCGAGTCCTGCCGGTAGCATTTCGCTGTGGTTGTGGGAGGAGACTGGCTGTGCAATTTATGTGTTTCCAGGCTGTATGGCCTCCACCTGTGGTGATTGATTCCACCTGTGCAAACTGCTCTCCCCTTTGGCCGAGCACGTCCCGCGCACAACGCTGCAAATCGGGGAATGGTATCTTGCTATTGCAATCATGTATTTGTACCCGATGGGCGTGTAAGAATGGTTGATATGTTCATACTGCTGTGGTCCCATTGTTTCCAATACTATCTGTGCAGTCGCGAACGGACTTGTGAAGGGTCAGTGGAACGTAGTACTCGAGTAACGGTGGGCCCTCATGCATCACTGTACCGAGTTGCAACGACGGGCGGGGCGTCCCATTTGTGGGTGAAGGCAGTTGCCATTTTCACACACAGCCGCACTCGATGGAATAATTAGTGATTTCAAACGGCCACAGATGCCTTTTCGACGTGATGTTGCAAATGAGGAATTCGAAGGGCGGCGCTTTCGGTTTCCAGCTAGCGGCGAGGAGATGCCCACAGGTCTGACTGCAAATATAACGTACTATTGTTCTATGTCCTTGAGACAGGGCCCATGGCGAGGGAGCAATGATTGATATGAATAGTTTGGGATGCGCAATAGCTACGTGGGCGATGAGGCCGGCCATTCCCAAATACATGTTACTTCACAACACTGGATTTACGGGCTGGGGCACTGTGGATTTAGCAGGCTGCATTACGCACAGACTCAATGGACGTTTCTAATGTCATGTGAGTAATTATTCAGGCGTTTTGATCCCGGGATGAGGGAATGATGAATGGATGCATGGGCAGGTGATTTGATGCAGAGTTTGCCATGTACAGGGCTTCTTGGGATCTATCCGCCTCCCCTACGCTATGTGATGCAGGGCTGCCATAGTGGGACCATCGTCTATCTGGCCTTGTTGAGCCCCCCCTGTCTCGACGCGCCCTCAGACACTTGTGTCCATGCACGTTAACATTCCCATCTGATGGATTCTGTTTTGGCAGACGCATGCACAGGTACACTCGTTCGTGATGGTGTTTACACCTAGGTATAGATGGTTATGAGTCGCAAGTGGCTTTGGGGTGGTGATGATCCTTTGGAGTGGGCTAGCATGCATATGGCTGTGGATTTCGTGTGCTCATTGAAGTGAGTTGTTGGAATGTAGTTCTGATGGCCATTCTGTTCTTGTTCTTTTCTTTTGGTTGACAGGTATCTCCTACCCTTTTGCCACTGCCATCTGTATGCCACTCCTGCAGATGGATTTTACTCCCGACACCTGCTGCTTCGTGTTAATCGGTGGAGCAGCATTACGATCTTATGGGACGATCGCCAGTGGCCCACATGCCCTTACGCAGTACTGGTGGCTCGGAGCAACATTTCGGCCTTTCAGCTGGACTAGTGCCTCCCCATTGGGACGGCCCTGCGGTTGTGTGCGCTTCCTTTTTGCCTTTTCGTACGTGATTGTGGCTCTGTGTACCATGATGGGACAGGGCGTCACACAAGTAGTGGCTGGTCATTTCTTGCGGATGCAGCCCACAATGGTGAAATGTGTTTTGGAGTTCATGGCCTGATGGCTGTATGGGCTTGGTGATTTTGTTGTGCATAAAATTTCTATTCTGATTTGGCCCGTGTAGCGTTTTTCTTTGCAAGTGATGTGGCATGTGCCTATATGTGGGGCGATGTATTGTGAGGAGATCTGCATTGGGTTCCTGCTTCGGGGTTTAGTTGCGTGGTACTGTGCTGGGCGCGTTTGCCTACTGAGCCCGTGAGGTCAGGGATGGGGGCTGCCTATATGACAGTTTGGATGTTGTCATGCTCAGGGGCGGGGGATTGGGTTTTGTGTGACAGATGGCGGTCAGCCAGGTGGACTGGTGGAATGATGTGATTTTCGGAATGTTGCTGGTCACAGGTGCCTGTGTTTGCGTGCGTTTCTTGGTGGGGGACTGTGGTCATGTCCATTGGGATGGCTTCTGTATTCGTGCCATCTGTGACCTGCAGCTCCCATTGGCCCCTCTTGTGTTGCTTTTGTTCGTTGGCATGCATGGGTGCTTTGTACATTTCACTGGTTGCATTGTGACTTCATTGCACCTACAGGGAGTTGTACTTTTTGGGCAGGGAGCGGTGTACAGGCACTCAGTGGGGCCGTTTACGGTTGATTCGCGATGCCGTACTTCTCGCCATGGCGGAATGGTCCATTCCGCCATGCCTGATGGCGTTAGGTACATGTCCGCTAGGGTCGGAATTTGCGTACCGTTGCACCATGGTGGTGTTTGCGGTTTGGCATGGCGCGCGCGCGTGCTTAGTGCAGTTAGCGTTGGCGTTCACTACGGTGTCGCTAATGGCTTCGTACTTTGCGGTGACGGGTCGTAGTCGCACCGAGCGCTATTCGATGGCGGTATTGCATTTCCGCCATCGTTTTCCCCTTTCCGCCAGGGTCGTAATGAGGGCCTTTGTGTATAACAAAGAAAGAGTCTTGCACTGACAAAGCTTGTAGTTCACTAACTCCTCTTATGGAGGTGATAGCCACCAGAAAAGCAGTTTTATATGCAAGGTGTCTAAGGCTGTATTTGTGCATGTTCTCAAAGGGGGGTACTATGAGATTTGCAAGTACCACATTTAGGTCCCACCCTGGAGGCGAGATTGAAATGGGAGGGTAAAGTCGTTTTACTCTTTCTATGAATGCCTTAATGACAGAGAATTTCCACCAGGACACCTTGCTTTGTGGTGTATGTGGCTAGAGCCGCTAGGTGAACATTGATGGAGTTAAATACTAGCCCAGAGTCTAGTAAGTGGAGCATGTAATGGAGAATGCGTGATGGAGTACATTCTATTGGGTTTATAATTTTTGAATGGCAAAATATTACAAATGTTTTCCATTTGTTAAAATAACAGTGTGTGGTTTTTGGTTTGCGTGCCTCATTCAGAATTTCCATTCACCTTTGAGGTCGTTTTAAATGGCCAAATTCTATGACTTCAGGAGCCAAGCTGCCAAGTTCATAGACTGAGGGTGTGGGTGGAACGTTGTCCCCTAGTGCTTTGTGAAACAAACAGAAAAGAGCGATCCACACTGTAGTTAGACAAAAAGATTGTCCTAGTTTTACTTATTTTTACCAAAACATGTTTCTGTGCTCATGTAAAGAGTCAAACTTGTAGTAGGAAAATACCAAAAAATGCAGCTGGAAAAAAGTTAACCATTTATTAATGAAAGAAATGTGAGAATTCAAAAAAAGATAAAATGAATTAGACAAGGCTTGAAAATAAATTGTTCAAACACAAAAAGTCATGCATTTCTCTAAGCATAGAAAGCAAAGTCAAAGAGCATATCATATTCAACAATAAAATATCAGAGACATTACAAAAAAGTACAAACAGGAATGAATGCAAAGAATTATAACAAAAAATTAATGAATGTACAAAATTACTCGGTGATAGACTTAATACTATTTTTCACACAGTTTACTAAAATTGTCTATTCCCAGAGATTTCTCCATTTTTGATGTGTATCATAATCAGTATGTGATCATGTTTTGTAATCTGCCAACGTGCCTGTTTTTAAGCAAAGAATGATTATTTCAGTATTGCTTCTCTAAAACTTTGAAATAGGCAAATACTGAAGACACATTTCGGCTATCGTCATCACTGTTGGCATGGATTTCAAAGCCTTCCTCAGGGCAAAAGTGGACCTAGAAATAGTCCAGGAGACAAAAAAGGAGGCAGATATATGTATGTTATCAATGTAGTCTTATTCCAACATATAAAAGGTATCTCCTACCTAAGTTAAAACATTTTTGGAGTAGGGACGGTACTGCTTTAATGGTTTTCAGGAAAGGGTGCCTGCATAATACTCACCCTTTGTGTTGAACAGGGGTAAGCAGACTGGTGAGCCTTTAGGTTTTCTGGCAACAGGCCTCTCCCCCAAGGGTGGGGGGGGGGGGCTGCGGGTCAGGGTCTCACGACACTCAGCTAGGATCACTTAAAGAGTCGGGGGCTGCAGAGTCCGGAAAGGGGGAAAGGGGAGAGGAAAGAACAGAAAGTCGTATAAAGGTATAGGTCACATCTACTAGTGTCACAAGTTCCTTTTTAGTGCTGAGGCACAGAGGCAGTCCAGGGTCTTTTAAAGTTAAACTTAAATGCAATTGTAGTGAAGGACCTCTTACCAAAAAAACATTTTTTGACTTGTTGTAAACATGTGGATGTGGCTAAAAGTCACAGCGGCTGGTGATGTTTCCTTGAAGGACATCAAATATGGCTGGGGTATCAGTCAGGAAGTGGTCTGCGTGAGGCTGCCAAGCTATCAAAATCCTCTCAGACAAATAACCAAACTAGAAAAAAAAGGTTTCTTTTTCAAACACGAGCAGCAGTGGGTCGGACGATCAAATCCGACAGAACAGACCACGACCATATGGAAACTATCATCAACCACAACAGCACCAACCACAGCCTTTTTTAGGAGGCGGCCCTATGATGGCAGGACCAGGGTGGCGACCCCCGTGGTTCCACCAATTCACCCCCATGATGCGCAGCAGAGGCCGCAGGAGACGAACGCGCTAAGAGAATCCACGATTCCTATTTTTAATCTAGCGCAGATAGATCTAACTCACGCTCAGACATCAGTTTTGTCTAAAGGTCTTTCATATGTGCCTACCCAGAAAACCAATTGGTACAATACCGAATTGAAAATTAGAAAATTCTTTCGAACAATACGTCTAAAGGTATTTTTTGAAGAAGGAGAAATGATGGAAACAGAGGTGGACTCAGGTCTATGTGTCCCCTCAACTTTCTGCCCCTCAGACAACCAAATGCCTTTTGAAATCTTGGCTTTTGAAAAATACATCATCGCCGACCTCAAAAAATTGAAAACCAACCAAGTTTCAGACATATAATGTGACAAAGGTAGAGAACAATGCCATTCTGGAGCTATCCAAAAATAGAGCTCTAGTCATAAAACCAGCAGACAAAGGAGGGGGTACTGTGCTTCTCACCTCTGCACAATACAAGGACATGGTACATACCCTTCTAGCTGATACCGAAAGTTATAAGAAAATCAAACAGGACCCAACAAAAACTATTCTAGCAGAAATTACCAAAATGGCTGTATATGTCAGGGACGGCAAGTGGATTACCAAAAAGGAAATTGATTTCCTCACAACTAATCAGGGACGAATACCATCCATATATGCCCTGCCAAAAATTCACAAAAATTCCATTAATCCTCCTGGATGCCCTATTGTTTCTGGGTGTGGTTCAATTTTAGAACCAGTTTGTAAATTCATAGACTTGTTTCTCAAACCTACGAGCATCAAGACAGACACGTATCTACGCGATACAACTCAAACCATTCAAATCTTCGAGGGAACAGAATTTGATGAAAAAATTCACCTGCTGGTAACCTAAGATATTTGCTCACTCTATACAAGCATACCACAAGAACTACCAATAGAATGTGTACGCAGATACTTAATACAATTCAACCTACAGAACAGAGTACCAGAGAATTTCATAACGGAACTACGATCACTGGCCCTATCCAAAAATTATTTCGAATTTGATGGGCAATTTTATCTCCAATCCAAAGGTACCGCAATGTGAGCAACATTCGCTCCCAGCCTGGCCATATTGTTCATGGCAGAGTTTGAGGAAACAAACATACTATCAGAAAAAAATCCCTTCAAAAACCGGATTAAAATATAGAAAAGATATATCGATTATATTCTTTGCATATGGGAAGGCACAAGATCAGATTTAGATATTTTTTTCCAATGGCTCAACAATGTTGATAAAAATATTCAGTTCACGATGGAATACAGCGACACAGAGGTACATTTTTTGGACCTCAAAATTCAAAACAACAATGGCTCCTTGAAATGTAACCTATTTCGTAAATTAAGCGACAGAAATACTCTTTAGCATTTTAAGAGTGACCACCCCAGACACCTAAGAGAAAACCTGCCATTTGGACAATATCTCAGGATTATGCCAATGACCTTGATTATAGGTTGACAGAAAGAGGTTATCCCCATCACGTGATTTCCAAATCACACAAAAGAGCCAGGTTTTTCAACAGAGACGCTCTCCTCACTGAAAAAGAAGAAAGCAACAAAAAGCAACCAAGAACCACTTGTGTGATTACACACGGGGAACATACGTCCCTGATCCAAAAATCAATAACTAAACACTGGGTTCTCACCAGATTGAGTCTACCCAACGAACCGATACCTCGGTTCGCATACAAACGAGGAAAAAAAAACCTAAGAGACCAATTGGTACACTCTAAATTCTCCAACCCAGCCCCGAGACTGGGATTATGGAATTTGAGGTCTACAGTGGGACACTTTCCATGTGGCAACTGCACCTCATGCAAATTCACAAGAAAGATTAAGGAATTCAAGATCAATGATAGACAATGGAACCTCATGAGTCTGACAAATTGCATAACCAAAGACACGATATACGTGATTGAATGCCCATGTGTCTTAAGATATGTGGTTCAGACTGAGGGACCAATTCAAATAAGAATCTGCGAACATCACTCCAGAATAAGATGCAAGAACACAAGTGCACCACTCGTAAATCACTTCATGGAAGCAAAACATACAGCTGATGATATCCTGTGGTGGATAGTGGATACAGTTGTATCCTCTGCCAACCTTACAATGAGCTTATTACAAAAAGAAGCCAAATGGATCTATATACTGGATTCTTTCCAACACGGTCTTAATGAAGAATTGATTTGTCCCACGTAAGGTGTTTTGTTTGACATGGTACCTTTTTCACTGTGGACTTTTACAGCCCTCGGTGCCTGTCCGTTTTTTCTGAGATTCCTCTCCGTGGTTTCCTTATCCACGGTCATCTCCGTGGTTTCCTTATCCACGGTGACCCACTTCAGACCCTACATTAATGCAGTAATTGACACACGCAGCGGGCCTCCCTTTTCCATCATTCTCAGTGTCACTCTCACACACACATAGATAGGTGTGTCACATACATGTTTTGTGGCACACCCGGTCTACTTCTGTCTGTGCCCAATGTCACACGCGCTAATTAATCATTCTTTATGCACTCTTTATTCGTGCAGTACTTCATTACAAAGTCTACCTTTGTACTTTACCTCTGGTCCCATTGCCAGCCCAGTCATTCAAATCGCCATGGCGACACTTGGTCCTTGTGCTGACACTCGCAACGCAATGAACGGTCGCTCTCAGGAGCATACAATGTGCTCAGTGAGACACACCTCTGTTTCTTTCCTCTCTTCTCATCTCTGTTCACTCACGTGCACAACATGCACACATTGGCATGGTTTACTTTCTCAACCCTTTTCACCGTTTTTTAATATTTCAAAACAGGTGAGCTGAGCATTTTTTCCGGGTGCAATATGTCTCCGTTCCACATGTTCACCCCCAGCAACACTATTGGTCTGCCCCATCCCGCGGAATCATGGGACCTGTTTCTCAAGGTCTCCATGACTACCAAACGCTCTGAGCCGTTCACAAACTTTACAGTGAACAGCTCCTCTGCGTTTTTTGTTCGCAGGTTCTCCTGTGCCAGCTATTTACTCACAGTAATTTTGATTTTGTGCCTCTCAATTTACCCACACAGACTGAGTCGACAACTTTCTAACTCAGCCCCCATCTGATGCCTTTTTTTCAACAGGCTCGCCCTCACAACGTGCCCTAATCTGTGCAGGCGCAATCTACATACAAGACAATTGTGATGAAGGAACAAGTTACTTACCTGTAACTGTTGTTCTCCAGCATGGTTCTGGCATGGATTCACATGCTCATGAATACTCCCCGTCGTCAGGCCGGGAATCCTCTGTATAGAAAAAATCAGTTTCGTTTCTGATCTGTCTTTCTCAGTAGTAACCAATCACTGGTCTCTGGGTCATACTGCCCCCAGCCAATGACTGCCCTCTCCCTAAGCCCCGACCCTGGCAGCCATCCTCTGATTTGGTAGCACGTGAAGTGGCAGTATGACCAAGTGAAGAGCCGCAGAGGGGTAGGCGGGAGGGTTCGCATGTGAATCCATGCCAGACCCATGCTGGAGAACAACAGTTACAGGTAAGTAACTTGTTCCTTCTCCAGCATGGGGTCTGGCATGGATTCACATGCTCATGAATATAAGAATACATAGCAGTATACACATGCACAACCACGGGAGATGGCAAAAGGCTCAATATCAAGCAATACAACAACTCAACATTAAGCAACTCTTACCTCCTCACCAGGTTCACCTTAGGCGAACAGGTTGCGCAGCACTGCCTGGCCGACTCTGGACTCCTCCTGGAATCCCGGTCGACGCAGTAGAATCTCGTGAAGGTGTGCGTCGACCTCCACGTAGCAGCCCTGCAGATGTCGAGCAGGGGCACACCAGACAGGAACGCCGTAGTAGCAGCCATCGCTCTGGTCGAATGGGCCCTCGGACGGCCTGGCAACGGTCAGTTTGCCAACCGGTGACAGTGCATGATGCAGCCGGAGAGCCATCTGGAAATGGAAGTCTTCGAGAGAGCCTTCCCTTGATTCACAGGTCCAAAGTTCACAAACAGCTGTGATGTCTTCCGAAAACTCTTTGTGCGGTCCACGTAGAACTTCAGCGCTCTAGCTACATCCAGCGAGTGCAGAGTCCTCTCAGCCGGCGACGAAGGTGACGGGAAGAAAACTGGCAACAAGGGCTCGTTGAGGTGGAAGTCTGACGGCACCTTGGGCATAAGGAGGGGTGCGTCCTCAGCACCACCCTTGTGTCGTGAAAAGTCAAGTATGGAGGCTTGCAAGACAGGGCCTGGATCTCTCCCACTCGTCGTGCAGAGGTGATGGCCACGAGGAATGCTGTCTTCCACGACAAACTTCAACGGCACTGAATGCATAGGCTTGAATGGGGCCCTCATGAGCCTAGTCAGCACCACGTTGAGCTCCCACGCCGGGGCAGGGGCCTTCACTGGCGGGAATGATCGGAACAGTCCTTTCATAAATTCCTTCACCAGTCGATGAGACCACAAGGACGCCCGTCCTGTAGTTCTGGTGTAACGTGAGACGGCAGCCAGATGTACCTTGATGGAAGCGTGAGACAGGCCAGCCTTGGCGAAGGACAATAGGTACGGCAATACTTGAGGGGCCGTAATCCGAAGAGGGTTAATCTTCTGTACACGGCACCAGACAGAGAATCTCTTCCATTTGTGTCTGTTGCACTTGAGAGTTGAGGATGCCCTGGCCTTCGCAAGAACCTCTCTACAGTCGGCCGGGATGTCGTATCCTCCAAACTCTAGTGCTGCAGGAGCCAGGCCTGCAAGTTCAGCGACGCTGGTTCGTGATGAAGAATGGCGCCTCCTTCTCTGGAGAGAAGATCCGCGTCCGTCAGCAGCTTGACTGGTGTGGACGCTGACAAGTCCAGAAGGTCCGGGAACCAGATCTGCCTCGGCCACGCCGGTGCGACGAGGATCATCCTGCACCGGGACCTCTTGAGCTGGTTGACGAGCCGGAGTAGCAACGGCAACGGCGGGAACGCATAAGGGAACAGGCCGTCCCAAGGGAACGAGAAAGCATCGCCCATGCTCCTCGGTTGGGGAAACCTGCTGGCGAACCTCCGGCACTTGGAGTTTGCCGCCGTCGTGAAGAGATCGATCTGGGGTTCGCCCCATCGTCGGAAGAGTCGGTCCACTTGATCCTGGCGCAGTTCCCACTCGTGGCACGAGCGCAGCTCTCTGCTGAGTGAGTCGGCGATGGTGTTTTTTATCCCTGCCAGATGGAAGGGTACCAGAAACATCCCTTGGGCGACGGCCCAATGCCACAGATCCTGGGCTTCCTTGGATAGGGCAGGGGATCTGGTTCCGCCCTGCTTCCGAATGTAAAACATCGTGGTGGTGTTGTCAGTGAAGATCCTCACCACCTTGCCCTTGAGGGACGAAAGGAAGGAGCTGAGGGTCCAGAACACTGCACGGAGCTCCAAGATGTTGATGTGGAGAGTCTTCTCCTCCGGGAGCCAAAGGCCTCTCGCGTGGAGACCCCCGGTGTGCGCTCCCCAACCTTCCAGGGAGGCATCCGTCGACACCGTCACCTGATTGGCCGGGGCTAGGAAACCTGTTCCCACCGTCAGATGAGAACGGACACCCCACCATCGTATCGCCTGACAGAACGCTTCGTCGAGTGGGATCCTGTCCTCGAAGCTGCCCGTCGTCTGGATCCAGTGGGCGTCGAGGAATTCTTGCAAGGGGCGCATCCGAAGTCTGCAGTGGCGCACCAGATAAATACAGGAGGACATCATTCCGAGGAGGGACTTGATAGACCTCACTCTGGCCACGTCCGTGGCCAGCAGACGTTGCACCTTTCCCAGGATGGTCCTTATCCTTTCCTCCGACGGTGAGGCCCGCCACGCCACTGTGTCGAGCTGTGCTCCCAGAAACAGGGCGACTTACGACGGGACCAGGTGGGATTTTGGAAAGTTGATGGAGAACCCCAGGTCCGTGAGCAGTGTGTTCCACGGCAAGCTCCCTTGTCCTTGCCCGTATGAGACAGTCGTCCAGGTAGGGGTAGACGTGATCCCCTGCAGGGGCAGCCGCGCCGCCACCGGTGCTAGGCACTTGGTGAACACCCTGGGCGCTGATTTTAATCCGAACGGGAGGGCCTTGAACTGGTAGTGCCGCCCTTTGACCACGAACCTGAGGAACTTTCGGTGTCTAGAATAGGGATGTGGAAGTATGCATCCTCCAAGTCCAACGACGACAGGAAATTGCCCTCCTCCAGCTGTCCCAGCACGTGCTGGAGTTTGACCATCCGGAACTTCTGTGCCTTGATGTATTTGTTCAGTCGTCGCAGGTCCAGGATGGGACGCCATCCTCCTGTCTTCTTCTTTACGAGGAAGTATCTTGAGTAAACTCCGGAGCCCCGAAGCCTCTTTGGAACGAGCTTGATGGCACCTTTCCTGAGCATCGCCCTTACTTCCAACAGCAGTTGAGGGACGTGATTTTCCTTCCTGGCCACTGGAGGAATGCGGGGGCACCTCTTGTGGAACTCGAGGGCGTGCCCCAGGGCCAGGGCGTCCAGCACCCAACGGTCGGTGGAGATGGACTCCCACACGCCGACGAACTTCGTCAGCCGGCCTCCCACAGGGGTGCTTCGGTGGGGGCCCGACCCGACGGTCGGGTCAATCTTGCTTGGAGGCCGCTTTGCCTCCTTGACCACCTTGACGACGGCGGGATCCACCTGACTTGCCGCGTCCCCTGTAGGCCTCCTGCGATGAAGACCTTGCCGCTTGACGGTACGTAGAGGAGCTGCTGCCGGCTCCCTTGGAGGCACCCTGTCTGCCTCCGGAGCTCCGAAAGGACGGCCGTCGCTGTTGGAGCACACCCAGTGCACGGGCCGTCTCCGTGTCGGTCTTGATCGCCTGAAGGGACTCATCAACCGCCTTGCCAAAAAGGTTGTTCCCATCGAAGGGCATGTCCAAAACCTTGGTCTGTACGTCCTGGCGGAAATCCGTCGCCTTGAGCCATCCTCGTCGTCTCAGGCAAACGCCGTTGCTCAGCTGACGGAAACCGGTGTCGGCGATGTCCGTAGCCACCGTAATGGCGTGGTCCGAGGCAATCTCACCTTCCTGTAAGATTTTCAGGGCCTCAGCCCTCTTGGCGTCCGGAAGGAAGTCCAACAGAGGGGCGATCTTGAACCACAACTCCGTCGTAGCGGGTTACGATGGCCAGGGCGTTGGCTGCCTTGATGGTGGTCGCTGCAGATGAGATGACCCATCGTCCCATCGCATCCAGCTTCCTACCCTCGCCGTCCGGCGGGGAGGTTGAAGCCGAGGCCGATGCCCCCCCCGCTTTCTTCTTGGCCGCCCCCGAAACGACCAAATCCGGGGTAGGTTGCGCCCTAAGGCACAAGGGGGCAGCGTCGGGGACCCGGTACTTCTTCTCAGGAGTCGTGGCAGGGTTCTTGAGGAGGGCGAGCCCCTCATCCCAGATGTCATCAAGAAGCGGTACAGCGAGGACCGTCTTCCTTTTAGCCCCGCGCCGCTGGTAAAGGAACCCTTCCTTCTTTTCTTCGGGGCAGAGCTGGAAGAGCTCGGATGCCCTGGAAATCATAGCATGGAAGGATCCAATCTCGTTGGGTGGGGACGCCCAGGCAGGGGGCGACGGGGGACACGTCCCGTCGTCGCCTCCGTCGTCATCCGTACCCGTCGTAGTCGTGTCCATGCCTGTATCATCCCCGTGGGTAGTGGGCCGGGGGGAAGGCAGAGAAGGCCGCAGAGGCGGGAGAGGAGGCCTAGGATGCGTCCTCCTCCTCTTAAGTGGTGGGCTCTCCGAAGGTCCTGGCTCTGGTTCCCCCGTCGGGTCTGGCTCAGGTACCTCCGTCAGGGGAAGGGGCAACCTAGTCCTCATCTCCGAGCATAAGGACTGGATGGCTGACAAAATGGCTGCCGAGGTGTCCTGCGGCGGCGGAAACGACGGGAGCGAGGGCTCTTGAGGAGCCTTGTCTGCGTCACCGTCGCCCTTGTCGGGATCCCTCCCAATGGGCTGGGTCTCCTCCACGACTTGGATGAGCTCCTCTTCAGAGGTCGTGTCCGTATCCACGATGGCCACCAGCCCCTCCCCCACCCTTTCCAATGAGGACTTCGTGGGGGTCTTCTCGATGGGCCTGCAAGAAGACTCCCTCCGCTGTGGCAGGGAGACTCTGGTACCCGAGGGCGCCTCCACTGGTGTAGCCTCCACAGGCTGAGCCAGGGCCGCGGCGATATCCTCGATTGAGGTCTTAGCAGGGTGAATTAAGGCCGTTACCTTCTGTACGCATGGGGCCTTCACCTTGGGGGGAGGGTCTGAGCCTCGCTCCCTCTCTGCCGGAATCTTCGCAATCGACCGGGGCCTCTCCAGAAGCTTTGCCGGGTTCTCGGACTTCCTCCTACCCGAGCCAGAGCGTTGGCTCGTGGTCGATGGAGCCGGGGACGATGCGCCCTGCCTGGCAGCCAAGGAGCCCGACCGTTCGGCTCTCCCGGTGCCCGGGGACTCGCGGTGCTTAGCCTTTTGTTGGGGCCCCCGTCGCCGGGGCACCCTCACAGGACTTAGAAGACCGCTCGGACTTCTTTTTCTTCTTCTCGCCTGGCGGGCTCTTACCTTCCAGCCAGTTGGCGAGAAAGAGGTGGCGATCCTTCATGGTCCGCTCCGACATGTTCCCACAAAACGCGCAGTCCTTTTCCTTGTGCGTCTTGTCCTCATGGAGACAGTAGAGGCATAACGAATGCTCATCCTCCTTGAAAACGTTCTGAAGCTGGCATCCAGGGCAGGGCCTGAACAGCTTCCCGGGCGTCGAGCTCCCTTTCTCATGGGCCATGTCCTGGGTAGGCCTCTGAACTTCTGGAATCCTCCAAAAGCGTAACTTGACGAAATCTTCACCCTTGAGGGGCATAGAAACTCCGAAACGGATCCCCGTTGATCGGAAGTAGAAATGGTGGAGCTTGAGGCTCTATTTAACCAAAAAATTAGAAAATCTCCTAAAAAAAGCGCAAAAACGCAGCAAAAGCTCGAGAGCTACAGCACGAGGACTCCCAACACATGAACGTGCGGTAAAAATCTGAGGATGGCTGTCAGGGGCCGGGGCTTAGGGAGAGGGCAGTCATTGGCTGGGGGCAGTATGACCCAGAGACCAGTGATTGGTTACTACTGAGAAAAACAGATCAGAAACGAAACTGATACTGATTTTTTCTATACCGAGGATTCCCGGCCTGACAGGGAATATTCATGAGCATGTGAATCCATGCCAGACCCCATGCTGAAGAATTGTCACATCCATGCATCCAGCATGCAACTAACCTTGTAGGCTTCAGCGCAATGCTGATTCATGAGGAAAACCTCCCCCGGAATGCCAGGTACCTGCGCACATTTTTTACTCACCCCTCTTCCTTTTTCTTCCCCCTCCTGTTTCTTCGCTGGTTCCTCTCCTCATCTCCCCTCATCTCTCCTCCTCTCTCTCCCCTTTTCTTTCTCTCTTTCTTTTACCCCATGCTACGCCATCCATGCAGCAGAGCATTCCCTTGACCAGAAATAGACTAGCAACTATCTTTATGAATGATTACTTCATCCGCGATGTGCATCTCCTTTTTCTGCCCTTCTTTGAACAGTGTCGTATGTTGTCCACGCAGACTACTTCCTTACCGAAACACCAGCCATATTTGATGTCCTTTGAGGAAACATCACCAGCCGCTGTGACTTTTAGCCACATCCGCATGTTACAACCAGTCAAATAAGTATTTTTTGGTAAGAGGTCCTTAACTACAATTGCATTTAACTTTAAAAGACCCTGGACTGCCACTGTGCCTCAGCATTCAAAAGGAACTTGTGACACTAGTAGATGTGACCTATACCTTTATACCACTTTCTGTTCCTTTCTCTCCCCTTTTCCCCTTTGTTCTGGACTCTACAGCCCCCCCGACTCTTGGACCTTTAAGTGATCCTAGCTGAGTGTCGTGAGACCCTGACCCGCAGCCCCCCCCCCCTCAGGGGGGGAGAGGCCTGTCACCAGCAAACCTAAAGGCTCACCAGTCTGCATACTCCTGTTCAACACACAGGGCGAGTATTATGCAGGCACCCTTTCCTTAAAACCATAAAAGCAGTAGCGTCCCTACTCCAAAAATGTTGTAACTTTGATAGGAGATACCTTTTATATGCTGGAATAAGACTACATTGATAACATACATATATCTGCCTCCTTTTTTGTCTCCTGGACTATTTCTAGGTCCACTTTTGCCCTGAGGAAGGCTTTGAAATCCATGCCAGCAGAGATGGCGATAGCCGAAACGTGTCTTCAGTATTTGCCTATTTCAAAGTTTTAGAGCAGCAATACTCAAATAATCATTCTTTGCTTAAAAACAGGCACGTTGGCAGATTACAAAACATGATCATATACTGATCATGATACACATCAAAAATGGAGAAATCTCTGGGAATAGACTGTGTGAAAAAAAATATTAAGTCTATCACAGAGTAATTTTGTACATTCATTAATTTTTTGTTTTAATTCTTTGCATTCATTCCGGTTTGTACATTTTTGTAATGTCTCTGATATTTTATTGTTGAATATGATATGCTCTTTGACTTTGCTTTCTATGCTTAGAGAAATGTATGTCTTTTTGTGTTTGAACAATTTATTTTCAATTCATTTTATCTGTATTTGAATTCTCACATTTCTTTCATTAATAAATGGTTAACTTTTTTTCCAGCTGCATTTTTTGGTATTTTCTTACTACAAGTGCGACTCGTTACAGGAGCACAGAAACATGTTTTGGTAAAAATAAGTAAAACTAGGACAATAATCTTTGTCCAACTACAATGTGGATCGCTCTTTTCTGTTGGTTTCATAGTTTTGCCCTGAATCCACACCTAACACCCCAGGGGCCACCCTACCCTCTTGTAAAACACCCCAGTGCTGTGTGAGCATGCTGTAGGGGCACAGGAGCTTGATTGGATCGCACATCACCAGTTTGCGCAGATGTGGAAACCAAGGTTGTCTTGCCCCCATAGGAGCAACTAGGATTAGTGTCACTTGTGCCTGGTGCATCTTGTTCACCAACCTGCTCAGTAGCTGTGTTGGGGGAAAAAGTGTAGGCACATTTCCCTGACCAGTTCATCCACAAGGCATTCCCCTTGGACCCGTGTTGGGGAAACCTGTATGCAAAGTCTGGGCATTGCGTGTTTTGGCTTGTGGCGAAAAAGTCTAAAGGAGGATAACTCCATAGGGAGACGATATCTTTTAGGATGTTTCTGTCAACCTGCCACTTGTGCTCCTCGGGTAGAGGAGCTCTGCTTAATGAGTCTGACAGAGAATTGAGTTCCCCTGGAACATGTTACAATGTTAGGAACATGCCCCACTTGAGTGCCCACTTCTATGTTTTTAGTGCTAGCCTAGACAGACTTGGAGAGCGTGTGCCTCCCTGATTGTTTATGTAAAAAATAGCAGTGGTGCTTTCCATGAGGATTTGTACCGTATGACCCAAAAGGTGCAATTGGAAAGCTTGCAGGTTTATGTGATTTTGGGCTGTGATCTAAGTCCACAGTCCATGCGCTGCGTGGTGAAGGTAATGGACTCCCTACCCTATGAGAGATGCGTCTGTTGTGACAACCGATTGTACTATAGGGTTGTGAAAAGGTTTTCACTTCAACAGATTTTCCTTTGTCCACCAGTGTAGCGCTTGAACTAGGGTTAGCGAAACAACCACTAGATCGTCCCACTGACCGCTTGCCTGAGACCACTGTTTCGCTAACCACTCTTGCATTCGGAGCATGCGCAGCCTTGCGTGCGGAACTAGATTGATGCATGATGCCATCATCCCGAGCAAGTGCATTGTCTTGCGTACGGTCATTTGGCGACCGGTTAGATACAGAGGTATTTGCAGCAGTATGTTTTGCACTCTTTCGTTTGACGGAAAGACTAGACCCTCTTCTGTTTTGACAGCCCCTAAGAACTGTTTGTCTTGCCTGGAATGTGACTTGATTTTTTTCTCATTGATTGAGAATCCCAATTGGAACAGGAGATTGATTGTTCTCTGGGTATTTTGCTTACAAATTCAGGGGATTCCCCCGTTATAAGCCAGTCGTCCAAATAAGGGTACACTGGGATTGATTCTCTGCGTAGATGCGCTGCCACTACCGCTAGTACCTTGGTGAATACACTTGGAGTGGAGGATATGCCGAAAGGGTAGCACCATGAATTGGTAGTTTTGGTTTGCTATTTTGAAGCACAAGCATCTTCTGTGCGCTGGGAACATTGATATATAAAAGTATGCATCTTTCATATCCAAGGTTGCCATTTAGTCCCCATGTTTCAGCAGAGGGATTATTTTGTGTAGCGTTCTCATGCAGAATTTTTGTGGCTTGACATAGGTGTTTGTAAGACACAGGTCTAGGACACGGCGCATTGTTAGGTCTTTTTTTCAGCACAAGGAAGTACATTGAATAAATACCCTTGTTTACCTGGTTCGCCGGACGATTTATATGGCGTACTTTAGTAGCAGTGCTTTGATCTCTTCTAACAAGATGCATTGTTCTTCCTGTAAAGTTTGTCTTTGTCTTGGCTGGCGTTTGAATTAGCTCTATGCAATACCCCCACCGCCCCTCCACTGCGGTTGAAAGTACCCACTTGTCCAAAGCGATCCCCCTCCCTTTGCATGGGTAAAGTGTGAAATACAACCTCCTATTGTTCGAGTGGCAGGGTATGGAACCTGTAGTAGGTGGTCACTGCTTAGGAGGGGTTGAGCCCCCTCTTGAGGAGGAGGATCTGTCCCTACTTCTAGACCTTCTTTGGCCTCTTTGAAAACCCTGTTGGGAAGACTGCCCTCGTGAAGAACCCCAGAATGAATTTTGCCCAACCTGGTTGTAGTTTAGAGGACCGCTGGGAGTTCTGTCCTCTAAACCGGCGACAGTTAGAGTCTCTTCTCTGCCCAAAGGGTTTGTTAGTGAGCTGTCTCAGGGATTTGAGGGCATCATATTCCTCTTTTGCGCTTTTAAGTGCATCCTCAACTGCTTTGCCAAATAAAGAGTTTGGCTCAATGGACATGTTTAAGAGGGTAGCTTGGGTTTCCAGTTTGAAGCCTGATTGACAGAGCCATAAGTGGCGTTTGATCAGCGTGCCTTCTGCCACGATCGCCCAGGTTATTTCTAAGGATGCCGCTTGCTACCTGTTCCCTCAGCAATGGTGAGTGAGAGTTCTGTTTTTAGGGGCTCTGGGTCTGTTGTGCAATCTCGTCCCACTTGTGGCAGTTATAGCTGGCTAATAGCGTTGTATTATTAGCTATCCTTGTTTGATAAGCAGCCGAGGAAGATACCTTCCTGCCCAGGGTGTAGATTGTCTAACTTTCCTTGTCAGGAGGGGCTTCAACAGAGGGCTTCCCGCTTTCTTTCTTGTGGTAATGACTACTAGAGAGTCAGACTTTAGCTGCCCCCTTAATGTGTAAGGGTCTGAGGGGGCTGGTCTAAACATCCTTTCGATGCGCAAGTTGAATGCCCATGTCAGATTGGGTGTAAGCAGAGAGGGCTAAATATGACTCTGGACCAATTGAAGAAAAGGGATAAACTGTGTGGCAGACTTTTTATGCCCAAGGATGTCCTCCGCGAAGTCTTCATCGACTTGGGCTTCCTGGGAATCTATTTTGAAGTGCTCTGCTGCCTTTAGGAGCAGGTCATTATATTGCAGCTGGTTGGCAACCGGGGAGTAAGCCACTGGTGGGTCGGTATGGTCTGGGGATTGGATGATGTATACATCCTCATCGTCGTCATAATATTGGTCTAAGTCTTCTGTGTCCTATTGGTCCAATGGGTCTGTGAATGAGCCAGGGGTCTTGAGCCTTGAGCGTTATAATAATAAGTGTCCTGACCCATGTCCTGATGTGACGAGGTGGTAGCCTGTGTGGTGTCCAGGCGTGCTTTTTTGGCTGCTGGCTGAGCGTCTGGTGGCCCGCTCTGCGAAGGGCCCCTGAAGGTTGTGGAGTACTTTGGGGTTTTCGTCAAAGACGTTTTTAGAGGAGCAGCTGAATGCCTTTACAGGAAGTCCTGCCCTTATTCTGCCTATATGTTGGAAACCGGAAATTGCAACATGTGCAGCTCCAGTAATGGTATATGTAACAAACAATAGGGTTGCCCCTATGTGCGAGTGTGAGTGGGGGGCGGGATATACTTCTAAAACAGAACCACAAGAGGTACCCACGCTGTGGACAGTCCTAATTTCTGTCAGTTATTTCGGTTAAATCTCCATAATAATGCGAGGAATGTGCTTTCAGAGAAAATCACGAAGGGTAAACCAAAGAAAAAGTCTAAAGAGTACAGACAATAGATTTATTATTCAGAACACATTTTTTTTATTATTCAAAATGTTTTACTAAAGTTAAATGAAGGAATTGAAAAAAAGAAAAAAGACATAAAACATAACATTCATCAACAAAATATTCATCAAATAGCTATTTGGATAGTTTGAAATGACTTGAAATGCTGAAACAATCCTTGCAGGATACAAGTTATTCCTACAACATAGATACTACCAGGGTGTGTTAAAAATCACCCTGGTAGGTAGAAAGAGAGATTATTCAATCAACTCAATTTGAGTGGTTATCTGCCAACATGTAGGCGAGATCATAGACTTGTTCCCAAAGTACTTCCAATCGAAAAGGGAATACACATGGATAACACGTTTCGGCGTGCCAAACGGGCATCAATAGTAAGGGCCTTCCTCAGGGCAGGAATTATGTGGTATGGTAGTTTCACCCTAAAGAGGGCAGAGAGAAATGGGACATGTGTTATGCACACAGTATTCTGTTAGACAACTTCTAAGGAATATCTGAGTTAGGGGACTGCTGTCACGGATACACGGATCACTCACCCTGTAAACACATTAAGAAAAGGGGGGAATCCGTAGGGCTACTTTCCCAGTGTATTAGGATTCTTGCACTGTAACTCGGTCCAGCCAAAATGTAAAAGAACCTGGGCCAAAGCTTTAAACTTGCTTTGCAGAGGTACAACAGTTGTAGAGACAAAAGCAAAAAGAAAGAGAGGGCCTCAGGCATGTGGGAAAGAATCATGGGGTAGACAAATGAAGGTTACTGCAAGCAAACATCAATAGCTAGTGTATGAGTGACTACACACAGGTCAAGTTGTGCCTGTTAAAGATGAACACCAAAGGATGTGGACAAAAAGTGAGGAAAAAAGAGGAATGCTGATGTAATGAAAAACGTGAGTAAAGCGGAGCTGGGAGACGACAGACACAATATCTGGGTGGATTCAAATACACAGAACCGAGGGCGAGAAAGGGCGGATCACGCCGGCACCACAAACCAGGAGGAGCGGGTGCTCGTACAGGCAAGAAGAGCCTTTGAGACCAGGTATCCACTGAGAAAATCCTATGTGATGTATTCCGAAAGAGATGGTGGTATCCTGAGGGAGGACCCTGAAGAAGTGTGAAGACGTGAGCAAAAGAAACTGGTGAAGTCACAAGAAATGAGCGTGACGCACTGAGAAGAATGGCCGAAGAAAAGGCATGGATCTTACGGAACCTGATGGCGATGTAAAGAATTAAGAAGAAGTTCATGTGCGGAATGAAGATTGCACGTGTGAGAAGCATTGCAGAAAATGCAAGCCGTTTTATAACTGTACAGATTTTGTAACGCAAGCAGGCTAAGTAATCTTAAAGGCTGTCTATACGTAGAGAATAGACTACAGGCAGTACAGCCAATATATAAATATGTATATAGACTCTGGATATTCAATGTCATAACTTTAGTAAGCTCAACCCATGGAGAAAGGAGGATTGAAAGCTCTGTGTGTGTCGCAGCAAAGAAATAAACCGAAGCGTGAAGATGGACCAAAGGAAAACTGCTTGGCCTATTGTCAAAGGCTAGGGCAGCAATAACTGGTTATCAGTCCTTGAATAACAGTGAACATGAGAACGCTGAGGCATCCATTGTTATGTTGCAAAGAGAGAACACGATGGTGTCATGATCTCTGCTTCCAAAAGGTCAGGGTTTTCCCAACTCCCTTGGAAGCAGATCCATAACCCAGGTTCCGAGTGCCAACCAGTCCCAATTGCGACCTTTTGGACCTAGTCCTGGCGCCAGTGGCACCAGGCTCATAAATATGCCCAGTCCCAGCGCTGGAAGCGCCGGGCTCATAATGCTTGGGTGGACTTACCTGCAGCAGACCATGCTGCTTACTTGCCTGCCAGTTGAGCCTCTGATCCTCTTCTGTTTGGAACTACTTTTCCTGTTGGGTGGGGCAGGAGCCACTCCCTAGATTCAGAACACTGGAACTCTTCTGGAAAGCAGGAACTCTTTTCTTACCTAGGCGTGGCTGTGGAAGGAGACACCTAAGCACTACAGGAGGCTATTTAAACCACACCCGATGGATGAATCTTGCTTTGCGTTATTCTGCATCCTCTGCAGCAGAACGCTCATCGTGTCTTCTGCATCTGATCCTGGGCCTAAGGAAAAAGGCTTACCATCCTGAATCCAGTCTTCAGCAACACCTATAAAGACAAGAAAGAACAGGTTAGCATTACGGTCTTCAGTGACAGCTCTTCACTTACCTGGTCCATCGGCTGTCACCAACGCCTCGCGCTGCATTCCGGCATCTGAAAGACAAAGGCTTACCTACTCTTCGTGTGCTCCGGAGGTCTTCACACTGCATTCCGGCATCTGAAAGACAAAAGCTTACCAACTCTTCGCACGCTCCGGAGGCCTTCGGCGCTGCATCCCGCATCTGAAAGACAAAACAAGGTGCGTTTAAAGACATTGGGGAACTTTAATACTCACGTGCCATTACTCCTTTCCACATCTAACCCAGTGGGTATTCCGGCACCCTGCAGCCGCTCCGAACTTGTACCTGCAAAATAAAAAGACAGTTAGAGCGCATCGTGAAGCAGGCAACAAGCGCTTACTTACGTGCTTCCAGGCGCTTCTATTCATCACACGGGCTCCATCTTCAACTCACTTCAGCCCGGCATCCGCCATCGCCGGAACCCTGCAAAACAAGAAACATCATTACTAAAGACTTTAAAGACATTAGAATTACTCGAAACTTACCGTTCGTGCAGTAAACGACGGACAGCAGTCCTCTGAAGTCAAGAGGCCTGCTTCCCTTATCCAGTGAAGAAACTGGTTACAGCAACCTGCCCCGAGGCAGATGGAGAGCACGGCGTTCACTTACCTAAGGTGAGAGCGTTAACCTTTGGGGTTCTACAGGAGAAGAGAAAGGGAAGAAGAGAGAGACATTCAATAACCCAGTTCCTTAATCCCATATTTTCTATCTGCAGACATCTTACCCTTCAAGTCAGACATACAGTGCACAGAGGTCCAGCCCAAAGAGCCAGCCGTGTGTTACACATCACCTTTGCAGATACGGTATACGCCCAGTCAAGACCGGCGCCTCTACGGGAATCAGGTGAGCGTTACAGATGGGTGCCAAGTTCTTTTATTCAAGACAATTAAATGCTATAAAATGGGTTAATTCACGGTCTCTGATCACGTGAGTCCAAGATGGAAATAGAAGTGGGCATGCAGACCTGAACCTTGATAAGAACATGCGCCCACTCACTTATATGCCCAGAGACGAGAAGCAACTACAAGGCCAAATTCAAAGACAATGTGAATGGCAGACGGCATGAGTGATGAGAGAGATGGGGCTAATTGGGTGGGGAGGTACTGTCAAGTTCACCTACCAGCACCTGGGGTACCAGCTTACGTGCTACTAGAGAATCAAATGTTCCAGAAGGGTACAAGCGTGCCAACCAGTTGTATGAGGCCACATAATAAAGGGCCTTATAGTTTTAGAGCCAATAGTATCTTGTATTTCTAATAACTGATGGATGATTTGCACTAAGGGAGGGTATAAGTTGCCCACCTGACGATAGAGATCCAATCACAATCCAATCCCTTATAGAAAGTATACTTAGATACTCCCCTTAAGCCTATCACAATCCCATGTAGGTTTTTCTTAGTATGCCATGTAGTATGGCGTCACGTATGTCGTGTTTTTGCTATAAAGTACTGTTTTTTATGAAATGCATTGAGATCATGCTGTGCGACGTCCATTGATGTCCACTGTATCCCTGTTTTAGATATATGAAAATAAAACAAGAGACATTTGCCAACTTCCTGTGTTGGTCTTACTGCGTGGTGTGAGTTATTCTCCATCCCATCCATCGTACGGTATGTTACCTTAATTAAAAGGACCATAAGGGTTCAAGTCTATAAAACTGGACACTCCCCTCATGACCCTATCGAATTGTTCTGTGGTCCATTGGGAGGAACTTGGCAACACAGAGGCAGCAGGTGTAGGTGGAGGTTCTGGGACAGGGGTCTGCTTTTGATTCATAGCCCCTGAAAGAGTGCCTTCAGGGGAAGTGTAATCCCTACTTTTAGTAGCCTGTGACTTTTTAACCTGGGGCATCATAGATTTATGGATTTTCGACGTTCTGGACTCTTCTATGGTGTCGGGAACGTGTTCTTTAATTAATGTGCTTAATTTTGAGCTTTTGCCCGAGGCCGTCGATGCGTCTTTCGACGTCCGGTCGTCGGAACCCAAGGACTTCCAATATTTAGACATGGTTTCGGAAACAGACTTTAACGTCTGTTTCGGGGGCCTGTCATGTGGTGATCAAGACTGCGATGGCCCAGAGGACAGGGAAGGTACAGACCTTTCTCTCTACACCGTGTGTGGCTTATCGGTCGACGACATGGTCGACTTTCAGTCACGGGGGATGTGCTTGGTGTGACGTGACTTGGTAGTGCTTGAGCTGCTGGGTATCCTTCCCATAGAAGAACTGACAGCCTGCCTGTTGGGATCGGGTGCTCGCACACTGGAATCTGATGGATCCCGACGCTGCCATCGCTGGAGGCTCCCTCGACATCCATGGCAGTGTAAGGCAGAAACCGTTGCAGTTCCCTTAGGGACCACTGCAAAAAGTTTAAGACTACAGGAGTAAGCAGTAAACCCAATTGGTAGCAGTCCGCACCACTCAGATTTACCTGGTAGCTGTGGCTGAGCAGTCAGACTTCTCTCAAGAAGAGTTAGGCAGTATATAGAGTATACACATTAGGGCTAAAGAGACAGTAGAACAAGCAAACACTGACCAGAGCTTTGGTATAAAAGTATATCATTATTTATTTAAAAACACACTTATGAAAATACACTGGCTTTAATATCTCAAGCAAGTTCAAACACAGTCACTATAAGTATATACACCTCCCTAGTTAATTATTCGACAAGTCTAGGTTAAGATACCACTTATTTAGCAAAACAGAGGTGAGCGCGTAACCGTAGCTGGCACTCCAATAATTTGTTTAAAAGGGGAGAGAAAAGGCAGAGTAGGAAAATAAGACAGTACCAACACTTTTAAGAAACCACAGCAAGTCAAGAAAGGCAGGGTCTACTGTAGAGCAAAAAGTTCATAGGCCAGGCTCACTCTTGGAGAGAGCAAGGCGGAATGTGCCCAAGATCACACAGTGGAAATGCACTCGTCTTTGCAGGAACGTCAAAAAGAGGTTGGATCAGTTCAGAAAGGCAAAGTTAGCAGGTCTGAGGTCACGCCAGTTAGAAAGTCAAGGATTTACGGGACACCTTGGACAATCTGTTGCAAGGGAGACCAGGCGGGACACAGTACCTGAAATGGTGAGAAAGCTCCAGCGGTAGAAGTTGTTCCTGGCAGCGGGTGCAAGTAATGGCTTCAACCAGAGGAAGAGAAGATCTCGACGAGGAAGAAAGCTGGAGGTCGTTGCACTGCCAGGGAAGAAACCAGCCGAGGAGTTTGCCGATTAAAAGGTACAACCCTTTTATTCGCAGTAGTGGTGAAGTGTGGCTATCCGGCCACCAGGGTGCTTGGCAAGGGCGATTCGACCACGAGAAGATCCAGGAAGGCGAAAAAGGCAAACTGGTTGGTCCCACCAGCTCAAAGGGAAGAAGACGCTCCTGGAACAAGATCTCCTCTGTCGTCGGGGAAGTGGTGAGTTCGTACAGCAGGGATTCTTTAGGTCCTGTGGCAACTTCTTAAGTTCCAGTCCCCAAAGCCCTGCTTTTATGCAGAAAACCCCCCATTCAACAGCCTAGCTGTCACTCAAACATGCTAATTGGTGAGCCGGGCGGCTCACCACTGGGCCAATCACACAAGAGTGCGACTTGAGTTGCCAAGGCAACTCAGTACAGGGTGCCTAAACCCCCCTCCCACACATCCTGTAGACCCCAGACAGAGTGGCACCATTTGGAGCGCTTCTGTGGAGAAGCCTGCCAAAAAGTGGAACAAAGGGCTCAACTTGGGTTAGAGTTTCAGAGGCGAACACAAATGCCATTTTAAAACCGAGCCCTGGCAAAAAGACCCAACCGGGTAATAACTATTAAATAACCCGGCGGGATCTTTAACATTGCACCAAAAGTGGTGCATTTAAAATGAATGGGAAAATCCCATAGGAAATATTCCGGTGGAATATTTTGCATGGTATCCACTGCCACCAGCCAGAAACTCGACAAGGGGGGACTGGACAGTGCCCCCTTGGAAAACAGACCCAGGGGCAATCGAATTACCCCTACCAGTACTTCCACAATATGATGGTTTGTACTGGTTCTGTCACAATTTGAGACTAGTAAAGCCAATGGTGACTTTACATGCCCTGGGAGACAGAAGTCAGTCCCAGGTTATGGAGTCTATGTTTGGGGTCACTATGACACCCATGTGTTACTGCACTGAGGGTGCTGTGTAACACACATACCAAAAACACATGAAGCCCTATGGAGTGAAAGACCACATAGCCCATAAAACACATTTACAGTCAAAGGAAATTCTCAAATCATGCCGAAGAGTGGGAGAAAAAGAGTCTCACTCTTAACAGGAGAAAAAAATGAACCCCAAAAATCCAGCAAAGCTGCTGGGGGACTCACTAGGTTTGGGAAATTAGCCTTAACAGAGAATTCTCCCTAACAGGCAGCCTCGGCCTGTGGTTACCATTTGGATCACCTAGCATGTGATCCAAGCAGATCTACAAGCCCCCCAAATATATGGGATACATTACTCACCAAAATCGTATTTCTGATGCTTGTATCTGCTTAGATTCACATGCTATGCATAGGCCGACATCTAGTGGAAGCTGCATAGTATTACAGTTGTTTTAGAAACTCAAAAAGGGACGTCGACAGGGCGTGCCAGTAATACTATCCCTAGTGTGACATCCACTGTATCCATGGTCCTTCAGTCCTTCACGCATCCAGGTCCCTCAGATTGCTTTGTTTCTGATGTAATGTATCCCTTCTGAGGCTTGTGGCATCTGCTTAGATCACATGCTATGCATTGATTAGAGAGCAGTATTAGGAGAAGGTGGTGGGATGTGAGAAGGTTCAGCGGCAAATAGATGTTTTAGAACCGCTTGTCCCACCTGTGAATCTGCATTCGAATGAGTGTCAATGCAGTAGTGCTCCTTGAAAGTGTGTACTGAGCTCCATGTAGCTGCTTTGCAAATGCTGTTTAAGGTGACATTTGCGATAAATGCCAGAGTAGCACCTGTGCTTCTTGTGGAGTGAGCTCTTGGTGTGAAAGGCAGTGTTTTTGTTTGATAACTAATACCACAGTTGTATGCATCTGACTATCCATCTGGAGATTGCATTTTAGGAAATGCAGTCTCCTCCTCTACCTGGTGCTACAGAGACAAACAGTTGGAAATCCAGAAAGGAAAACAGGGAACCCCATGCATTTTCCAAAGGAGGACATCTGTAGAAATCCACAGAGGTCGGACTTACTGAAATCGGCCCAGAATGTATTACCCAGAACCCCCGGCAAAGACCCACATGGGAGAAGGGTGTCCAATGCCAGGGATATTACCGTCGACTTTGCTGGAGCTATGGCTGCCCTGCGTTAAAGTTTTTACCCACCAGTTAGTCCCGGCAGTGTGCCAATACCTCCCCGAAGGGAAAAGCTCTAATGCAGCCCAGCCGCAACTCCAGGACGGTTGGAGGTGATGTCCCTGGCCTTGGACATCCTTGTACCATGTGGGTGTACCGTCCCCTAAGCACAGTGGCAGCTCCAGGGAGCCCCGACAGGATCCCCATTCCTCCCCGGAGGTGACACCTGTACCGTAGCACAGCCAGAGGTGAAGCCTGGGCTTGCAGACGGACAACCCACATGGGAGGCATCCGCTACCAGAGAAACACCAATGTTCTGCTGGCATGGGGGGCAATTTGTGGCTTGCCCCTGCAATTGTGTCCCAGCCCACCAAAATATCTGCCCAGACAGCCCATTCCCACCCACACCACCAACAATCCAGCCCCAGTCTCACGCACCCCACTGACAGTGGGCCCTAACCATAAAATAATAAAAAAAACTACTCACATAACGTTGCAGCTGCTCGCGTAGAAAAAGCTGTAAACAAAACAAAAAACATGCGTTACCTACGGTCACCCCAGCAAAAACAAAGCTACACTCATACTTTCCAAGCATGCCCCCCCTTGCAAGCCATCCCTGGTGGTCTACTGAGCCTCACCCCCTAGTGAAAACACATTTGCCCCTTCCTACGGGCAGATATCTGTCCCCAGGGAGGGCCGCATGAGGTGCCCTTGCACCGTCCATTTGGGGTGGGGGAAGTAGCCCACCCCAAAACGTTGGACAGGCCCCCCAATGGATGGGGCAGTATGGATTGGGCACCCACGGGGCAGATTGGCACAACAATGTGCCCATCTGCACCAAGGCAAGTTGGTGAAAATGGCAGGCTGCACTTTAGGGGGGCTGAGGGGAATCCTACACTGCCAGGGAATTCTGTAATGTGAAGGGGGGTTTACCTCTCCGACCCCACCCCAATTGGAGGGGCGGCACATCTCATGTAGCCCTCCCCGGGGGCAGATATGGGGGGTGCTGTCCTGCACTCCTCCCTGGGGTCAGGTGTCCCTTCCTAGGAGCAGATATCTGCCCCCAGGGAGGGCTGCATGACATGGCCCCCACTCCATTGTGGGTGGGAGGCAGGGGGCCACCACCCGTTCCCATTAGAACATTCCTGGTCGGTTTGGGGTGCCCCACAGGCCCCCCCTAAAATGCTGTCTACCATTTCCACCTTTTTCCTTTGGTTACCCAACTCCCCTTCGTGCAGATGGGCCCAATAGTGTGCCATTGTGCCCCCAGGGTGCCAAAAACCTAATGCCCCACCAATTGGGGGGCCTGTCTGACATTTTGCGGTGGCCCTCTCCCCCCTCATGCAAGCCTCCCTGGGCCTCCTACAAACAGCTACGTGAGGTACACCCCCCTCCATTTGGGGTAGGGGGGAGGGCCCCCAAGAATTGTGGGACAGGCCCCCCCAGTGGTTGGGGCAGTAAGGTTTGGGCACCCTGGGTCCAGATTGGCACACCAATATGCCCCTCTGCGCCAAGGCAAGTTTGGTAAACAAAGAAAAACATTGAAAATGGCAGGCTGCTCTTTAGGGGGGTTTGATGGGCACCCTACATCGCGGGGAATTTTGTAATGTAATGGGGGTGACCCTCTCCCCCCCACACATAATGCAGGGGGGTATCTCATTCAGCCCTCCCTGGGGTTACATAACCCTTCCTAAGAGCAGATAACTGCTCCCAGGGAGGGCTGCATGACATGAAGGGGCCACCTCATGTACTCCTCCCTGGGGTGAGAAATCTGCCCCCCCCAGCGAGGGTGACAAGGGGTCCCCCCTTTCCACCTGGGGTGGGAGGGAGAGGGCCACCACCCTTTCATGTCCTAAAAACAAATCTGTGGTGGCTAGTGGTACCCAACCCCACCCCCCTTCCCATTGGTTTCTATTTTAATTATTTTTTTTCATATGCCCCCAGGGGTCTCCATACATGTGGCCCCATGCTTTGAGGCCTCGGGGGCGCTTACCTAGTAAGCAGCCCCCCTCCCCCCACTTTCAAAAGACATCCCTGGTGTCTGATGGCATTGCTGCCCACGGATCGAGCGCTCTGCGCCCGATCCGTGAGCTGCAATGCTTATACAAATGGTGTGGTTGTAAAGGGGAGAATCTCCCCTTTCCAACGACACCTGCCTCGATCTCCGGCTTGGAATACAGCCGGAGATCGAGGCGGAGGGAGAAGGGCACTCATCTTCTCTCTTCACAGCGGCAACCTGAAATGGTTGCCGCAGTGAAAATTACTTTCACTTTCACGCCGGCGGCATTACACAGGCCAACGTGAAATTGAAGGTAATCCAGCACTTTGACAGTGAGGGGGGACCTCCCCCTCACTTAGCCCAGGGGTTGGATTAAAGTTTTGAGCGATCCCTGCACTGCACTGCAGGGATCGCTCAAAACAATGTGCCAAAAAGGACAAGCTATCTCGTCCTTGGCACTCCCAAGGACGAGATACCTCGCCCTTGGCACTTAAGGGGTTAACAGGTTCTCCTTTGTCCACCAGTGTAGATTTTATACTAGTGTTGGTGAAACAACCACTAGGTCGTCCCACTGACCGCTTGCCCGAGACCATTGTTTCGCCAACCACTCCTGCATGAGGCGCATGCGCAGATGTGCGTGTGGGACCAGGTAAATGCACAATGCCATCATGCCAGGTAATCTCATTGCTTTGCGTATGTTTATCTGGCGACCGGCTTGATACAGAGGTATTTGCTGTATCATGTTTAGAGCCCTTTCCATAGATGGAAAGACTGCCCCTGCTTCTGTGTTTAAGACAGCTCCTAGGAACTGTTTTGTTGTGTTTGACACAAGGCTTGACTTTTTCTCATTTATTGAGAAGCCTAATTGGAAGAGAAGATTTATGGTTCTTTGTGTGTTTTGCTTGCAAAGATGGGGTGATTCCCATGTGATCAGCCAGTCGTCCAGGTAGCGGTACACTGGGATTTCATCCCTGCGCAGGTGCGCTGCCACCACCGCCAGTACCTTGGTGAATACCCTTGGAGCAGATGCTATTCCAAAGGGTAGCACCTTGAATTGGTAGTGCTGGTTCGCTATTTTGAAACGCAGGAGTTTTCTGTGCGCTGGGAACAATAAAATATGAAAATAGGCATCTTTCATATCCAGTGTTGCCATGTAGTCTCCCGCTTTAGCAGTACCTCTTGTGGCGTTTTGATGCAGAAATTCTGTGGTTTACATAAAGTGTTTGCAGGGTGTAAGTCTAACACTGGGCGCATAGGTAGATCTTTCTTTGGCACAAGGAAGTAAGTTGAATATATACCCTTGTTTACCTCGTTCGCTGGTACAATCTCTATGACGTCATTGCGAAGCAGCACCAGGACTTCTTCAAAAAATATGAGTTCTTCTCTCGTTGATATTTTTTGACGCAGGGGATGTATCAGGTCCCAGGCAAGTGTAAAGGTGGTGGCAGGAGTGGTGACCCCTGTGATGGGCTTTGGCAGAAGGCCCTGAGGCATCCCACAAGATTCTCCAGACGTGTTCTCCACCCCTTTTGCAGGACTCGAGACCAGGGGTGGAGAACAGCCAGGAAACTACATCACCCAGCAGCCCGTGCGCAGCATGCGACTGCTGGGGAGAAGACAGCCACGCCCCGACCGCACCCGCAATGGTGCGGATGCGCGAGCCGCACCCCACGACCGCTGCTCGCAATCCTGACCGGAACCGAAAGCAGACGTGTTCCTTCCAAGCTCCTGCCGGCAAGCCTCAGAGGGGCACCAGCCCACCTGCAAATAGACCCCAGGCCCCGCGTACACTACTGAGATAAGTAGCGCAGCATGATTACTACACGCAGCGGTTAACTGAATGGAAGGGATTCTTCCCGCTAACACTAACAGTTCGAAAACAGAGTCGCGAACAAAACGAAACTGATTCCGTGGGCTCATTCATTAACCCTGCATGGGCAGCTCCTATAAAACTCTCTGCATGCATCTTGGGGGTACTTAGTTGTCTGAACTCAATAGAACTTTGTGAGGCGGTCGCAAGCCGCTTCACTTAATGGGTTAATGTCCGCTTGAACTCCGGACATTAACCCATTAAGGGGAAAACTATGCACACGCTCCCGTTCTGACATTTCCTTATTTTTTCAGTGGAAACGAAGCTGAAGGACGGTGCGTAGACCAGTTATGCCAAACGGCCAGAAGCCACATAACTCTCATCAAAGACGAAGCTAAGTCTTATGTTTTACTTCTGTTTACTTCTGTTGAGGGGGCAATCCAAACATAGACTAATGTGAGGGTCTGTTCCAATTGCATCGTGATTAACCTAACCAATGCCTTACATGCAGTAATGCAGGGTAAAGCCTGAGCTTACATGAGGTAATGTGAGACATGTTTAAGGGCACTATTCTTTAACCAAACTATTGAGTTCAGGTGGCATACGCACTAGGGCAGTATCGGCACCAAGCATACTGGCCGGGGCTCCAGCACAAAGCCCCCCTCACTTTGGGCACATTGTATGTTTGTAAGGTATGCACGAGTGACTGGTTGGAACTCCTCGATAAGAAGCAGGAGCCAAGGAGCATGTTATCCTGATTTTCCCCCTATCTGTCCAGAACACCTTCCTACTCCTCTATCCGGTGATCCTACAACCCCCTACCTATCCACTCAACGGACCCTAACCATCTTTCCCCAAAGGGTCGCGGTAGCCTGCGGTAGTACTATCCCAGGCCCCAAGACCTAACGGGGAGGCAGGTGTTTGTGCTGCCTCTGCGCCAGGAGAAGAAGATTCGATGCTCTGACAGGATGGTTTTTGGATGAGCTCCACACAATAACCTCCCGCTACTGTCAATAAGGCCCACTTGTCCGTTGTGATTCCCTCCCATGCGTGGGTGAAGTGTGAGATGTGCGCTTCTACTGGAGAGGCATGAGAGGGGACCTGTAGCGGGCTGTCATTGCTTAGGAGGAGTACCTCCACCACTAGATGTGGATGACCTCCCCAAGCCACGAGATCGGCACTGGCCTCTTTGGTATCCCCCTGGTTATTATTCCAGAAAGAGCCCCGACTCTGTCCGTAACCAGATCCTCTCAGAGTTTTGGCCACGAAACCTACGAAAATTGCCTTTGCCTCTCTGGCCTGGTGGTTTGTTTGTCAGCTGGCCCATAGGTTTTTAGGGCGTCATATTCTTCCTTGGCGGACTTTAATGCGTCTTCTACGGCCTTAACGAATAAGACTGTAGGTTCCACCGGCATATTAAGTCGTGTAGCCTGGGCCTCAAGTTTAAAGCCGGATTGGCGTAGCGCTTCATTATTGTCCCCTCGGCAATAATCCTGCCCACATTGTCTGCGCCATCTAGATTGTTCTTAAGAATGCAGCTTGATGTTGGCTTGCCGTCCACTGCTATCAGGGCTAGTTGTGATTTTAGGGGCTCGGGGGCAGATGCTATCAGGGTAGTGATCTCGCCCCATTTGTGGCAATTATAACTTGCCAACAGCATCGATTTATTGGCGATCCTCATTTGGAACGCTGCCGAAGTCGCTACCATGCTCTCCATTATGTAGAGTTTTTTGCTCTCCTTATCTGGGGGTGCTTTTGAAGAGGCTAACGGTGTCCCTGCCCTTTTACAGGTTGTGGTAACCACGAGTGAATCTGGCTTGAGCTGGCCCCTGATTTAGAGTGGGTCAGACGGCACTGGGTGGAAACGTTTTTCAACCCACGTGTTGACTGCCCGTGTCAGGTTTGGTATCTCCAGGGAAGATCTAATCCTTCTTTGGACAGATTGTAGAATCGGGATGAATTGGGTGGCAGCCTTCTTGTCCCCCAATATATCTTCTACGAAGTCCTTGACTAGCTGAGTTTCTTGGGTTGGTTTACCAAAGTGTTCAGCTGCCTTGATTAACATGTCATTATGGAGAGGCTGATTGTCGACTAGCGAATCGGCCACTGGCGAATTTTGCTGTATTGGTGAGGCCAGGTTATACACCTCCTCCTCCTCCTCCGCCTCCTCCTCCTCATTATCATTATCATAATAATAATAATCAGACAGTTGGTAGTTCTCATTATCATCAGTGTCTGTGTGAACATCATACAGATAACCTTGTACTGGTTGGACTGGACTTAACACAGGTATAGTATCAGGACAAGCTTTTTTAGCTGGGGGCTGTGAGCTGTAGGAGGTGTAATTTGAAAGGTCTGTGGTTTTTGTTTGGAAGAAATTTGTCATAAATGTCTTCCTAGTCATGACCCTGTCTATGTCTTCTGCAGTCCATGTAGCTGAACTGGGAATGACAACAAGGTACTGAGGGGTATAGTCCCGTCCTAGGGGTGTATGCTGGCCCTGGGATGTAGACTGGCCCTTGTTCTTTAAGGCTTCTGCCAATGAACCTTCCTCCTGATGGACAGAGTGTTTCCCCCTAATAGTAGGGGTAGACTTGTCCTTATTAGACTTATTATGATTGGGGGACTTGGATGAGTGTTTCCTTGAGAGCTTGGACTTCAGCGGGCTCTCAGGGATGTCAGTTTTCACTCGGTGGGATAAACTAGTGCTTTTTAAATTTACAGCCTTTTTTGACGTAGGACGATGACTTTCGGCAATGGGGTGGACCGCAGCCTCGTTCGGTCGATGTTTTAGGGACGGGGTCTTCTTTGTCTCTAGACTTATGGGGCCTGTCATGGGGCGATCGGGACTTCTACTGCCCAGGGGACAGGGAATCAGTAGACCTCCCCCTTGATGCCGTGTTTGGGCCTTTGGTCGCCGGCGTCATTACTTGCCCCGGGATCAGCGGTCGAAGTGGGTGGGAGCGGTCGGGAGCGGTGCTCCTCTACTTCTTTTAATTAAGTTTTACCGTTCCTATACTTTTATTTTAAAAAATAAACCATTATGGAATGGTTTCGTTTTAAAATAAAAGTGTAGGAAGCAGTTGACACTTGCACTTTCAGTGCACTGGACGTTCCCTTAAAAAGCAGGAGCATGTGTTTTGTGGTTTGTATTCTGCATGGTAGGGAGTATGGCGATGGGATTTGTGGGGAGCGGTTCAGGCCAGTAGGGAACATAGTTCCACTACTTCTTTTCGTACACTTCGACCACTGCTCGGGATTTGTGTTTAGTGGCGGAAGTAGTGCTAGTGCTTTGTCCACCGGGTCTCGTCCCCGTAACAGAGCCGCCGGCCTGTCAGTTGGGGTCGGGAGCCTGCACTTGGGAACCTAACGGTTCCCCGTCGCCTTTGCTGTCTGTAAAGACCGTGACGCTGCCATTACTGGAGGCTCCCTCCATGTGCATGGCGGCCTCGGCGTGCATGGCGTGATGGGCCCAGCGTTTAATTCTCGGATCTTGAAGAGTTTTTGGTTTGAAGAGCTTTCAGGCACGACAATGCCCCTCGTTGTGATCGTGCGCTAGACACAAGTTGCACACCCGGTGCTTGTCTATCCAGAGGAAGGAGAATTCAACAGACAGAACATAACTAGTGGTAAGTAATGTGTTCTTCTAATGGATTTTGTTCTCTCACACATGTCTTATTTTAGATATACTCCCACAGCAGTAATGAGTTAAAGTAGGAGGGAAAAGAGAAAGGATGGGATATTATATCAGGACATATTGGGGAACCTTCCTTCCAAAATTGGTGTTAAGAGCGAATTGTGAATTCAAACAGTAATACTTAGCAAAGGCGTGGAGTGACGACCAAGTTGCCACTTGGCAAATGTCTAGGACTGGTACCTCCCGTCTGCAATTATGACAGAACAACCAAACCAAACCTCTAGTTGAATGCCAAAGAGTAACACCCCGTAATCAAATGGTAATTCATCGCAAAATTGCCTCTCAAACTTGAGGAAGCCCATCTCCGGTTTCGGAAGCACCTCAAGACCTTCCTCTTTGCTTCTGCTTCCTCTCCTTCTCCCCCCTGCTGATTGCCTGACTGAAACTGAAATTGCACTGGTTACCTGGCTACCCTCTGATCTCGGGCCCTGGTCCCCACAGCGTCAGTTGCTCACCTGCACTGCCCTCCTGGCAACGCTTACACTCTGGGACTGAGCACTTGACACCCGATGTCTGCCCTTATCCTTGCACTAGCGGGCCGCACCTTTATTTATTATTATTTAGTGTCTTTATGTTATTACTGTTATCCTATGCAGTGCACTGCTCCCTCCGCCTCCTTCCCCTCGCCCTTTTCCCCTTTCCATGCACTATCTCAATGTCACCTGGCCTAGTAAGATTGTTGACTGTGTCTTTCCTCTGTTCCCCCTCCCTTGCCTCATTGTGCCTTGAAACACTTGTGAATAGGCACATTATAAATGCCATATCAAATCGTCATGTATCATATCATATCATTCCACTTCTGGCCACTGTAAAACCAAGAAAAAGTTGCTCATCCTTATGATCTTACCTAGTTCTGGCCACACAGGATCACAATGTCCTTGTAGGTCCCAGCCTGTAAAAAGCTCTTCACCCTTAGATAGATGAAGCAAAGGAGAAATCCCAGGGATTGATCTTCAGGCTAAGACATAATATTTTAGGGGAAAATGCAGGCCGAACCCCCAAGCTCGTTTATTCTCCTCACCAAGGTAACGGCCACCAGTAGAAAAAAAACACTTCTTCAATGTAAGCAGCCTCATAGAGCAAGAGTGGAAAAGCTCAAAGGTTGAGTTCATCTAAGTATACAAAGTTTGGGCGGCTTGACCTTGAAGGCGTGAGGCTCGGGAGCTCCATGATTGACCGCTGAATATCCGGTGGAAATCCTGTTTATATGCCAAGCTTCTTCTGAAATGATGCTGGTGCAACTGCCCATAGTAAAGGGGAATATAGAGAGCCAGGAAGTAATGGGGAGTGACGGCTGAGAGATAACGAGCGCACCATTGTGCATGAAGAGGTGGCCATCTTGGAGCAGGGAGAGGCGCCTCCCTACGGAGGAGCCATTGGCAGTCTTCGCGGATAACAGCACAGATTCAACACGGGGAATCATGTCATCGCCCAGGACACGGGATTGGACCAATAGAGAAGGAGTACCGAGTCCCAGAGCGAAGGGGGAGGAACAGTGATGCGGTCGGAGTGCCAAGGGCAGCACAGGACCTGAGTGGGAGGCACCGTCCCGCGAGTGAGTGCCCCGAGCAAGGATTGGGCAGAACACGGTCGCAGTGCGATTGGCCCAAAGGTGATAGCCCGAACAGACTGGGATGCAGGGGACTCAAGCTAGTGCCCATGACCACAGAGCGGTATCTGCATGGCTGATGCAGTTATTTGCCGGTGGAGGGGTGGGAGGCCTGGACGGTGATGGGCAGCAGAGAAGCATCAGGATCATTGGAGGCAGCGGATTGTGCACAGGATATGGGCGTCCTGCTGACAGGGAGTGGGGCACAGGAGAGGTGTCTCGCTGCCAGGACAATGCCCTAAAGTGCTCCAGGCAGCAGAGGGGCTCTCACATTGCTCTGTCTAAACAGAGCTTTAGAATATGAGCCATTAGGCACTGGTGGGAGGGAGGGGGGGGACTATTAGCAGGGACTTTTGTCCCTTTAGAAATGTGACTGGGAGGGAGTGATAAGTGAGCATAATGTTGCATGCTTTATGAAATAATGACTATGGCTTTAAAAACCAAGGGGGTTTTGTTAGGCTCACTTTGAGTGCAGGATGGGAGCAATAAAACTAAAGCCTTACTCTTATTGCTCAACTTATTTTTATGACAATGCATGTAGTATATAGTTTAATATGAAATGCTAGTTAATTATTTAATGTAGTTGCTTCCAAGGCATTGATATAAATAAAGTATTATTTAAGCACATGAAATGTGAAGCAAAACCTTAATAAATATGCATATCAGCTAAACCTGGGAAGATATGCTCAGTTGCTTAAATATTCCAGTCCCGGGTTTCACTAAAGTGTGTGATCCTGGGCAAATCATTTAATCTCACTGTCTTTTGTGCAGCTCTGTGAGTGATTCTAATTAACTTCATATCTTATGATAACACATCATGCTATTATTTTTTTTTTTAAAAGCCCAGTGACTATAGAGTTGCTGCATAGAGGGCGTGGCCTGGAGCTCATGGTGGACAGAGGCTGAGGTGCCGAGCTCCGGCCGAGACGCCGCATCTTGATCCTTTTTCGCCATAAGCAGGTACACCTCTGGGGCCACATCGGACCATGGTGGTGCGGAAACTGAACCTCATCAAGAGACAGTGCCTCAGATAAGAAATCGGGACGCAGAACGTCCACAACCCCGCCCGTTCTACCCTACCCCCTCGTCCCCGCCGACACCTAAAATAGCGGCCGTTCCATGACGCTGAATCAACTCGAGACCAGGCAGTCAGCTATTCCCGCCGCAGCGCCCGCAGAAGGAGAGGCACCACGACCGCGGTCGAGGCACGTACGAACCCTGCTGAGGCACTGAAGACCGCTGGGCTTTACCGCCCTCTGTAACCCATCCCCGTGAGGGGGTGAGACTCCACACGAAACGCACCGGGCATCGGACGGCTGGACACACCTCCCCCCCGCCCCCCTGAGTCCGACCGCGGGAGCCCGAAACACGAGACGTGAGGGGGAAACCGCGAGGAGACACAGCATCAGCTCCCTGCCATCTACGAGACCATAACATTGCCGAGTCCCGTGGAGAGTGAAGCCAAAGTCACTGAGGTGAGGAGACCTGGGGGGCACGCTACCATACTAAGGGGGTTATTCGATCCACCGCACTGTCTCGTGCTCCGTGGTATCCTGAACACAAGCCCACGGCGAACCACTTGAGAAAAGAGGACAATAATCCCAACCTGCTGTGCGAGACCCCAAGCCCCCAACATTGGGTACTCCTCAAAACTCCCATCGGCAACAAAGAGACGCCAAAATCATTTGGAGCACTCACGCTACTGCGCCACAGGCGCCACAATTTGAGTGGAGCAAGCACCTCTCCAGGCAACTGCAACAGTACAACCCCCACGCACCTACCGGACCCTGAGACTCAGCATAAGGGCCATAAGCGAGAACTGAGGCAAGAATCTCGCCAGACAGGCCCAGCGCTAAAGCGCCAAGACTTTAACATGTCCTCCAGGAGCAAACCGAAACCCTCCACAATGGACACGTACGTCACCACCAAGTCAAAAAACTCAGCCACCCCACACCCTCACACTCCAGAACCCGCACAAACAAAGGGTGCTGATTCCGCCGAAAATCAAACCCAAGTACTAGAAGCCATAGCATCGCTGCGCACATTTATCGATTCCAGAATGGAGGAATTCAGATCAGACATCCAACTGATGCGCCAGGATGCTAGAAACTTAACAGAAAGGGTGACTAACTCCGAAACAGCCATAAAAGAGACGACAGGGGAAACAGTCGAATTGAAAACCAAGGTCGCAGACCTCGAAAGGCAGGTCGCCATCCTCGAGGCCAGAGCCGAGGAAGCCGAGGAACGTGCCAGACGGGGCAACATCAGGATACTGGGAGTGCCAGAAGGCGACGAAGGCCCAAACCCAACAGCATACGTAGAGGCCTTCCTACAACAAGAAGTAGGCGCAGGAAAACTTACACAAGGCTTTGCAGTTGAAAGGGCACACAGGTCCCTCCAGAAGAAACCCCTCCAGGATCCCACCCTCGCCCGATAATTGGCAAAATACTTAATTTCCAGGACCGAGAAACCATCTTGAGGCACTCCAGGGAAGAGGGCCCCATAGAATGTGGTAACGCTAAAATCTCTGTCTACCCAGACTATACTCCAAAGGTGCAAAGGGAGAGAAACTAATTCGTACCTATCAAGGCCAGACTCCGGCAACTGAACCTAAAATATATGTTACTCTATCCATCGAGACTAAAGGTCATCTACAAGGGCTGTGCGATCTTCCTAGAGTCCCCAGCAGCCGCCAATATGTGGATGGAAGGCAACAACCTAGCAGAAGATGGGGACACCTATCCCAAGGGTAAATGAGGAAATCCACTTATCCACGCACTTGACACATAAGCGCATACCGCATCACAACCCTACGACAACCAAGGAGGTAACCTACACCAATATTTATCAAACAGATGCGGCCCTCGCTTGGCCTCACACCAGGCACAGGACGTAGCCCCCACGAACAGACCAGGACAGGCCAGTTGCCTGCCCGACCCCGCTCCGCCTGATACCCGGATGGGACCTGACGGCGCGAGAGCGCCTGAGCACCGCGAGAAAAACGCAGTCACTGGGAGCACCAGTTCAGTTTTGTTAAATGTTACTCTAGTTACAGAGTCTTCACACTAGCGCAACCAACAAGGCAGAGGGCAAGACCACCGCAGATCATAAGCAAAACCAGAACTATGAACCGAGATCTGGGAACCACTGAGGATAACCAACAACCGCTGAGAAACACACAAAAGGGCAGACGCACGGAATCCAACACTCCATCCCAATGGCGACACAATTGAAAGTGATAACGTGGAATGTACGTGGTATGGGATCATACTTTAGAAGGAATCGGGTCCAATCCTATCTCCGCAGAAAGAAGGTATCCATTGCACTACTCCAAGAGACCCACCTGTCGAAGGAGTCTTTGTCCAATTTAGCGGAGCAGTGGGGAGGCACAGTAAAAGGAGCACCCTACTCTAGCTATGCTCGAGGAGTTTTCACGTGGGTGAACCCGAACGTGCCATTCTGCCTACTGGGCTCGGAGGCAGACACTGAAGGTAGGTACCTAATAATATGGGGAACCATTGAACATACGGCGGTCTGTATAGTGAACTCCTACTTTCCAACAACATGGAATTTCCTCACACCTCAAAACGCTCTGTGCCAAAATGACGCATCACAGTGAAGGGACCTTCATATGGGCTGGCGACTTCAACTGCTACAGAAACGGAAACATGGATAGATCCACACCCCCCCAGCAACCGAGAAACGCTGCCACTCAAGCACTCAACGATGCTCTGGATCACCTCAACTTGGTTGACATTTGGAGGGAACAACACCCCACTGAAAGAAGCTACTCATATTACTCGGCCCCTCACAAGATTCACACAAGGATCGATTATCTGTTCATCAACAGAGAGTAAACTCAATGGTAGATGCAACAGCATACCTAGGCAGATCGATCTCTGATCATTCACCATTAATTATGGAATGGAAATTAAGGGGACCCAGACCACCGATCACGACATGGAAAATGCCCATCGCAGCCCTTACGCATCAAGAATTCAGGCAAGCCTTCGGCAACAAACTTGATGACTACATAGACAATAATAAAGGTTCTGTATCAACCTGGAGCACGCTCTGGGAGGCGATGAAGGTAGTGATAAGAGGAGAGGTGATAGCGGGGGCTGGAGGCATCCGGAAACACCTGATGGCAGCGCTAAAAGAACGAGAAGCTGAAATAACACGCCTCGAGGCATGCACTGTCGCCACCCCGGAAATGCAAGAGACCTTACAAGAAATTTGTGAAGAATGTCGCACAACCTGGGACAGGCTAGCCAAATTTGACTTCACAACAAACACCGCCAAGACCCATAAAGAAGCCGATAAACCAGGCAGGATACTAGCCTGGTTATGCAAACGCGAACAACCAAGACACACTCCTACTGAGATCATAACCGAGAACGGGACAACATGCAGGACCCAACAGGATATCAACAACGCCTTTGCGGAGTTCTACTGTAAACTATACTCCCACAACAGGCAAATATCCAGAGAAGAAATCAAGAACACCCTGGATGAGATTGGGTTACCGAGACTATCCGAGGAACAGAGAGAAGCTTTGGAAATGGAGATCACTACAGAAGATGTTAAGGATGCTATCAGGTCGCTGGCTACCTGCAAGACTCCTGGCAGTGACGGCCTCCCGCCTGAATTTTACAAAGCCTACGAAGATAGCATCACTCCGATACTACATGAGGTCTACACGGAAGCATACGAAGTAGGGATACTCCCCAACACTATGAAAGAAACAATCATAATCCCCATGCTTAAACCCAACAAGCCACCCACGGACTGCGATTCATACCGCCCAATAGCAATGCTAAACTACGACAGTAAGATCCTAACCACTATCCTAGCCAACAGACTAGCAAAGGTGGTGGGAACCCTGATTCACGACGACCAAAATGGCTTCGTCCGGGGACGCAAAACCACGGCCAACCTAAGAAGACTTCAACACACTATGGCGGAAACCACCACAAGAGACGAGGATCTTGCGGTACTCTCACTCAACGCCGTCAAGGCCTTCGACTCCATATTCTGGGAATGGTTGGTCGAGGTGCTAAGGGAGTTTGGATTTGGAGAGGGTTTTGTGAGATGGATCAAGGTGCTCTACAACTCACCAATGGCAAGAGTGAAAACTGGAGGGATGATCTTGAAGCCCTGGGAGATTCAGAGAGGCACTAGGCAAGGATGCCCGCTATCACTGATGATATACATCTTAGGCTTGGAACCAATTGCCATCTATTTTAGACAACAGTTCTTCGATGCAGGCATTAAACTGGGCAACCAACACTCCATAATATCCCTATACGCCGACGATGTACTCTTGTATGTGAAAGACCCACAAATAAATGCACAAGTCATACTAGACATCCTCGACAACTACGCACTTTACTCAGGAATCAAGTTTAGCAGATCGAAATCCTGTGCATTCCCGCTGGCAAGACTTAGAGGCCTAAACTAACTGATTTACCAGTAGTGGGGATAGAATGGCAACCCGAAGCACTCCGATACCTGGGAATAAACATCCAACACACCCCAGAACTCACACACGACCACAACACCGAAATGGCGCTGAAAGGACTCCGCAACTCTATGAAATTCTGGTCAAAACTGCCACTTGCAATGATGGGTCGGGCGGCCATTACAAAAATGATAATTCTCCCCCGCTTCCTATACTTCTTCACGAACATTTGTTACTAAATCCGCCCCACCTTCTTCAAGACACTTGAAATATTAATCCGGGACTTCCTATGGGGCCCTTCCAGACACAAACTACCCCTCTCAATCCTCACGCTATGACACAAAGAAGGCGGAATACAACTCCCCGACTTTCAGATGTACTACTTAGCTGCACAGCTCAGCCACATGACAAGGTGGCTTCAAGACGAACAAAACAATGAATCTGCGCTACTGAGGCAAATACCCTCCAATCTCTTCCCCAAGGAACTCTGGAACCCACTCAAGCAGACACAGAATGTCCCTATGATTGCGAAATTAGGCAGACAGATCTGGACCGAACTCGCTCCATCCTACAATCGAGCCATCCATATTCACCCAACTCTCCCATCCTAGCGGATGCATGCAAAACCACGACGGACCTGGAGGTAGCAAGAAGCTGGGAGAGTGCCGGGATCTATGTATGGGGGACATGTTCGAACAGGACAAATTCAGAGACTTTGAATCGATGCAGGAGGTTGAAGGACTCTCCAGCGGCCAATTTCTATGGTATCATCGACTCAAACAGATCGCCAGAAGCAAATGGGACAACTGGCCCGAGGAGCCCACCCCGGATCCGTTATTACAGGAGGTGCACGAGCTAGCAGATGGATGGAAACCGTTAACCCGGCTCTACAGCCGATTGATGGACAAACCTAACCCCAAAGGCATAGCACTCAAGGAGAGATGGGAAGTGGACCTGGGCATCACACTAACCGACAAAGAATGGGAAAGAATTTTATTGTACCCAAAAGAGGTGTCCCGCAACGCCAGATTCAGGCAGATACAACTGAATATCCTATACAGGACGTACATGACCCCCACAGCGGGTGGCTAAATTCAACAAGAAAGTTTCACCGAATTGCCCCTGGTGCGGCAATGACACAGCCGACATGATCCACATGTTCTAGACCTGCAATAAGGAAAAGACACTCTGGTCCAGAGTTAGGCAGACTTGCACAACTGCTGGCATAACCAGATATGAGTGGGACCCGAAAGTCTGCTTATTAGGAGCTCACCCCAAAATAAACAAATACAGACATGTAATCAAACTTATGGACCTATCCTGCATCCTTGCGAAAAGAACCATAGCTATGGCCTGGAAGTCCCCAGGGGGCCCGAGGTATGAACGCTGGATTAAGGAACTAGAAAGGTGGTCCGAGGCAGAGACCAGAGCATGGCAGGAAGGGGCCAACTATGGAACAGACGAAGCAAACAACACCCTTGAATCGTGGAAGGCCATCCTAAGAGATGTGTCCTTTACTGCAGACCACAAACCCCCCTGAAGGGAACCCCAGAAACAACATAATGCCAGGATGAGGTTCACCTAAAAACCTCCAAAGACGCCCGACTTGACCCAACCTCGGCACCCGAACTCACAAACACACCTACCTCTGCCCCTGTATAGACACCGAAGATACCACAACATCTAATGAAGACTGTTTTGTTTGTTTGTTTAATACCTTATTTTTTGTCAAATGTTACCTATATTTAAATGTTAATAAAATATGTTTAAAAAAAAAAAATAGAGTTGCTCCATATATAATAATAGTGCAATATATGTTGCACTACAAAGTTATTTGCTACTTTGTTTAATTATGGCAACTTATTCGAAAGTAATTTCCATGGTGCCTGTTAGGCAGAATTATATGCAGTACTCTTTGGGAACACCACACACAATTAAGACTACAAGTGACAGTACAATTTCACCTTTGGTTCAAGCCTGTACTACACAGTTAAAGTGGTAGCAGTAGCAGAGCAGCAAGGCTTATCTCAAGAGTAAGTGAGCAGTATCAAATAGTTACACAAAGGACAGCAATTACTATGATTCAGGCAAACACTGAATCAAGGTTTTCAACTAAAAGAATATACATTTATTTCACTCTTCAGTTGTATAACATTACCCTATTATAGGCAGTCTGAAAAATCACACACTTAATACACCACACCACTTCCCTTAAATTCCAGACAAGTTAAGCTCACAAAATGAAGTCGGAGCAAAATGGCACTCCAGCATTTAAAAGGGAGGGTAAATTCCAAGATGGCCGCCGGCACTGAGTAGACGTGCCGACGGCACTCTCCGGACCCAGTTGTTGAGATGTGCCCACCGCCCCTTCAACAGGCGTCAAAAGTGACCGGGGAAGACCCTCCGGCAAGTGCGGAAGGAGCGGAGAGCGAAGTGGTGCGGGCTGGTGACTGGTGCGGCACTTTGATCCCAGCGCTGCGGAGATGGGTTCCGGGGCCGCGTTTATAGCCGGCGGGCGGAGTGCATGCGGAGGAGCAGCGACAGCGAGGGGCTGCACCTTGAGGGGCCGGGAGGCTCCCTGATGCAAAGGCGACCGGCTTAGAGCGAGCTGCGAGCCCCCCAAGGAACTTAAGAAGCGGGAGGCTGTAGCGGGACCCCCACGTGATCGGCCGCGTGGCCCGCTCCCTCCCCGTGACGAAAGAGGGAGGACGCTTGGAGGAGCCGCAGCGGCGAAGAGCGGAACCGTGACTGTCTGCGGTGGAAGAAGGGCGAAGGAGCCCCGGTGAAGCACGGGGGTGCCAGAGCGCTGGGAGGATCAGGTTGGAGCGGGAAGGCCGGTGAACGGGCTACTGAGAAGCGCCCGCCCCTCAGGATCCGTGGTACGCCACAACCGTGAGGCCAGACGCTTCGCACCACCCATACTGCAGCTACATACCAAGTGAGTGGGTGCAGCGCTGGAGACGCTGGCAAGGTGGGAGAGATTGCCGGCGAGCGATCAGTGAGAGTGACTGGAGAGCTGGGAACGGTGCCCCGGGTGGGGGAGAGAGTCTCCTCCTCCACTTAGCCATTTAGCCCTCTGGGAAACAGGAGCTTCAGTGAGCCCTGCAGCAACTGGAGGGGGGTGGGGGGAGAGCCGACCGAGGAGACAGCGGGCCACGGACAATTGTGCAATGCGTCCCAGATGGGTTTGGGGGGCACAGGCCTGAACAGTGTGCTCCGGCTCCCAGTGGGAGTAGAGAGGGTTCGGACAAGGAACTGACAGGGGAGCGGGTGTAAGGGAGAATTCTCTGTTAAGGCTAATTTCCCAAACCTAGCGAGTCTCCCAGCAGCTTTGCTGGATTTTTTGGGGTTTATTTTTTTTCCTGCTAAGAGTGAGACTCTTTTTCTCCCACTCTTAGACATGATTTGAGATATCCTTTGACTTTGTAATGTGTTTTATGGGCTATGGAGTCTTTTACTCCATAGGGTTTCATATGGTTTTTGGAGTTTTACACCGCACCCTCAGTGCAGTAACACAAGGGTGTCATAGTGACCCCCAAACATACCCTTGGACTGACTACTGTCTCCCAGGGCATGTAAAGTCACCATTGACTTTACTAGTCTTAAATTGTGAACAGAACCAGTACAAACCATCATATTGTGGAAGTATTGGTAGGGGTAATTAGATTGCCCCTGGGTCTGTTTTTCGAGGGGGCACTGTGCAGTCCCCCCTCGTCGAGTTTCTGGCTGGTGGCAGTGGTTACCACGCAAAATATTCCGCCAGAATATTTCCTATGGGATTTTCCCATTCATTTCAAACGCACCACTTTTTGGTGCAATGTTAAAGATACTGCTGGGTTATTTATTTAATATTTAATATTTATTCCCCGGTTGGGTCTTTTTGCCAGGACTTGGTTTTAAAATGGCATTTGTGTTCGCCTCTGTAACTCCAACCCAAGTCCAGCCCTTTGTTTCACTTTTTGGCGGGATTCTCCACAGAAGCATCCAAAAGTGGTGCCACTCTGTCTGGGTCTACAGGATGTGTGGGAGGGGGGTTTAGGCACCCTGGACTGAGTTGCCTGGGCAACTCAAGTCGCACTCTTGTGTGATTGGCCCAGTGTTGAGCCGCCCGGCATGTTTGAATAACAGCTAGGACTGATGAATAGGGGTTTTCTGCATAAAAGCAGGGTTTTGGGGACTGGAATTCAGAAGTCGCCACAGGACCAAAGAGGGAGAAGCTGAGCCAACCTGCAACGACGACACCACCAGTGGAGCCCTGCTGAACCGTCTCACCACTTCCCAATGACAGAGAAGATCTTCATCCTGGAGAGTCTTGTTCCTCTGGTGGGGATAACCAGTTCGCCCTCTTTTCGCCTTCCCGGATCGTCTCGTGGTAAAATCGCCCATGCCAAGCACCCCGGCGGCCGGATAACCACGCTTCCCCACTACTGCAAATAAAAGGGTAGTACCTCTTAACCGGGAAACTCTGCGGCTGGTTTCTTCCCTGGCAGTGCAACGACCCCATCTTTCCTCCACGTCAAGACCTTCTCTTCCCCTGGACGAAGCACCGACTTGCAACCGCTGCCAGGAACAACTGCCCCCGCTGGAGCTTTCTCACCATTTCAGGTACTGAGTCCCGCCTGGTCTCCCTTGCAACAGACTGTTCAAGGTGTCCCGTAAATCCTTGACTTTCTATCCTGGGGTGACTTGGGACCTCCTAACTAACTTTTCCTGACTTGATCCAACCCTATTTGAACTCTTTGCAAAGACTCTTTAAAAGTACTATTCAACTGTGTGATCTTGGACACATTCCGCCTTGCTCTCTCCAAGATTGGGCCTGGCCTATGACTTTCTTGCTCCTCAGTAGACTTTGCCTTTTCTGACTTGCTCTGGTTCTCTTAAAGAGTTGGTATTGTGTATGTTCCTAATTCTGCCTTTTTCCCTCCCTTTTTAATTAACTTATTGGAGTGCCATCTTAGGTTAAGCGCTCACCTCTGTCTGAAAATAAGTGGAGTTTTTACTAAGACTTGTTCAATAAGTGATCAGGGAAGTATATATATTAATAGTGACTGTTTGAACTTGCTTGCCATATTAGTGTTCGTGTATTTTACAAAGTGTGTTTTTAAATAAATAATTATATACTTGTATACCCAAGTTCTGGTCAGTGTTTGCTTGTGCTATTGTATTTTGGTACCTATCTTGTATACTCTATATACTGTAACTCTTCTTGAGACGAGTCTGGCTGCTCAGCCACAGCTACCAGGTAAATCTGGGTGGTACAGACTGCTACCAATTGGGTTTACTGCCAACACCTGTAGTCCTAAGCCTTTTGCAGTGGTCCCTAAGGGAACTGCACAGGTTTCTGCCTGACAGCGGGATAACCTCAGAGTGATCTAGGAGGGTTCTTCTAATGAGACTGAGCTGAGCCCTATCGGGCTAAAGTAAGGCCTGGTGTATTCTAGGAAGCCCCGGCTAAAGGGTAAAGAGAAGCAGCATTCTGGAGGCCATCACCCCTGTGTGGCAAAACTCAGCAACCTAAGCAAGTAGAGAGGACTGCGCTATTTTAGTCCTTGGACTCTTGGTGGCATTAACTTTTGGCCCCTGCCAGGTGGAGTGGGGGGCAGCGGACTGGAGCATGCCAGCAGTACTAAAAGCGTAATCAGTAGGGAAATGAGCAGCATGACCACCAAATCCAAAAGCAAAGGAGGAAAAGGGGCACAAGCCGCGGGGAACACGGTTGGCACACTCCCTGCAATTTGGCCAGTGCACACCCCGAGGGAAGGCCCCGGTCCAGCTCGTGAGAAGTCAGGAGAGGATTCTGTTCAGGGAATGGTGGAGGAGCAGACTGTGATGTCCAGGCAGGAATTTCTGGGGGAGCTGCATGCCTTACAGGCGAACTTGGCAAAGAACTTCCAGGACCAATTTCAGCTAATGAGAGCAGATCTGAATGATGCCCTAGGAGAGATAAGACAAGAGACGAGGCAATTGGGGAAAAGGACAGACACTCTGGAAAAATGCCTTCAAGAGGTAGAGGACGAAACCACAGCTAATAGCGAAGCTATAGAAAGGCTAGACGTGGCTACAAGGAATCTTGAAGTTCAAATGGAAGATTTGGAGAACAGATCCCGCAGGATCAATATCAGAGTGAAATCGCTGCCAGAGTCGGTTCTAGATAGGGATCTAAAAGCGGTGCTCCAAGGCATCTTTGCCGATATCCTGGATGAAGGGAATCCCGAGAAGACTGAGCTGGACCGAGTGCATAGAACTGGGCGGATGATCAAAGGCCAGAAGGCGAGACCCAGAGATGTTCTGGCAGCTTTTGCTAGATACGCCCAGAAAGAGGCAGTTCTGCGAGGGGCTCGGAAGCGGAAGCCCATAATGTTTAATGGACAGCAGATCAAATTGTTTCAGGACTTGGCAAGTAGCACACTCATAAAAAAGAGACAAATGGGCCCACTGTTAAAAGTGTTAAATGAGAAGGACATAGGGTACAAATGGACATTCCTGTTTGGGCTACTTTTTGCATGGGAGGGAGCTCAGAAGCGCATTACATCCCTGCAGGAAGGGCCTGATATCTTTCGCATTGAGCTTGAGGAAACCCTGCCAAGCCCAGGGGCACGAGGCGCAGCGGGCGCACCAGGCTGAAACCCTGGAGCTGGACGACAGTGGGAGAGAAAAGGAGAAAGGGAGGCAAAGAGGGCACGAGGCAACAAAAAGAAACTCCAAGTTAAGAAATTAATGAGACATCCGTTGGCTCCTGATTTAAGATGAAGATAAAAGGGGTGATGGGCCTCATAAAGGAGAACTGTGGCTACGGGCCTCAGGAGGAGCAACCATTTTGGGTACGGAAAGGGCAGAGATGCCAGAGTTGGGAGTGGTGAGCAAGCGGGAAGGGGGTATCCTTCTGGGGGGGGCTAGATGGAGGAGGGGACTGGGGGTGGGAGGAGACGAGGCATTCAAAGAGGGGAAGGGAGTGAGGGCAGTAGCTCACAGAAAGGCCCAAGTTTCACATTTTAACTCCTTAAGTGGTCAACGCATAAAGTGAGAGGGCTGAACTCCCACTAAAGAGGAAAAAGCTGGAGCTCTTTGCGAGAAAGGAAAGACCTGATATTATGGGGCTCCAGGAAACGCACCTGGTATCGAAGGACCAAGGAAAATTAAAGCTGAGAGGCTTTGATCAAATTCTACATGCCTCAGGTCCCAGTAAAACAAAAGGGGTAGTAGAAACACGGTTGATTTCAGAGTGGAATTAGTAACGAGAGATAAAGAGGGGAGATTTTTGGTAGTCAGGGTGAAGTATCAGGATGCCCCTTATACAATTGCAGTGGTATATGGCCCAAACTCAGGTCAGGAACAGTTTTTGCTGCATGTACTGAAAGTAATAGAAGAACAGGCCTGGGGGCAGATTGTCTTGTCGGGAGACCTGAATATCGCGTGGGATAGGGAGAGGGACAGAAATGGCAAAGGTATGAGAGGTGGCGGGTGGTGATGTCGGCTGAATTAAAGGAAAAGATCGCTGGGCTGAGGGATGTGTGGAGAGAAGTAAAGGGGGAAGAGGAGGGTTACACCTTATCTCGCGTTCACGGTTCGCAATCCAGAATAGATTATATATGGGTCTCGGTAGGATTAGTGGGAGACATCCGGGAGGTGCAAACGGGTCCAATTGGTATAGCGGACCATAAAACGGTATCAGTGGATTTGGACCTGGGTAAAAGGGGGAGGGGAGTATGGGGCTGGAAGTTTCCAGGTGCAGTCCTGAGGGACCCAGAAGTTCAGGGGGACATTGAGGAGAAGATCAGGGTCTTCTTCGCAGTTAACAGAAAGGAGGATACGGGAGAGGAGGTACGATGGGACGCATTCAAGGCTACAATCAGGGGGGACCTAATCGCAGCGACCGCCTATCGCATGAAAAAACGGAAGGTTTTGGAGGCTCAATTGGAGTCCGAGGTGGAAGCGGCTAGGTAGGCAGCGGGTGGGACCCCATCCCGGTTAGCCATGCGGGCATACAGGAAAGCGCTGGGTCAATAGAACTTTTATGCACTAAGAAGGTGGAGGGTGCACTTCTAGCTGTGCGGCAAAAATATTACGCGAAGGCAAATAAGGCCGATACGCTTTTGGCACGGCTACTTAGGGGGAAAATGGCGAGAAACGCCATTACAGAGTTAAAAGTGGGTATTGGGGAAAGGACCACAAAACGGGAGGAAGTGAAGGAGGCGATAGCAGGTTTTTATGAGTCTCTTTATGCATCCCAAAACCCCCCCTGGCGAAGTGCAAGATAAGTTCCTACAATCAGTACAGCTACGAGAAATTGATAGAGAAACGAGGGAAGCCCTAAATCGAGAAATCACAGAGGAAGAAGTATGGGAGGTGATAAGAACCCTGCCTGTAAACAAAGCCCCAGGCCCTGATGGGTATACCGCAGCCTTTTATAAGATGTTCATTACACAGCTGGCCCCGCAACTGACCTCCCTATTCAACTCGTTTTGGCAGTTCGGTAAAATCACCCCGTCAATGGAGGAAGCAAAGGTGACTCTAGTCCTCAAGCCACATAAAGACCCGTAAGAAAGATCAGCTTATCGCCCCATAGCCTTGATCAATCTGGACAGCAAGATTTATACTAAAATTTTAGCTAACAAGTTGGACGTTATCCTTCCCTTTTTAATCCACCCCGACCAAGTGGGGTTTATCAAAAGGCCGGCAAACTGCAGATAATATCAGGCGGGTGGTCCACCTAGTGGAAAAGGTCCAGAGAACGTCCACTCCCGCGGTCTTGGTGGCTCTTGATGCGGAAAAAGCGATTGTCCGCGTGGAGTGGACCTTTCTGTTTCGTGTAATGGAAAAGATGGGCATATGGGGGGAATTCCTCACAATGGTCCAGGCCAATTACCGAACTCCGTCAATTAGAATAATGGTGAATGGGAAACCTACCAGGAGGGTTAATCTACAAAGGGGGACCAAACAAGGTTGCCCACTATCTCCTATCCTCTATGCAAATTACCTCAAACCACTGTGGCAAGCGATTAGGGAGATGCCAGACATCAGGGGCATCCCGTTTGGGGGGAGCAACAGAAAGTCGCAGCCTTTGCTGATGACATGTTATTGATGCTGACGGCGCCAAGAGAATCGACCAAGTTAGCCTGCCCTGTTAGAAAAGTTTGGTGAGGCCTCAGGGCTTAAGATTAACGCTAACAAATCGGAAATTCTAAACCTAACGCTTAGGGGAATGGAACGCGATGAGCTGAGGGTCTGTACTCATCTACTATGGAGCCCGGGAGGGATCAGATACTTAGGGGTGAGAATCACGGCAAAGCTAGCAGGGTGGTATTCAGCAAATTTTCCCCCTCTCCTTAAAGCAATCAAGAGGTACTACCAAAGATGGAAAGGCCTCCGAGTGTCATGGTTAGGGCGGATTGCAGCGGTGAAGATGGTAACACTCCCACGGCTGCTGTATTTATTCCAGGCGATCCCGCAGCCCGTTCCCTCAAAAGAATTTGTGTGGGAAGGGAAGAGACCAAGGGTGAGTGGTAGTTTACTGATGGCTCCCAAGAGAGAAGGTGGTCTGGCTTTACCAAACTTTTGGCGGTATTACGAGGCAACCCAGTTACAAATCATTAGAGAATGGCTGAAGGGGGAGGAGAGTCAGCAAGGTAAACTATGGGTGAGGATGGACAGGGCGGTGGCTCACCGCAATCTCTCGGAAGTGCTTTGGCTCCCTAAAGAACATAGCCCTAGAACCCTCTACGAAAGCACTTTAACTAAATTAATGGCAGATATCTGGGATAACTTGGTGGGCTCTAAGGGAATTACTACGTACCCATCCCCATTTACTCCACTTTTCGGTAATGGTGACTTCACCCCAGGACTGGAGAAAAGGTCTTTTGAGAAGTGGCAGGAGGGAGGATGTAGGAAGTTATGTGACATGTTTCGAGGGAGAGAGTTGCTGTCGTTTGGGGAATGTAAACGAGTATTAGCAATACAAGAAAAGGAAAGACTGAGGTACACTCAGATAAGACATTGGGTACTTCACCCGTGAGTTAGAAAGGTGGCAACTAGGGAACCAACACAGTCTGAAAGATTCCTACTAACCAATGACAGATCGAATGGCCTCATTTCCAATATCTATAAGATCTTGCATAACTCGAGTTTGGACCCTCAGTGGGCCTACATGGAGAAATGGGAAAAGGTGCTGGGGAGAGAAATCAGTAGGGCTGAGTGGGAAAGTCTATGGAGGAAGATACCCAAACTGGCTAGAGCGTCTCAGCTCCAGGAAACATGGTATAAGCTTTTATTCGGGTGGCACTACACTCCAGTCCGCTTTCACAAGATGTTTCCCACGAGACCGAGCAGATGTTGGAGGGGATGTGGTTCAACAGGAACGGTAGAACATATTTGGTGGGAGTGCCCCAAGATTGCACCGTTTTGGGAAGAAGTACAAAGGGCGCAGGAACAGCCCTTTGGCCCGGGGAATACACGCACTCCAATACAGGTCCTTTTGGGCATCCGTGGGGCTCCAGAGGAGGGGAGAATCAGAGGTAGGGAGAAAGCAAAAGTGATCCTGACTTTGGCAGCCTTGTTAGTAATAGCCCAGAGATTGAAGAGCCCCGAGATCCCCATGGAACAGGATTGGCTGAGGAAAGTGTGGGACATAGTGGCCTTGGAGTGGGAAACTTACATCATGGAAAATAAAATGCAAGGATTCGCGGCGGACTGGGGGGAGATTATGACTTTCCTTAAGGAGAATTATAGAGTGATGTGGTGTCTGCAGCGCTTGAGACTACTTGAGCTACAATAGGGTGGAGGAAATGCTTGAAGAATGAAGATGTGGGTTCTGAATGCTCGTCACTTTCCGGGAGGGAGTGTTTTAATTGCTTTTGATTTGTTGTAACATTCAGTAAAATTCAATAAAAAGAGTTTTCCAAAAAAAAAAAAAAAAAAAAAAAAAAAAGGAGGGAGGGAAAGAGAAGTTTACAGAAATGGATCCACACCAACAGGTAAGTACTCAGGGCAAGCGAACAAGAGAGACTACAATGATAAAATCAGATAGAAAAGGCCTAGGGCCAAAGTCAATGGTTCAAAAGTCTTTTGCTCAAGATAATGCAGTTGAGGGTAGTTTGTGGTAAAGTTCGTGGCACGAGGTTGGTTGGTAGAAAAGTTAGTTCAAAGAGAAGAGAAGGACAAGCCTTCGGATTGGAGAAAGATTTCAAATACTTTCACCGCATGTTAGGCAGAATCCTGTGCAATTCCCTTAGGGAGCACTACAGAAGATTAAGACTACAGGTATATGCAATAAATCCCCTTTTGATATCGGTCTGTACCACAAAGAATTAGTTGGGAGTCGTGGCTAAGCAGTCAGACTTATCTCAAGAGGGAGATGAGCAGTATTCAAAGTTTACACAATAGGAGTACAATACTATGGAACAAGGAAACACTGACCAAAGCTTTGTATCAAAAAGAATATATATATATTTTACACACTCTGATGTTCACACACAAATCACTATTCTTAAAGTAAGTTAAAACAGTTAGGAAAAGTATACACAACTCCTTAATTAAATTGTAGACAAGTTTGAGCAAGAGTGAAAACTGAGAAAAACGGCACATTGTTAAACTAAGCACAAATGGCACTCTAACAATTACTTCAGAGGGAGGGAAAGAACAAGTTATACAGGTTAAACCTCTTAAATACACCAGCAACACTTCCCAATTGGATTGTGAACAAGTTAAGCAAGGCAGCACTTTAGCATCAACAGTATTTTGGTGAAAACCGTGCAAAATGGCACTTCAGCAATATATAAAGGGGACGAAAATGTGGTTATAAGAGTTTTAGGTGCGCCAACACATTTCTTGATGAGAAACAATCTAGAGGAGGCAGTTGTAACAGATTTAGCCAGAGTCAAGAGGCTTGTGCCAGAGTCAGTGGTACAAGGCAAAGTGCCTAGGTTCAAAATGTTCTCGTAGCTGCAGTCAAGTCTTTGTTAAACGATTGAAAAGGCGGTTGCAGGATGTAGAAAGATAATGTTAGACGATAAGCCGGCCAGCCCAGAAGGTAAGTAAGTAAAGGATTTAAAGCACCTTTAGCAATACCCAACGAAACGGGAGGCCTCGCGGAACAATGTACGTTGAAAGTGTAAGAGGCTCCTGCAGTCGTGGTAGTTCCTGGCAGTTCCTGCAGTTCGGGAGATCAAGCAGAGGAAGAGAGGCTCTTGTCGTGGAGGAAGGTTCGAGTTACTGCACTGCCCAGGGATGAAACCAGCCACGGTGCTGCCAAACCCGAATAAAAGGTATGCTCCTTTAAATCGCGGTCGTGGTGGACGGGTGCCTGGCTATCCGGTCTCCTAGTGCTAGTCACTGGTGGTTCGACCAAGGCAGGTCCTGGAAGGCGATTGGGGAACTGGTTGACCCCACCAGCTCAAGGGAAGAAGACTCTTGCAGGTGAAGATCTTCTCGAGTCGTTGGAGAAAAGTGGTGAGGATCTGCAGCAGGGCTTAGCCGGTGGTTCAGTCGTTGCAGATGTATTTGGTTTCTCTCCTCTTCGGCTTCTTAGTTCCAGTGGTGACGTCTTGTCCTCCAGTCCTCAGGACCCTTCTTTTATGCAGCAAGACCCCCATTCATACAGCCTAGCTGTCACTCACACAGTGGGGTGGCTATCCTGGCGGGATAACCCCCAGCCTATCAGGGCACAGTGCGACTTGGGTTGCCTAGGTAACCCTGTCCACATCCTGTCTGCCCCAGACTCAGTGGTGCCGAAAGGAGGGCTTCTATGCAGAAGCCCGCCAAAAGGACAAACAAAGGATCCCCGACTTGGGTTTGGATTTCAGAGAAAGACACGAGAAAGAATTATTATTAAAGTTCTGGCAATAAAACCAGACCGGAGTAAAGTTAATATTAAAATAAACCGGCGGTGTGTTAGAGGCTGTCGTAAAAGTGGTAGCCTCGAACAATGGGAAAATCCCATACGGAAATATTTGCGGTCGAATATTTACGGTAGTAACCACTGCCACCAGCCAGAAACTTTGGAGAGAGGGACTGTACGGTACCCCCTCGATAATGAAAACCAGGGAAAAACTATTAACCCTTCGCAGTACTTCCATAGTAAAATGGGCTGTACTGGTTCTGTTCATAACTGTTGAGTAGTAAAGCCAATGGTAACTTTACATGCCCTTGGAGACAGTAGGCAGTCCCAGGGTATGGAGTCTATGTTTTGGGGTCGCTACAACACCCCTGTGTTACGGCACAGAGGGTGCTGTGTAACACACATGTTGAAAAGATGATTCCTATGAGGGTGAGAAAAACCCCATAGACCATAAGCACCCAAGATAGCCTAAAACACACACTAGCAATCTGTCTAAGAGTGGGGGAAAAAAAAGGGTCGCACTCTTAGCAGGAGGAAAAAATAAACCCATCAGATCCAGCCAAGCTGCTGGGGGACTCTTTAGGTAAGGGAAATTAGCCTTAGAAGACAATTCTCCCTAACACCGCGGATGAACGAAATGCACAACTGGATTTTGCACAGTACCTTAAAAGGGAGAGGGAGCTGTAGCTGAGGCAGAAGTTCCTGGTAGTTCCTGCAGGCTCACGGTTCCTGAAGCGACTGTCTGACTTATCAGAAGTAGGAAGACTGGAGGGTGCTGCACTACCTAGGGAAGAAGCCAGCAGCAGAGCAAAGCAACGAATAAAAGGTGCGCTCCTTAAAACCCAAGCAGGGTCTGACTTTCCTGGCTATCCGGCCCACTGTAGCTCTGTACAACGAATTCGACCAGATGAGGGGTCCTGGCTTGCAGTTTGGGTGAACTGGTTGGTCCCACCAGCTCAAGGGAAGAAGTTTCCTGGAGGATCTTCTCTGTCGTCGGATTCTGGAGATTCGGACCTGCAGCAGGGTTTCACCGGGCGGTTCAGTCGTTGTAGGGGTTCTCTTCTTCCAGTTCCTCATTGGTTCTTTCGTTCCAGTGGCGACTCTGATCTTCCAGTCCCAGAGACCTGCTTTTTATGCAGTTTTCCCCCATTCATACAGCCTGGCTTTCAATCACACAGCAGGGTGGCTGGCCTGGCAAGGCCAGTCCCCTTAGCCAATCAGGCAGGAGTGTGACTTGGGTTACCAAGGGAACCCATGGCAGGGGTCTTAAAACCCCTCCCTCACATCCTGCCTACCCAGACTCTAAGGCGCCTAAGGGAGGGCTTCTGTGTGGAAGCCCGCGAAAAAGCGATGAACAAAGGGACCAAACCTGGTTTGGCGCACAGGGTAAAAGACGAGAAAGACTATAACAAAAAGAAATGGCGAATAAAACCGACCGGAGCCAAAATAAAATGTATTTGGTGAAGCGGGTTTATGTTTGAGGCTAATATAATAGCCTAAAACATTACCACGTTTATATAAGATAATCGAGGTAGAAAAGTTAGGGTAGATACCACTGCCACCAGCCATGTCTTAAGGTAAAGGGAGCAAAACAATGCCCCAAGAGGCACAGACAAAAAGGGATAAGAATTAACCATTTCCAATATTCCATGGCAGATGGGGTGTACTGGGTCTGTGGTTTAAAGTGACTAAGGTAAAGTTAATGGCAACTTTACCCTTTTCTGGGGGACTGTAGTCAGCCCCAGAAAATGGAGTCGGTGGGAAGTCTAAAAGACAACCCTGTGTCACTGCACTGAAGGTGCTATGTAACACATGAAAGAAAAATGTGGTGCCCTGGAGTAGGTGAGACTCCAGTGCCCAAGATCACACAAAAAGTAGAAACACACATAGCAAAACATATGTAAGAGTGGGAAAAAAAGGCTCACACTCTTACCAGGTAAAAATAAATGCTAGAAATCCAGCAAAGCTGCTGAGGGACTCTGTAGGTAAGGGAAATTAACCATTTATGAGAATCCCCTAACAGTGCTTCCAAGTATCAAAGATGATGCTCCTTGTAATGTCCTTTTCCCTGAAGTCACTTATGTTGGTGCAAATTAGAAGGTTTGCATTTATTCACCCCCATAGCACCTGGACAGAGTCCTCTTATAGACAAGTTTCCTGCATCTGTAATTATCATGCATTTTTTTTATGTCATGTCTTAAAAGGCCATCTGGCCGGGGGTGGCCGGTTTGGGGACGTAAATGAGACCGCGTGAATTGTGCACACTGCATTTGGGTGGAAAATTAAATTATAAGTTACTCACCGTAGTGACTAACGTACTCTTAGTCCATAGTCCCCTTTCCTCCATACTGTATGGCTGTCCCTTCCAAGAGACGGGAGACGGAACCTTTTTCACCAGAAAATACCTTCTTCCCCTTTTAATTTAGAGGCGGCAGGGGTGCGGCCCAGGGAGCATGCGCTGCCCTGACTCAGCCCTCCGGTGCCACACCTCAGTCCACATTGACGCGTCGACAATAGGTTTAACATCGCCTAATGACACCAGTATTATTAGGGGGGAGGTTGGTGGGACATATGGAGGAAAGGGGACTAAGAGTATGTTAGTCACTACGATGAGTAAATTATAATTACTCTTACGTCCCGTCTCCTTTCCTCCTTACTGTATGGGCCATTACAACCGATTGTAGCCCCAGGGTGGAGAAGAGACCCTCAATAAGCAAATAGGTTCCTGAGAACCGCCTGTCTGAAAACCGCATCAGATCTAGAGCCGGCTTCCAAACAGTAATGCTTGCAGAAAGCCAAGGGATAGGCCCAAGTGGCCGCCCTGCTTATCACTTGCCAAGGGACATGGCGCTGTAATGTGATGGCCGTTGCCTTGGCCCTGACTGCGTGGGCATGCATGTTGGCCGGGAGCGGCTCGTGCTGGCCCTCATATGCTTCTTTGATGGCAGAGACCATCCAGCGGGATATGGAAGCCTTAGAGGCCCGATAGCCTGGCCTCGAGCCTCTGCAAGTGACAAACAGGCCGTCCGACCTGTGGAATCCCTTGGACCTGTCCAAGAAGAATTTAGGGCACGCCCGACATCCATGCAGTGCAGCACTCTCTGTGCTTCGTCCTTGGCATCGGGAAAGAACGTGGGAAGGACTATTTCCTCGTTCAAGTGAAATGCAGATGGAACCTTGGGCAGAAATGCTGGGTGCGTCCGCATGACTATCTTGCCCTTGTGAAAGGTGGTATATGGTTCAGAGGCGACCAGCGCCTGGATTTCGCGGACTCTGCGAGCCGAGTTAAGACCGACTAGTAAGCCCGTCTTGATGGTGACCAGCCTGATGTCCACAGACGCCATTGGCTCGAATGGTTTGGGCGCCAGTGCGCCCAAGACTATGTTAAGGTCCCACACAGGGTGCGGTCTCTTGATGAGCGGCTAGAGCCTAGCGAGACCCATCAGATGTTTCTTGATGATAGGCTTGGAGGAGGAAAAAATGCCTTCCTCCGAGTTCCTTTAAGCCCTAATGCTGCAAGGTATGAGCGACAGGTGTCCACCTGTACGACCAAGTGAGCGAAGTGCGCCGAAAAGGAGAGCACGTCGTCCAAAGTGCAGGCCAGGGGGTCAATTCCCTTGGAGTCTGCCCAGTGGCAGAATCTTGTCCATTTGCTTTTGTACTAGGCCCTGGTGGCTTTGCTCCTGGCGCCCTGTATGATATTCAGATAGGCCTGTGAGAGGCTAAGGTGCCAAAGCGTTACCTGCTCAGGAACCACGCTGTGAGGGCTAGATTCCCTGGTGCAAGGTGGATGATTCTGCCCCTCTGCTGCGCCAGAAGATGTGCTGGGCCCGTCGGAAGGTGTATACTGGGCACCGCCGAGAGGCTGAGGAGCTCCGAAAAGCATGGCCTGGCTGTCCACCATGGAGCTAACAGAATGATGAGGCATCTGTGAGACACCTTGATTTTGCAAATCACCCTGTGGATCAGAGGAGTGGGCTGAAAGGCGTAGGCTTGCATGCCGGTCCACTGGAGGTGAAATGCGTCGGCCAGAGAGCTGGGGCCCTTGTTAGGCAGATCTTTTAGTGACCGTGTTTTTCTAGATGTGGTTTTAAATAAATAATTATATCTCTTTTACACCAAGCCCTGGTCAGTGTTTACTTGTTCTACTGTGTTCTCGTGACCTATTGTGAATACTCTGTATACTGCCTAACTCTTCTTGAGGGAAGTCTGACTGCTCAGCCACAGCTACCAAGTTAATATGTGTGGTACAGACTGCTACCAAGTGGGTTTACTGCCAAACACCTGTAGTCCTAAATCTTTTGCAGTGGTCCCAGAGGGAACTGCACAGGTTTATGCCTAACAGCCCTGACCTTGCCAGGATGTGAACTGGGGACACTTCTTCTTGTGCCAGGTGGCAAAGAGATCCACTTGGGAGGTGAGCCCACCTGTTGATAATCTCCTGAATAACGAGGTTATTTAGCTGCCACACGTAATTGTCTGCTCCGAGCCTGCTGAACCTGTCCGTTTCCAGGTTGGATTCCCCCGGGAGGTGGACTGCTGAGAGGTAAACGTTGTTTCCCAGGGCCCATTCCCTCATGCTGATCGCCAGTCTGCACAGAGGAGGGGTACTGGTGCCTCCCTGCTTGTTGACATAGTACATGCTGGTCGAGTTGTCTGTCTGGAAGAGGACAACCTTGCCCTTGATAAGTGGTAGGAATGCTCTGAGCGCTAGCCAGATGGCGTTCAGCTCCAACCAATTGATGTGGTATTCCTGCTCCTATCGAGTCCAAGGACCGAGAGATCTTCCAGGGTGGCTCCCCAGCTCCTCGAGCGAGGAGTCTGTGGTGATGGTGGCCTGTGGAGAGGGCGGACGAAAGGGCTTGCCTGTCCATAGGTTGCAGTCCATGAACCACCAAGTTAGGTCCGGGTGGAGAGAAGGAGGAACGTTGATCTCGGCTTGCTAGCCCCGCTCCCGATTCCATGAGGCCGCGAAGGGCAGCTGAATCCTTCTCATCCTTAGTCTCGTGTGCGGCATGGCTAACAGGACCGCTGCCAGGATATGTTGGTACCACCATGCCGAGGTCACCCCTCTGCTGAGGAAGTGGGTGGTGGCCCTCTTGATGGCCGAGATTTTGTCCTCCAACGGGAAGACCCTCTCGGAGCACGTGTCCCAAAAGAGTCCCAGGAATGTCAGAGTCTGCGTAGGCTGCAGCTGTGACTTCTTGAGGTTGAGCGAGAAGCCCAGATCGTTCAGTGTGTTCATAAGGGCATGGGAAGAGTGGTAAACCGCTCCCGGAGATGTAGCCCTGATGAGCCAGTCGTCGAAGTATGGGTAGATGTGGAGGCCCTGCGCTCTGAGAAGTGCCGCCACAGCGTTCATGAGTCTGGTAAAGACCCTGGGGGCCGAGTTGAGGCCAAATGGAAGGACTTTGTATTGACAATGGCAGTCCATGATCCTGAACCGTATGAAAAGAACGATGGGGCTGCCAAAACGGGACGTGGAGGTACGCGTCCTTCAGATCCAGGGAGCACATCCAGTCTACCTTGTCCAATGTCTCGGCTATAAAAGCTGGCGTAACCATCTTGAATTTTTGCAGGGGTAGGGAGAGGTTGAGGGTGGAAAGGTCCAGCACAACTCTCAGGCCCGTCTGGTTCTTCGTCTGAATGGTGAAAATCCTGGAGTAAAACCCAAAGACTTGCTGGGAGGCTGGAACTTCCTCCAATGCATGGCTCTCTACGAGCGACCGGATCGCCGTTAAAAGAGTTGCTGTCCCAACCTGTGTGTGTGGAGAGGAGGGAGGGAGGAGAGGCTGGGATAGAAAGGCGGTACCCCATGGATACTATGGAGAGGATCGAGGGGTCCATGAAATTCTGGCGCCAGAACTGTGCCCGGAGAGCAAGCCTGCCCCCCACCGGAGACACGTGGACCCGAAGGGCTGTGTCCTGCTTTTTTCCCCTCGGAGGCTGACGCTTAGGAGGGGGACTGGAAAAAGCCCCCCCCCTTTTTGTTGTTTGCACCGGTTCCGAGACGGCGAGCGGTCTGGCTGCCTTGATCGGCGTTCCTGGAAGCCGCTGAACCCTCCTTATGCAGGACCCCTTTACTAACGCTGCTGAGATTGGGTGTACGATTTGGGCGTGGTCTTTGTAAGGAGAGTCCTTGGCGTTTGTGAGCTGTTCTTTTTGTCCAGCTCTTCATCCGTAGAGGATTGGAAGAGGTTCCTCCCCCCTCGAAAGGTAGATCTAGAATGCGCTCCCAGACATCTGGGTTGAATCTCGTTGCCCCTAGCCGGGCTGTTCTCCTCATGTCTGTGGCAATGCAGATGGCACGGCTTCAGGTATCGATATGAGCCACTGTGGTTTCCATGAGGTCATGCGCCACGAGCTTGGCTTCAGCTAGCCCCGCCTTAAAGCGTGATTGGCACTGGGTGGGGAGTTCTGGGAGGACGTCCCAAATTTCCCGCCATAACCTTTGGTTGGCGGCAGCCGGCACGGCATCTGCGTTGGCCTGACAGAGGTGCAAGGATGCGTTGGAGTAGATTTTCTTGCCGTACGCCTCAAAGACCTTCTCCTCCTTGCCTAGCAGTGCCACAGAGGAGGAGTCTGAGGACTGAGGCTTGGAGTATAGTTATGCCGCAGCAATCACCGAGGAGTGTGGCTGAGGATGGGTCAAGAGCAAGAGTGTATCCCCCTTCATCGGTCTGTACTTAGCATCCAGGTGTCAATTGACCAGATGGACCGAGTGGGGCTTCAGCCAACTTTTCTTGGCCAGGGAGACTACATCGGTTTGCAGTGGAATCCCCGTGTTGGCAGAGGGGAGTCGCGTGAGGACTTCTGCCAGAACTCCCTCTGCCGGATGTTCAACCTTGGGTTGGGGGAGGCCCAGGTACTCCGCCAGGCCAGCAAGACGTTCGTGGAAGGCCCTGGCTGAGGATCCTGTGGAGGAGGAGGAGTAGATGGCGCCAGAGGCTGGGGTACAGGGACCGCACCCTGCGGCTGAGGAGGCGGCAGAGGTTGCAGAGTTGGCTGTGGAGACGGAGGAGGCGGCTGCTCCGGGGCCTGGGGGCCCGATGGAGGCATCTGTGGTGCCCCTAGCATGGCGGGATGACTTTCCTGATGGTGTCCTTGATGATAACCCCCATCTGAGGAGATCTCATGAGGTGAAGGAATTTCTCGAAGAGCACCTCCTCACTGGCCAAAGAGGTGGCAGGGGGTACCGACGAGTTAGCGGGGGCTGCTGGAGCCACTGCATACCCTGTCCATATGGACGCAAGGGAAATCTGCCCTGTGCAAATGAAGGGTAGACTGTAGGTCACCTACCTGGTTGAGGCCAGTTTCACCTCGACACTCGTTCTTCGCCGAATTCCTGGAATGGCGTTGGACGGGTGCCTCTTTCTGGTGCGGCGGCCATTTTGTCAAGCTGCCAACCACCCTCAACCCGGGGGTCGGTGTGATGCCGGAAATGCATCTGAGGGACAGGGCCTCTGAATCCTTGTCCTTTTTCTGTTTTTACCGTGTGTTCTGTCATGTTTTCTGCCCAGGAGTCCATGAGGGACTCCTGGCAGTGCAGCTCTCTTTTGGTTTGGTGAACAGACCCATGGGATACCCTTATGGCACCCATGGGTAGGGGTACAACCCTGTGCCCCTAGTGTATGTTTTTGGGCACCTGTGGGTGGCCCACAGAGCAGGGTATGGGCTGGTGGCAGCTCCATGCTGAATTTGACAGGTGCTCTGGGTGTCCTCCATTTTGGGATACCCAGGCCCTGCCATTGGAATCAGTTGATTCCTGATAGGAAACAAGATGGCCCCTGTGGCCTCTTGCTTTCTATTGCCTGTTATCTTGTTTTTCCCAAAGTCCTGGGAAGCCCTGACTCTGTCCCTTCCCCCTGACTGGCTGTTGGGTGGAAGTTCCATATATGGTGTTGTTGTAAAGGCCCAGCTAGACTGACTGGAGCCTTCCCAGTGACTGTATGTTATGGGTACCTCCTGTGGGTGGGACCTGGGTGAATGGAGTGTGTGACCAATATACACTCCTTGTTGTGGTTGTCTGGTTTCTGGCATGAGAGACAAAGACTGAGACAGCCCTGCCCGAAACTGGCCTGAATGCAGTGTGTAGTGTTGAATGGCTGGGTACTTGTCCCAATCCACATTCCTTGTTGTGAGTGTCTGAAAGGGAGGAGTGTGGCCTGAATGCACTGTGTGCCTGATTGGCTGACTGACTGCATGAATGCCCTTCTGTGTGATTGGCTGCTGTGTGTGTGCCAGCAGTGTGGATGAGAGACAGAATAGTATATCTGGGGACCTCTCACCACTGGAAATTGTTCAGAAGCATTCAGAAGCTGAGTCTCCACTCAAGAGTAACTGGATTTGCTGATCCTCGACGTCCAGCTGGAAGAAGAAGACTTGCTGTGGCATTTGCTTCGACGGAACTGAAGGTTGTCGAAATCGTCGAGGACTGACCCGAGAGAGGACCTGGTAAGGCGCCCTCTTCCCGTGCTCCGAGGGACCATCGAGCACCGCTGAATCTTCGCCGAAGCGCCCTGGAAGTCAGACCCTCGAAAGGCTGCCGACCCGAGACGGGACCGCCGAGGAGATCGAAGTGAAGCACCCGGACCTCGACGCTGTCGAAGTCCATTGCCGTCGACCAGGGTTCGCAGGTCTGTGTAACCGCTGGAGGCCCGTCGAAGTTGTGTTGCCCAGCCGTGGGAACCACTTGACGCCGTGCCGCCGACGACCGGAGCCGTCCGCTCCTTGCCTAAGAACATTTGACTCGAAGGACTCCCTCGTCCGCACCGTCGACCGCTTTTGCCCTGCCGGAGAAAGTCGAGGACGACCAACGCGCCGAGGAGAATCCGCCGGTGGGTTTCCCGCCACCTCACGATCCCAAAGACTCGAGCGACTCGACGCCCTTGCTGGGCTCCCGTCTCTACAATCTTTGCGGTCCAGAACTATTGTCATCGAGGTGCCCCGCACACCTCCGCCTTGCAGGACGCCGACGCCCCGACGCCGACGAGCACCGCTCGGACGAAGCTGCCGCCTCTTCGACATCATTCTACCTCGTTTGTCGACGGACGTTCGACGCCCCGTGCCTCCCGCTTGAAAGGGAAGGCATTCAAGAAGGGCCGTCGATTCCCCGTCGCCGAACCCCGAGGTCTTCGACGTTTCTCTACGCCTCTCGACGATCCGTGACTCCTGCTTAAAAGGGGGTCATTCAAGAAGGATCTGTCGACGCCTCTTCGAAGAACTCGACTCCACCAGGTACATTGGGGGGGTAAAAACATTGTAGGAGAGAATAAGACTGTTGAACAATATATGGACTGGGCTTGTGTCATATCCCTTTATTTTACAGGTTGCCCAGGTGGGGGGATCTCCACACAGAACTGTGTCCAGTGGTAGGGGCCAGTATTCTGCCTATTGTTTCAACCCTCTGTTATCTCTCCTCTCTCTATTGCTGGTTTCCTTCTTATTGATCTGTGTGCCATTTTAACAGTATTGTGAATGCACTTTAATGAGGTCTAATATTAGTGGTACCACTTTAGAATTGTAGATATTTACCATTGCTGATTTTCCTGAGCACAAAGTGCGTTATTGTGATAAGTGTACATAACCCTTGAATATTAATTATATAAAGACTGTGTTTTCAGTAATACAGTGTGTGGACATTCCTTTGTGGGGGCTTGGGGATACCCTGTACTTAAGAACCAGCCTGCATCACCTCCTGAGAAGCTAGGCCTTGATTGCTCGTCCATCGCTACCGTAATCGAGAATCTTGGCTGGGGTCTTCTGTGCCTCTCCTCTACCATATAGAGAGCGGAAGTACAGACCCCCCCCACCGGTCTTGACAAGCTGGTGGCAGCGGTGGGATGCTTATGGTTTTAAGACTCAGTGTATAACCGTGCCACTTACAAAATATCCGCACTTTATTAGATTAAGGTTTGGGTGTGTACCAAATAACTGCATTACAGGCAATGGAGCCCATTGCAAATGGTAAATTGACTCGGATGAGCTTAGAGGCTCTCCAGAGTGCTTGTGAAGCCAGGGAGTTGGACTTTGTGGATAAGTCTAGGGCTGAGCTGATAGCTGCCCTGGTGGACTACCAGACTGATGGTGAAACCCTTGATGAAGGGGGGGATGCAACCAGTGAGGACTCTGCCCCTGGGGTTGTCGCTGAATCTGTTTCTGGGAATGCCACCATTCCTGCTGCCTCTGTTCCAAACCCCAGCAATTCCATGGAACTTGAGTTATTAAGGATGAAATTGGCCTTTGAATATCGCAAGTTGGAAATAGAAGCTGAGCTTAAGAAAGAGGAGCTGGCACAGCAAGTGGAACTCAAGAATAGGGATCTTGCGCTCAAAGACAAGGACACTGAATGTCAGAGAATCCAGCTAGAGAGAGCTAGAGTGGAGACTTCAGCTAGACCAATTGAGAGTGGCAGGTCCCCAGCCACCAAGTTTATGAAAGATTTGGTTGGTGTGTTTGTGGAGGGTTCAGATATCCTCCAATGGATTGAAGCGTTTGAAATGGCTTGTGCAATTCATGATGTAGATAAAAGAGATTGGGCTAAGTGTTTGTTAAGCAGAGTGCCTCAAACTGGATATGACTGTATTCTGAAGCTGAGTGTGGAAGAAAGGGGTCAGTATGAGTGTATGAAGTCTGCTTTGATTGCCAAGTTTGGCAAGACACCTGCCCAATACCTTAAAAGGTTCAGGGAATTTAAGAAAAGAGAGAATGTGTCTTGGGTTGACTGGGTGAGTACTGCGCACATGAACATGATGGGGTGGATTGATGGATACCAGGTGAAAACTTTTGTTGAGTTGTCCCACCTCTTGTTTTTTGAGCATTTTTCTGAAGCCTGTTCACCGGAGCTGCGTCAGTATGTGGCTGACCAGAACATTTTGGACCCCTTTAAGCTGGCTAGGTTGGCTGACAAGTGGGTCTCCCACCGGGTGTCCCCTAAGGACTCCAGTGGGAAGGACAAGGACAAAGAAAAGGGGGCCTCTCAGAAAGCTGAGGAGTCCCAAAAGCAGTCACAGTCGGGTAAACCAAAACCTTCCTCTCCTAAGACCCAAAAATCTAGTGGGGATAAGTCCTCTGTGGGTGGGAATAAGAGTAGTGGTCCACCTGCTGCAAAGCAGGCTCCCAGTGGTTCCAGTACCGTACCCCGCACTCCTGGCACTTGTTGGGATTGTGGGGCTCTGGATCACAAAAGGGGTGACCCCAAGTGTAAAGGTAAGGCACTTGGAGTACAGGCTGTCAGCCTGACCTACCCTTACCCCGTGTCTGAGGTGGAGGCCACTGTCCTCCCCTCCTCTACAGGAATCACATTTGGTGCTCCAGTAGAGATTTCCTTAGTGTCCCTTGGGGCCTGGGACCAGTACGCAGAAGTACTGGCGACTATCCCACAGAACACCCGTAGATTTTTGAGAAGTGTCCTCTTGAATGGCCAGCCTTCTACTGGTTTGAGAGACACTGGGGCAAGCATGACAGTGGTGGACAGGACCCTGCTCAAGCCAGAGGACTATGAAGGTGCTCCTCTGCAAACCACCAGGTTAGCTGGTGGGCCTCCCAAATTATCGCCTGTAGCCCTAGTCACACTCATGATTGGAGACAAGACAGCAAAGCTTCCTGTCCTGGTTCAGGACAATGTCCCTGCTAACATTCTGTTAGGAAATGATCTAGTAGAGTTGGGGTTGATCTCGGATGGTCTTCCCATGACTGCTGCTGCAGTCACTAGGTCACAGGTGACACCGGGTCTGGCTGTGAGTCAGGTATCCGAGCCAAAGGCGAGGCCTAAGGCAAGAAGAAGGAAGACCAAGAAGGCCACCTCTGTGGAGGGAACACCTTCTCTTCCTGCTGTTCCGACAGCACCCAATGGGATCCATGCTCCGGACGGGCTGGGTCCAGCGGAAAACCCAAACTCAACTCCTGTGGGAGAAGAGACAGAAGACTCTCCTGTGGGAGAGGTTCTCAACCCGGAGGATCATCCCGACCTTCAATGCTTGTTAGCTGAAGGGGGACCCTCCCGGGCAGACTTCTGTAAGGGACAGAGAGAGTGCCACTCTCTCGAGGGCCTGAGGAAACAGGCCCTGTCCCAGGCACAAGGTGAAGTGCCTAGGACATTCAAGATTTATTGGGAGGGTGAGCTCCTTGTTAGTGAGCCCACTAAGCCCGAACCTGGTGCCCGCAAGAGGTTGGTGGTACCCCAGGTTTACAGGCCCTTCCTACTGCAGTTGGCGCATGAGGTGCCCTTGGCTGGTCATCTTGGGACCAAGAAGACTAAGCAGAGGCTCTCTGCCCATTTCTACTGGCCACGGATGGGAGTAGAGGTGGAGTCCCACTGCAGGACCTGCCCAACTTGTCAGTTGTCTGGCAAGACTGGAGGCAGGGTCATTGCCCCACTGCAGCCATTACCAGTGGTTGGCACACCATTTGAGAGGGTGGGCATCGACATCGTCGGTCCCCTTGACCCTCCCACTTCAGGTGGACATCGGTTCATCCTGGTCTTGGTAGATCATGCCACCAGGTACCCTGAGGCAATACCCCTTCGGACTGTTACTGCCAAGGTGGTTGCCAGGGCTCTCCTGGGCATTTTCACCCGTGTTGGATTCCCCAAGGAGGTTGTCTCTGACCGAGGATCCAACTTCATGTCTAGTTACATGAAAACCATGTGGAAAGAGTGCGGGGTAACCTACAAGTTCTCCACCTCTTACCACCCCCAGACCAATGGTCTGGTTGAGAGATTTAACAAAACTCTCAAGGGCATGCTAGGTGCTTTGGAAGAGCCCCTAAGGAGGAAATGGGATCTCCTCCTGCCATGCCTGCTGTTTGCTTACAGAGAGGTACCTCAAGAGGGTGTTGGTTTCAGCCCCTTTGAGTTACTCTTTGGACATCCCGTGAGGGGGCCCCTCGCCTTGATCCGAGAAGGCTTGGAAGCCACCCCTCCAGGTCCCGCCAAGCAAGTGGGGGACTATGTGTTAGGCCTCAGGCGGAGGATGACACAAATGATGGGTCAGGCAACAGCAAATCTCAAGGCCAGCCAGGAATTGAATAAGTACTGGCATGACCTGAAAGCTTCGCAAGTGGATTGGACTCCGGGACAGGAAATCCTTGTGATGGAGCCTACCAAGCCTAGAGCTTTGGCAGACAAGTGGACTGGACCCTTCAGGATCATCTCCAAGATGGGCGAAGTCAATTATCTGGTGGACATGGGAGCCTCTGGGGTAGCCCCCCAGGTATTCCATGTCAACAGGCTCAAGCCTTTCCACAGGCGAGCAGAGGTCTCATGTCTCTTGCTAGCTTCAGGGCAAGAAGAGGATGAGAGTGAGCCCCTTCCTGATTTGCTGCATAGCAACCCTCAGGATGGCTCAGTGGAGGGAGTACAACTCTCTCCCGATTTGACAACAGAGCAGCAGAGGGCCTGCCGGGCTTTGCTCCAGCAGTATGCCCCTCTGTTTTCACTGACACCGGGCCTTACACCGTGGTGTAAGCACGAAATTGACACTGGTGACAGTGTGCCTGTCAAAAGCAGGAGCTATCGTATGTCAGATACCGTCAAAAACCACATCCAGGCTGAGGTCGCCAAGATGTTGGATCTGGGTGTTATTGAACCCTCCACCAGTCCCTGGTCCAGTCCAGTGGTCCTTGTCCCCAAGGCAAGTTCCCCGGCGGGTACCAAGGATTGGAGGTTCTGTGTGGACTACCGAGGAGTCAATGCCGTCACCAAAACTGACGCGCACCCATTGCCCAGGGCTGATGAGCTCGTGGACACTATAGGTGCTGCCAAATTTGTGAGCACCTTTGACCTTACCTCAGGCTATTGGCAAATAGCTCTGACGGACCATGCCAAGGAAAAGACGGCATTCTCCACACCTGAGGGACTCTACCAGTTTAGGGTCATGCCCTTTGGGTTGAAGAATGCCCCTGCCACCTTCCAGAGATTGGTCAACCATGCGCTCAGTGGGCTGGAAGCCTTTTGTGTGGCTTACTTAGACGACATTGCCGTCTACAGTTCCACCTGGGAAGAGCATTTGACACATCTGGATAAGGTGTTGCAGGCCTTGAAAAGGGCTAACCTCACTATCAAGGCCACCAAGTGCCAGATAGCTCAGGGGAAAGTTACCTATCTTGGTCATGAGGTAGGAGGGGGTCAAATCCAACCTCTCTCCAGTAAAGTACAGGACGTACAGAACTGGGAGACTCCCACTACTCAAACCCAGGTGAGAGCCTTTTTGGGCCTCACTGGGTACTATCGCAATTTCATGGCAGACTATGGAACCATAGCTGCACCCCTGACAGCTCTAACTTCACCCAAACAGCCTAGGAAGGTTAATTGGACTGAAGACTGTCAGAGGGCCTTTGATGGCTTGAAAGAAAGTCTGTGTAGGGCACCTGTGTTGAGTGCGCCTGACTACAGCCGACCCTTTATCGTCCAGACGGATGCCTGCGACACCGGAATTGGAGCTGTCTTGTCCCAGTTAGATGACAAAGGGAGAGAACATCCTATCATATTCATCAGTAGACAACTCAAGGGTAGAGAACTTAGGTGGGCTACTGTTGAAAAGGAATGTTTTAGTATAGTTTGGAGCCTTAGGCGTTTTAGGCCCTACCTTACGGGGTCCACCTTCAAGGTCCAAACAGATCATAAGCCCCTGAAGTGGCTTATGCAGATGAAGGGTGAGAATCCGAAATTGCTCAGGTGGTCGATTAGCCTACAAGGGCTAGACTTCACCATAGAGCACAGACCAGGGAAGAGTCACGATAATGCAGATGGCCTTTCCAGAAGGTATGTTGACCGTCTGGATGAGGGTGTCTATCCCGTGGGAGATTAGGCACCCTCCACCTCAGTCTGGGGGGGGCGACTGTGATGCCGGAAATGCATCTGAGGGACAGGGCCTCTGAATCCTTGTCCTTTTTCTGTTTTTACCGTGTGTTCTGTCATGTTTTCTGCCCAGGAGTCCATGAGGGACTCCTGGCAGTGCAGCTCTCTTTTGGTTTGGTGAACAGACCCATGGGATACCCTTATGGCACCCATGGGTAGGGGTACAACCCTGTGCCCCTAGTGTATGTTTTTGGGCACCTGTGGGTGGCCCACAGAGCAGGGTATGGGCTGGTGGCAGCTCCATGCTGAATTTGACAGGTGCTCTGGGTGTCCTCCATTTTGGGATACCCAGGCCCTGCCATTGGAATCAGTTGATTCCTGATAGGAAACAAGATGGCCCCTGTGGCCTCTTGCTTTCTATTGCCTGTTATCTTGTTTTTCCCAAAGTCCTGGGAAGCCCTGACTCTGTCCCTTCCCCCTGACTGGCTGTTGGGTGGAAGTTCCATATATGGTGTTGTTGTAAAGGCCCAGCTAGACTGACTGGAGCCTTCCCAGTGACTGTATGTTATGGGTACCTCCTGTGGGTGGGACCTGGGTGAATGGAGTGTGTGACCAATATACACTCCTTGTTGTGGTTGTCTGGTTTCTGGCATGAGAGACAAAGACTGAGACAGCCCTGCCCGAAACTGGCCTGAATGCAGTGTGTAGTGTTGAATGGCTGGGTACTTGTCCCAATCCACATTCCTTGTTGTGAGTGTCTGAAAGGGAGGAGTGTGGCCTGAATGCACTGTGTGCCTGATTGGCTGACTGACTGCATGAATGCCCTTCTGTGTGATTGGCTGCTGTGTGTGTGCCAGCAGTGTGGATGAGAGACAGAATAGTATATCTGGGGACCTCTCACCACTGGAAATTGTTCAGAAGCATTCAGAAGCTGAGTCTCCACTCAAGAGTAACTGGATTTGCTGATCCTCGACGTCCAGCTGGAAGAAGAAGACTTGCTGTGGCATTTGCTTCGACGGAACTGAAGGTTGTCGAAATCGTCGAGGACTGACCCGAGAGAGGACCTGGTAAGGCGCCCTCTTCCCGTGCTCCGAGGGACCATCGAGCACCGCTGAATCTTCGCCGAAGCGCCCTGGAAGTCAGACCCTCGAAAGGCTGCCGACCCGAGACGGGACCGCCGAGGAGATCGAAGTGAAGCACCCGGACCTCGACGCTGTCGAAGTCCATTGCCGTCGACCAGGGTTCGCAGGTCTGTGTAACCGCTGGAGGCCCGTCGAAGTTGTGTTGCCCAGCCGTGGGAACCACTTGACGCCGTGCCGCCGACGACCGGAGCCGTCCGCTCCTTGCCTAAGAACATTTGACTCGAAGGACTCCCTCGTCCGCACCGTCGACCGCTTTTGCCCTGCCGGAGAAAGTCGAGGACGACCAACGCGCCGAGGAGAATCCGCCGGTGGGTTTCCCGCCACCTCACGATCCCAAAGACTCGAGCGACTCGACGCCCTTGCTGGGCTCCCGTCTCTACAATCTTTGCGGTCCAGAACTATTGTCATCGAGGTGCCCCGCACACCTCCGCCTTGCAGGACGCCGACGCCCCGACGCCGACGAGCACCGCTCGGACGAAGCTGCCGCCTCTTCGACATCATTCTACCTCGTTTGTCGACGGACGTTCGACGCCCCGTGCCTCCCGCTTGAAAGGGAAGGCATTCAAGAAGGGCCGTCGATTCCCCGTCGCCGAACCCCGAGGTCTTCGACGTTTCTCTACGCCTCTCGACGATCCGTGACTCCTGCTTAAAAGGGGGTCATTCAAGAAGGATCTGTCGACGCCTCTTCGAAGAACTCGACTCCACCAGGTACATTGGGGGGGTAAAAACATTGTAGGAGAGAATAAGACTGTTGAACAATATATGGACTGGGCTTGTGTCATATCCCTTTATTTTACAGGTTGCCCAGGTGGGGGGATCTCCACACAGAACTGTGTCCAGTGGTAGGGGCCAGTATTCTGCCTATTGTTTCAACCCTCTGTTATCTCTCCTCTCTCTATTGCTGGTTTCCTTCTTATTGATCTGTGTGCCATTTTAACAGTATTGTGAATGCACTTTAATGAGGTCTAATATTAGTGGTACCACTTTAGAATTGTAGATATTTACCATTGCTGATTTTCCTGAGCACAAAGTGCGTTATTGTGATAAGTGTACATAACCCTTGAATATTAATTATATAAAGACTGTGTTTTCAGTAATACAGTGTGTGGACATTCCTTTGTGGGGGCTTGGGGATACCCTGTACTTAAGAACCAGCCTGCATCACCTCCTGAGAAGCTAGGCCTTGATTGCTCGTCCATCGCTACCGTAATCGAGAATCTTGGCTGGGGTCTTCTGTGCCTCTCCTCTACCATATAGAGAGCGGAAGTACAGACCCCCCCCACCGGTCTTGACAGTCGGTAGAGCTGTGTTTAGGCGTCCCCTTGGACGTATTGACAGTATTAGAGCGTAGCCCCTCTGAAGTATTGCCGGTGTTAGGACGTAGCCCCACGGCCATGGTGCCGGTAAAAGGGCGGAGCCCCTCAGGTGTAGACCCGGTACACAAACCATCCGTTCCCTCAACACTGTGCAGGGGAGGGTCCCTCGACCCGGAGGCCGGTAGCTGCAGCAACCTCGGTGCGCGTGCCGGTAGAAGGACCTGGCCGGATGCGCCAGTAGAGGAATACGATACGGTGCGCAATGAGATCTGTACATAGAAATAGATAATTGGGGATATATGGTTTTGTGGTAGAGTTTTAATTAAAGTTACTCACTGTAGCGACTAGAGTACTCATAGTCCACAGAGTATTTATTTAATGAATTATTTTTTTTAAATAACATGCTTAATCCTGACCTGAATTCGGTTTCTAAGCGCAGATCTGGGATTCAAACCTCTGTTGCTCTGCGTGGCCTTGCTTCCAAGACCAGTGCGTTGCCCCACTGCTATCCCTCTGTACACATTCCCAGATCGAAACCGCCTCCATGCACAGAAAGAGGGTGGGGGGAACGGGTGCCAACCTGCTTGTTCAGGTAAAACATTGTCGTGGAGTTGTCAGCCCTGACCAGAACCGCCTTGTCCCTGATGAGGGGCAAAAAAAAACCTTGAATGCCAGGCCCACTGCCCTGAGCTTGGGCAGATTGATATGCAGGAGGGCTTGGACCATGCGCCATGAATAGAGGAGTCCTCCAGGGTAGCCACCCAGCCTGAAAGGGAGCAATCGGTCATCACCACCGGAGTGGGCTCCGGCCAGGTAAAGTGAACTCCCACTGCCGCAGGTGTGTCCATCAGCCACCAGCGAATATCCGGAGGAGCAGGGGTATTGGGATCCTGTCCGACTGAGACCCCATCTCGTGATCCCAAGTTGGCCGCTGGGTGGAGCTGGAGGCGTCTTGAGCGGGCAAGCTGCACTGTGAGCATGAAAGGTGCCATCAGCCCCAGGAAGTGCTGGAACCACCATTCCCAGGAGGTCGAGTTGGCTGGAAAGGAGCCTATCGGGTGTGTGGAAAACATTCTGCACAGCCATGTCCCCGCGCACCCCAAATTCTGGGCGGGTCCAGCTTCCGTCAGTTGAGGGAAAAACCCAGCTGGTGAAGAACGTCTGCCAGCCGCTGGCAGGAGTCTACCGCTCCCTCGGGCGAGCTGGTCCTGATGGGAATAGGGGAAGAAGCAGATTTCTGGAAGGTGTTATCACTATCACTGAATGGATGGATAGCTTTGTGTAAAATGGTGATCCTTCCCAGGTTATAGTATTACTTCGTAAGCATCCCATATATGATAAAAGGAGCAAGTTACTTGCCTGTAACTCTTGTTTTCCAGCATGGGCCTGGGATGTATTCACATGCTCATGAATATTCCCCATCGTCAGGCTGTAAATCCTCAGTAAAAAAGAAAGCAGTTTCGCTTTAGACTGGAAAGCGGTGGTCTCCTCTATAACAAATCACTAGGGGTCAGTAAGAGTTTGGAGGTAGCCATGGTGCTATTAGTGCCATGGCTGCCTCAAAACCTGGGTCCGGGTCCGGTCTTACTGAATGCGGACTTACCAGGTCATTCCGACCTTGGAGGACCCGGTAAGCCCCCATTCAGTAAACCATTCCCCATTGGGAATGGGGAAGGCGCGAATAACGGGCCCGCAAATTGCGGGCCCGTTATTAGCTCCAAGGTCCCTTAACGGGTCCCGCAAAGAACAGCTGGGCAGACCAGTCGTTCCTGCTGGGACCCGCTAAGGGACCTCGGAATAGGGCGGTATGGGTTTACCGGTACCAGCATCCTTACCGGTGCCCGTAAACCCTTACTGCCCAACTCGGAATTACCCCCACTGTCTTTTGGGTCATAGTGCCCCTAGCCAATGATACTCATCCTCCTAAGCTCCACCCCTGTTGGCCATCTTCAGATTTGGTAGAGCATGTAAAGTAGCAGTATGAACCAAGAAGAGCCATAAAGGAGAATGAGGGAGGGTTCACATCTGAATTCATGCCAGACCCATGCTGGAGAACAGGAGTTACAGGTAAGTAACTTGTTCCTTATCCAGCATGGGGTATGGCATGGATATGCTTATGAATACGATTAAACAACAGTACATATACACAACAACGGGAGGTGTCAAGGTTCAAGAGAAGCAATGCACCTGTGGAACAGACTCACTGCAAGTAAACAAGTTGCGTAGCACCTCTTGGCGTTCCGGGACACCTCTGTGGAATAGCGGTCGACGCAGTAGAATCTTGTGAAGGTGTGGGTGGACCTCCACGTAGCAGCCGTGCAGATGCCGTTAAGGGGAAAACCAGAGAGAAACGCAGTCGTTACTGCAATAGCTCTGGTGAAATGGGCTCTCGGCCGGCCAGGAAGAGGTCTATTGGTCAGATGATGGGCAAGGATCAGTGGGCAACTATGGGTTGCTCTGGGAAGCATTTAAAGCTACGGGCTGGGTAAAATATCTAGGCACTTCCCACGGTATCCAGGCTATACTCCACTCAACCTTCAAGGGGGCGGAAGACTGGATCAGGCTGCTGGAGGTCAATATGGCAAAAGGCTCATCATGTGCGAGCAAATTTCTCTGGGAAAGGGTTCCCCAATGGCAAGCACAGAAATGACTGGGGAAGCACGATTATGCACAATAAACTATGCAGATTCACAGGGAGGGGGGCAAGGCAGGACGCTGTCTGGCCTGGCCCCTCAGAAGAAAACACCCACAGGTTGAGGGTAGTGAAGGTACCTTCATTAAAACACAGAGGGGCATAAACACAGCTTTTCGGAAATACTACGAGCATTTATATAGCAGCAGAGGACCTGTGAATTCCAAAGACATAGAGGACGTGCTAATTTCGAGTAATATTTCCTAGCATCGCAATTACAACACGCTACCAGATGGGAGGTCAGAGATGCAGGAGAATACTGAATATTAATGGTTATCCCAATCAAAAATCACACAGCAATGGAACTACTTTGGAGAGAGAGATCACGGGAAAGAGACATCCTGGTTAACCAGGGTGGTCAGAAAGGCGTAGAATAGGCCGCACACCAAGCTGCAGTTGGGTGAAGGCTACAGTCCCGATACACCCTTGACACTAGGGTGACAGCGATCAAAAATGCATATCAGTGGGGTGTCACACAGCCGGAGATCTCGTTGATGGGGTGAAATGATTATGATTCACGGATTGGGCTGAGAAATTCCAGATGGCCAGGGGACAATTCCTGAATTACACAAGGCTAACAAAGGCCTTGGCATCCAGGTGGAGCACTATACAAGAAGAGCCCTCAATCACACTGATCCTTCACACTATACATACCATAGGTAAGGAGAGACATGTCACATCAAAGTTATAATCGGCATTACATGACAGTACAGCCCAGACCCAACTAATGCTCAAAGATAAATGGGAAAGGGACATTGAAACGAAGTCCGAGGGGAAGGAATGGGAAAAATGAGGCGAAGTAACAGGGAAACATATGCCTACAGATTAGCAAAGTGTCCAGAAACGCGGTGTTCAAATTAATCCAGTTTTATATATTGCACCGGGTAGATATGGCTCCCCATAAACTGCATATGATCCACCCCATTAACTCAAACCAATGCCCTAGTTGCAAACAAGATTCAGCAGGTTACTGGCACATGGTATGGGCGTGTCCAATCGTACAAGTCTTTTGGCACAGAGTGACCACTAAGATGCATGATCTATTGGGAGGCCATCTGGACTGTTCCCCACAATGTTTGTTTACTAAGGATCTTGCCAGGAGGAAAGACGAGGGGGCACAGGAAGAGAATAGCAGCATCCAACATATTGTTAGCGAAGCAGAGAATGGCAATTTCCTGGAAATGCCCAAAAGGCCCCTTGCTGGCACAATGGTTGTCTGACATACAAAGATAGGGGGCAGCGGCGAAGCAGATCACGCAAGGGCCAGGGAGCAGTGGAGGAATTGAGGACCTGGGGATGGGCCTTGAATACTCTCCTTAATGATCTGCAAACCTCCCCGGATGATCTGCCACCTTGACTGTGCATTATGACGGCAGTCATTAGCTGGTGCAGTAGAGAATACGAAGAACAGACATTGTAAGATGAGATGGCATCATAGGTCACATAGCTATCTGCGTAGAACGGTTGCTGGGAGAGACACATTTTGTATATTTTCTGTATGAACCAAGCTGGAACGGGGTGGCGGGGGAAACCACACATGTTCATCTCGGATTCTGGTTAAATAAAATAAGGAGGAGTAATCTAATAGAACAGGAATCGAGGGGCTCAAACGGAACATCAAAACTAAATTTAAATCCCACGCTGAAATGACAAGCTGGCGTGGAGGGAACTGGTTATACAAACCCCGCAAAAACTGCAAACAGTGGGGATTGAAAAAACAAGCCCTGTTCCGTAACACATTACAGTGCCAATCTGCTGGCCTGTTTGGGCCAAGGAAAGCAGAAAATCCAACACAGGGAATAGAGGGCAGGATAAAGGATTCAGATCCCACTTCTGGCACCAAATCGAAAATGTATGCCACCTGCAGTCATAAATGGATTTTGTAGCTGGCCACCTAGCCGAAAGAAGCACCACGAGGATATATTTTAGCAGCCAAGCATGAAAGTTCAGGCTGCTGAGGTTCAGATGGGGGACTCGCCCCCCCCCCCAATTGGGAAAGCAAGTCGACTCTCTTCGGAAGGCACTAGGAAGGGCAGAAAGACATATCCAGTAACACAGCACACCACACTCTCCAGGCCCATTTGGAGCGATCAAGAACAACGTGATGCCGAACAGGCGCAGCCTCCTGAGAACCAGAGGATTGCCAGGGATTGGTGGGAAAGCATAAAGTTCTAACGTCTATTCAACCATCAGTGCGTACCCCAAGAGCTCCATGGCGAGGAAGGTCCCTGGTCGGAACAGCTTGCAAAGGACGTAGATCTCCTCCAGAACGTTTCTGGAAGAGCTTCCACTCATGGGAAGATGAAGTATGTGTGCTTGAGCATCAACCGTGATATTCTCTCTTCCGGACAGATGAGCCGCAGTCAGAGAGACACTGTTATCCAGAACCCAGAACCATACTCGCTTTGCTTCTCTGCACAGAGGCAAGGACCCCACACTACCTTGTTTGTTGAGGTAGTGTATGGTCACTGTGTTGTACGTCAGCACCAGCACAGTCTTGCATTTCACAGAGAGGAGGAAAGGGACTATGGCCAGCCTGATTGCCCTCAGCCCCAGCAAGTTGATGTGTTCCCGAGACTCTGTGGGAGATCAGAGACCGCCCACAGCCAGGTCTGACAGATGAGTACCTCAACCAGTGCAAGATGTGTCAGTGACCACCATCACCTGGGGCAAAGGTTGATGAAACAATGCACCTTTCAGCAAGTTCTTGAACGGCTCACCGCGCAAGTTCCTGAGCCACCTGAACGGCGACCTGCATAAGGTCTGACATGTGGCCCTGAAACTGCGACCAATGGCAACAGAGAAGTCACTGAAGCAAACTCATGCACAGCCTCCTTCTCCCAGATGCAGCGGAAACGCTGCAGTGCTAACGCGAATACGCATTATCAATCGTTCTTGCAATCGCACAATTAAGTGAAGCCCAAGATTCCAATTCCTTCCTTGCTTACCATATTAATTGGTGCTTTAATCAAAGGAAACCTATATTGCAGCCTCAGTAGAAGAGCAAGTCACTCGAAACACGTGTCCGGCTACTCCAGTGCTGATTAAATATACACCAATTTTACTATAATCCGTGTTTGTAAAAACAAATTTTTTCTGTCTCCATTAGTGGAAGACTTGGCAAGTCCCCACACCTACACTCACCGCAGCGCTTTTCACACCACACCTTACCACACAGGTCCTTGCGCTCAACCTCACTGTCCTTTTTATGCCAAACTCAGCCTTCATTCACCTCCTACACCACTAGGATGCAGGAGACAATGAGGGCCAAAGGCACAGTAAAGCCGAGGTGAGAAAATGTTTCTGGGATTCGAGGACATTGACCATCCGAAAGATGTTCACCACTCGGTCCTCGGCCGGGAAAGCCCTGCCCAACCGAGTGTCCAGACCGCAGTGATAAATTGGAGGGACTGGGTTGGTGAGACTTTTCCCAACAGCTATGCTAAGCTCATCTATCCTTGTCTGGTTGACATGTCCCAAACCTTTAATGTTGCAAATATAAGGCCTGCTCTGCCTGAGATATTTTCTCTCACCTCCATCTTCACTTTCTCTGCCTTACAGAAAGTTGTCCGTCTCCTTCCAATACTGCCATGCCTGCTGCTCTCTTCTGCCCAGTCTTTCTTTTTTCTGCCAACCCCGCCCTTCTGGACATGATGGTGGTGTTGGCATTCAGCTGCTTCTTCTCCTCCCATGGATCCTCCCTGCTTCTCATCTTTCGAGTACCCCTATTCTTTCTTCTCTTGCCCCTCATTGGCTCTCATTGTTATTTATCGTTTTCCTGGTCTTGTTTCAACTTTTTGCAATGACCTTGACCACCTCCTCTCTATTCTCCTGCCCTCTATTTCTCCTGAGGGACTTTAACCTTCACCTCTTTTCTACTCATGCTCCTTTACCACTCCTCTCTAGCCTTTATGTCTACTCACTTCTCCAAGTTCCCACTCAACTTTCTCATACCTCCTTAGAGGTATACTTCCTTTCCTCTCCTTCCCCCAGAGGCTCACTGTCTCAAGAGCCCTGGTCCTCTCCAAGCTGGACTACTGTAACAGCCTCTATCTAAATCTGCCTGCCTCTACTCTCCGCCCTATGCAACTTATCCAGAACAGGGATCGTATCTCTCCAGGACTGAAATCTCTGCACAGGCTCCCAGTGGCTGCAAGGATTAAGTTCAAAACCCTCTGCATTGTACACAAGGCCTTCTGGGGTCAGGGACCGAAATACCTTCCAACTCTCTCTACCTAAATATCTCCCTTCTCGAGCTCTTGGCTCATCTGCCTCCAACTCCCTTACGGTCAGTCGCTTCTCCAAGCAACGAGTTGGTGGCAGATCACTCTTCAGCAGGGGCCTCTCTCTGGAACAGCCTTCCTGCCTCCCTGAAACTTGAGGAGAACCATCTCCGGTTCCGGAAACACCTCAAAACCCTCCTCTTTGCTTCTGCTTTCTCTCCCCCCCCCCCCCCTTGCTGAATTCCTGACCGTAATTGCCCTGGTTACCTGGCCACCCTTTTGATCTCTGGCCCAGGCCCCGTCAATTACCCACCTGCACTGCCTCCCTGGCATGGGGACCGTTTTTCTGTATCCTTTCAGTCCCCTTACTAGCACTTATGTCTGCACTTCCTTGCACCTGCCACTAGCTGGCTGTTTATGTGTCATATGTATTCCACTTCCCATGTACTGCACTTCCCCTCTCCCATGCCCCTTGCGCACTTTTCCTTTCCCCCCTTCCCATGCACTTGCGCGATCTGAATGACACCTGGCCTAGTAGGATCGTTGTTTGTCCTCCCATTGTTCCCCCACCTTGCCTCGTCGCGCCTTGAAACACCTGTGTATCGGTGCGTTATAAATGCCATATCATATCATATATCATAATGTCAGGTTCCTCCCTGGACCTTATTTTCTCCACTATCCCCATCTCTGAATCAGTTACACCTCTCCCAATCTACTACTTAGATCATTCCCTTCTGTCTTTCTTCTCCTCTCTTCCTTCCTCTTCTCAGTCATCCTCCACCTTATGTCGCTGTGACCATCGACTAATATTTCCTCCTTTTCTTTTGTTATTGCTGCTACTCTCCCCTCCCTCGCTTTCTGCTGATTCTGCCCTACCCTGAACGACTATTTTGACTTTCTTTACCCCACTGTTGCATTTACCCAGTCTTATAGGCCTTCTCTGCCTTGGATGCCACTGACTCTTCGGGCCACTCGCTCCTCTGCGACAGGCTGAGCGGCGTTGCTGTGGCAGCGACTGACTTGTCCCTTTTATCTACTCTCCATTCTACCTATGACACTACTCCTCAACGTTAAACATTTCCATTCTTTCTTTACCTCACTTGACTCATCATTGTCTTTTCCAGAACCTAAATCGCATTCTTTCTCCTCCTCCTGATCGTGTGTCATCTTCTCCCCTCGCGACATCTGACTTTGCTAACTACTTTACATAAAAAATCTCCCCAATCGTTCTTCTATTTCCTCCTCTTCCTCACTTCTGCCTCTCTGTCATGCCTGGCAGTCCAGTCAAACCCAGCACGTCGGCTGCCACACAGGGAATAGCAAACTTCAGGGGAAACGCTTTTATTAAGGCACAATGCATTGTAACGTTCGATTCACCCTGCATGCGCGTTCACGGCTAGAATTACCTTCATCATTACACTCGGGTCTTGTCATGTGATGTTCCGTTAACGTGATCAACATTACTATGTCCATGCTTACGCGTACTACGCGAGTGGTCACGTGGCAAGTATTTAACCCGGAGTGTTAATGGTAACGCTGCATCTGATCGTATCCTGTTACCTGCGTTCCGGAGCTCAGAGATCAGTTTCTCGCAACTCCAGCCTTACACCGCGTTCCCCTGCGGTGCATCTTTCCATTGTTCAGGTGCTCAAATTCCACTCGGAGCAGCCGGCTGGGCTAACAGTCGGCAACCTTGCTCTTTGTTAATTTTGGCTTTCCGCCATTCCAATTCCTTGTACTGTGAGCGGATCCGCCTCCTCTCCCAGTCCATTAATTCAGGTTGTCCTTTTATGTTAAAGGAAGTTCAATTGTCCCTTTTTGCTGTAATCCCATTACTCTTCCTAGTTTAGGACTACCTTCAATCTCTCTGAGACCAATCTGGACTTTCCTTACCTCACGGATCCTACAAGGGCATTATCAGTCACCATTTACCCCCACTACACCTTTGGGGTTTTCCATGCAGGACTAAGTGCAATGGACTCTATGGACGCTACACTAAGTGTACCAACCCGACTCTAGTGTGGCCCTCGTTCCATTCGGGTTAGTTCCCTTACTAACTTCCTTCCCAGTCATTGTTCCCTGGAATACCTACTGACTTATTGGATTCTAGCTGTGACTGTCCTAATCACAGGTTAGTGTACTTTAGAAAGACTAATAGCTGATGCTTGACTGTGGTAAAGGTTCTAAAGTCATTCTTTATTTATTTTCACAGTCTGGTGGTTTTTGTTCCTTACACACCCTTTCCACTGATTACTCTCTTTGGCTGTCAAATTTAACCAGCCAGAAAGTGACATTAGTTGGAAGGTCTAATATTGACGGACGTCGCTCTACCCCAAGTCACTCAGGGACGACTCCAAGTCTATCCTTTTTGAATACCTACCTGTATCCTTTGATTGGTGTACTAGTGGTATTTTCTGGTTTGTTACACTCTCCCTCTAGCTGTACTACCTTTCCTTCCTCTGTGATGTCTACATTCCACCCTCACCGATGTGGATACATCCTCTGCTGTTGCTAGAGGTTCATCCTACCTCCTCCACTGGTGATCATCTTTCCCTTCAAATTCTGCTATATTCTACACTACTTTCTTATCTCACTGTTCTTTTCAACACTTCACTTTCCTTCTCTACTGTTCCTTCTTACTTTAAGCATGCCTCAATCCTCCATATTTTGAAAAAGCTTAAACTCAAACCTTCTTTGCCTTCTAACTTACGCCCAATCTCTCTTCTCACCTTTCTCTACACATGTCTGGAGTGTATTCTTTATTCCCATGTTTCGGCCTTCTCTCGGCCGCTTTCTACATGGGGCGACCGTACTATTCTTCTCTCATCTCTTGCTGGCCTTCGGTTTCAGGGCTCTGTTCTCATTTGGTTTCACTCATATCTCTCAGGTCGCCCCTTCTTCGTTTCTTGGCTGGTCACTCTTCCTCCACCTTGCCCATCTTCCAACACAGTGTTCCCTAAGCCTCATTTCTCTGTCCTCTTCTTTTTCTCTCTATAACTCTCCTCTCTGCTCTATCATCTCGTCTTTTTGTTTTTCCAATCACCTCTATTCGGATTACACACATATTCCTATCATTCACCTCTTTTATTGACTCCATTCACTCTCCTTTGACTGCCTGTCATCTTGCTATACAGTTATGGATGTCCTCCCACTACCTCCACCTTAATCCCTTGAAAACTGAGGTGCTTTTCTTTCCTGCTTCTACCATTCCTCTCCCACTCCTTACTTCCTCTGCCTCCTACCCCTAACTACACTTTCTATTTCGGCACAAAATCTTGGCGTCATTCAGGATTCCTCAATTTCCTTCTCCTCTCAAATCTCTTTATCTCTTCTATCTCACGTTCTTGCCGCTATCAGCATCATTTAACATCCAGAAAGCATGGTGGTTCCTTATTTTCTCTTCATTCAAACTCCTCACCTCCTCTCTAGTTTTCTCTGAACTATTCTATTGCTCATCTCTCCTCTTTGGTCTTCCGTCGCCTCACCTTGCTCTCCATCACTCAATCTATCATTCATTGATCTGTGTACTCTGCACTCTTTCCCCCTGCAAATCTATGACTTCTGCCCTGCCTCTCTATAGTGGCTATCTTTTAAAAGTCGTCTTCTCTTCAACATCCTTAGTATTTTTTTTAAATGTTGCTACAGCCTTGTGCCTCCTTTTCTGTCTTTTCCGTAATCTCTTTCTATTCCAAAGCCTGTTCCCTCCGTTCCCAATCTGTTTTTTTTTTCACTTAACTGTTCCCGGTACCCCCAGTGCACCAACCCATTTCCGCTCTTACTCTGCTTAGGCCCAAGCATTGGAACTCTCTCCCTCTCTCTCTCTACGTTTCATATCCTCTTTTCCAATTTTAAAAACCTGTCTCAAAACCCATCATCTTTCTCGCTGATCTGTTAGTTTTGTTTCTTTACAAGTTCATTTTATTATACTGCACTTTACTCTGTTAAGCATTTAGATGCCAAGTGCTATAAACATTTAATAAAATACAAATATAATACAAGTAGAGGACTTGAATATACGCAACGAAGACCCAAGGAAGAAGTGTGACTGGGATGTACGGATATATCACGCGAAGGAATCGCCGGATTCAGGATAACAAAACCCAGAGACTTTAATGTTTTAACTCGAGGGCCAAATCATCCCGTTGTCAAGTTATATTTTACTTAGCTGGCCCACTAAGTGTAACATTATTTAATTCATCTGTATTCTTTTAAATCGCACTTTTTAACTACACCTTATATTGATCTGACTCGGTTTCTTGACAGAGGATGTTTAAAATTTGAGGAATACTTAAACCATTAAAGAAAACACATTTCTTTGACATTTTATATTGTGTTTTCATTACATAAACCCGACATAAAAGTACCAACCTAAAATGTCTTAACTTTGGGTGAATCACTGTTTACACTGCAGTACTCTAAAGCAAAGGGAAAGCCCAAAGTTAAATAGCCACACAATGAAAATAATTCATTGTTTCAATTGTGAGGTCATAATTATTTACTGTTAAGGTTACAAAGAGCATTTAGAAAAAGTACATACCCCTAATATTTGTCTGTATTTTTACAACACTCTTGTGGCATGGCACAATCGGGCCAAAATGATACACTATTTGATTTACTGGGCAATTGTTACATTCTACATTGCAATTGTATGGAAAAAGTCAGGGGGGCGTGTGCAGCAAGACTGAGGTTACATTCTGGATTTAGAGTGGAAGAGAAAAGAGGAGTGGACAGGGCGAGTATTAACACATAAGTCTGCAATGCAGATCCTGACGGAGGGAGAAAAAGAACTGAGAGGAAAGAGTTAATTTGTTTATGTATGTTCTAGCAGACAAGTGGAACTTTGACCAAGCATGACAACGCCAATGAAAAGTAAAAAACATTTTGTAGAAGAGTTTGAAACCTATTCAACCAAACTACCATACCTTATCTGTCTGGGTCTTGTCCGCTTCAGTGTTTTCGCCCTCCTGGTGCTCATCAATCTGAGAGCTGTCAGCAGAGGAATTTTTGCTGCCATCTGATGTGCGTTTCTTACCCCGCTCTTTTACCAAAATTAAATGGACAAAGAAGAATTATGCATGGCAATAGACATTTTTGAAATATTTTAAGGAGGCAGGAAATTAGACATTTTACTAAAGCGGCAAGTTATAACAATCACTTCATTGTTGAACATTCAAATTATGCATCTGAGCCAAGCAACTATGAAAGTTAACTTGATGTGCGATTTTCCTGCAGCGGTGCCATCAGTCTCAACTCTTTACATACTTGAACACTAGGCAACTCATTAATGTATTCATATAAACAAACGTAACTCTAAAGGAGAAATTACCTTACCCAAATGTTCTTTCTATGGACTCTTCTCCCGCAGATTCCTCATCAGCTCATCAGATTCCTCAGTCAGCTCTGATCATCGGCTCCGGAAGTGACGTCAGGCACCATGCATATACCATGTCACTACGCCCCATACCTCAGTTCCTCCCAACCTTTCCCGAGCTCAAACACTACATAGGAAAGGAACAAGTTACTTACCTGGAACTGTTGTTCTCCAGCGTGGGTCTGGCATGGATTCACATGCACATGAATATTCCCCGTCGTCAGGCTGGGAATCCTCGGTAAAGAAAAAAAAACCAGTATCAGTTTTGTTTCTGATCTGTCTTTCGTAGTAACAACCAATCACTGGTCTCTGCGTCATACTGACCACAGCCAATGACTGCCCTCTACCTAAGCACCGCCTCCGGCAGCCATCTTCAGATTTGGAAGCACGTGAAGTGGCAGTATGGCCAAGTGAAGAGCCGCAGAGGGGTAGGTGGGAGGGTTCGCATGTGAATCCATGCCAGACCCATGCTGGAGAACAACAGTTACAGGTAAGTAACTTGTTCCTTCTCCAGCATGGGGTCTGGCATGGATTCACATGCTCATGAATAAAGAATACATAGCAGTACACACATGCACAACCACGGGAGGTGGCAAAGGCTCAACATTAAGCATTACATCAAACTCAACATTAAGCATCTTACCTCCTCACCAGGCTCACCTCAGGCGAACAGGTTGCGCAGCACTGCTTGGCCGACCCTGGACTCCTCCCTGGAATCCCGATCGACGCAGTAGAATTTCGTGAAGGTGTGCGTCGACCTCCAGTAGCAGCCCTGCATATGTCCAGCATGGGCACACCAGAAAGGAACGCCGTGGTAGCTGCGATCGCTCTGGTGGAATGGACTCTCGGACGGCCAGGCAGCGGTCAGTTTGCCAACCGATGACAGTACATGATACAGCCGGAGAGCCATCTGGAAATGGAAGCCTTCGAGAGAGCCTTCCCCTGATTGACAGGTCCAAAGTTCACAAAGAGTTGTAAAGTCTTCCGAAAACACTTCGTGCGGTCCACGTAGAACTTCAGCGCTCTAGCCACATCCAGCGAGTGCAAAGTCCTCTCAGCCGGCGACGAAGGCGACGGGAAGAACACAGGCAACACCAAGGGTTCGTTGAGATGGAAGTCCAACGGTACCTTGGGCATGAAGGAGGGGTGCGTCCTGAGCACTACCCTCGTGTCGTGAAAAGTCAAGTACGGGGCCTTGCAGGAAAGGGCCTGGATCTCTCCCACCCGTCGTGCGGAGGTGATGGCCACAAGAAACGCTGTTTTCCACGACAGAAACTTCAACGGGGCCGAGTGCAGAGGCTCGAACGGAGGTCCCATGAGCTTGGTCAGCACCACGTTGAGCTCCCACGCCGGGGCCGGCGCCTTCACCGGCGGGAACGATCTGAACAGTCCCTTCATGAACTCTTTCACCAGACGATGAGACCACAGGGACGTCCGCCCCGTGGTTCTGGTGTATCGGGAGATCGCAGCAAGATGAATCTTGATGGACGCGTGTGCCAGTCCAGCTTTGGCCAGCGTCAGCAGGTACGGCAGTACCTGGGGAGCCGTAATCCGTAGAGGCTTAATCTTCTGTGCGTGGCACCAGACAGAGAACCTCTTCCATTTGTGTCCGTAGCATTTAAGAGTCGAGGACGCCCTGGCCTTTGCAAGAACCTCTCTGCAGTCGGCCGGTATGTCGTATCCTCCAAACTCTAGCGCTGCAGGAGCCAGGCCTGCAAGTTCAGCGATTTCGGATCGTGGTGGAGGATGGCGCTTCCTTCCCTGGAGAGTAGATCCGCGTCCACCGGCAGCTTGATTGGCGGGGACGTTGACAAGTCCAGAAGGTCCGGGAACCATATCTGCCTCGGCGACGCAGGTGCGACGAGGATCATCCTGCACCGTGACCGCTTGAGCTGGTTGACGAGCCGGATTAGCAGTGGCAAAGGAGGGAACGCGTAGAGGAACAGGCCCTCCCAGGGGAACGAGAAAGCATCGCCCATGCTCCTCGCCTGGGGAAACCTGCTGGCGAATCTCCGGCACTTGGAGTTCGTCGCCGTCGCGAACAGGTCGATCTGGGGTGTGCCCCACCGTCGGAAGAGGCGATCCACTAGATCCTGCCGTAGTTCCCAATCGTGGCACGAGCGCAGCTCCTTGCTGAGTGAGTCGGCGATGGTGTTTTTTATCCCTGCCAGATGAAACGGCACCAGAAACATCCTTTGGGCGACGGCCCAATGCCACAGGTCCTGCGCTTCCTTGGACAGTGCTGGGGACCTGGTTCCGCCCTGTTTCCTGATGTAAAACATGGAGGTGGTGTTGTCGGTGAAGATCCTCACCACCTTGCCCTTGAGGGACGGAAGGAAGGACCTGAGGGCCCAGAACACTGCACGGAGCTCCAGGACGTTGATATGGAGGGACTTCTCCGTCGGGAGCCAGAGGCCTCTCGCGTGCAGATTTTCGGTGTGCGCTCCCCACCCTTCCAGGGAGGCATCCGTGGTCACGGTCTCCTGGTGGTCTGGGGTCCGGAAGTCCATGCCCGCCGTCAGATGCGCGCGGGTGCCCCACCACCGGACCGCTCGGCGGAAACTCTCGTCGAGTGTGATCCTCTCCTCGAAGCCGCCCGTCGTTTGGATCCAGCGCGCGTCCAGGAACTCCTGCAACGGGCACATCCGGAGCCTGCACATGGGAATGAGGTAGATGCAAGAAGACATCATTCCGAGGAGGGACTTGATGGACCTCACCTTGGCCGCGTCGGAAGCCAACATCCGCTGTACCTTGCCCAGGATGGACCTGGTCCTTTCCTCCGACGGGGAGGCCAGAAGGGACACTGTGTCGAGCTTCGCTCCCAGAAACAGTGCGTTTTGCGCGGGTACCAGGTGGGACTTGGCGTAGTTCACAGAGAATCCCAGGTCCGTGAGAAGTTGGACTGTCCTTGCCGTGTGCTCCACGGCGAGCTCCCTCGTCTTGGCTCGGATGAGCCAGTCGTCCAGGTAGGGGTAGACGTGGATCCCCTCGCGGCGCAGCTGCGCCGCCACCGGTGCAAGGCACTTGGTAAATACCCTGGGTGCTGACCGTAGTCCGAAGGGGAGGGCTTTGAACTGGTAGTGACGCCCTTGGACCACAAATCTGAGGAATTTTCGGTGCCCCTTTAGGATGGGAATATGGAAGTAGGCATCCTCCAAATCCAACGACGACAGGAAGTCTCCTTCCTCCAGCTGACCCAGGACGTGCTGGAGGGTGACCATCTGGAACTTCTGTGCCTTGATGAACTTGTTCAGACGTCGCAGGTCTAGGATGGGGCGCCATCCTCCCGTCTTCTTCTTCACGAGGAAGTATCTCGAGTAAACTCCGGAGCCCCGAAGCCTCTTTGGGACGAGTTCGATGGCGCCCTTCCTGAGCAACGCCTTTACCTCCAGGAGAAGCTGAGGGACGTGAAGCTCTCTCCTGGCCGCGGGGGGACGCGCGGGCACCTTCTTTGAAACTCGAGCGCGTGGCCCCGGGCCAAGGTGTCCAGCACCCAACGGTCAGTGGAGATGGACTCCCACACGCTGACGAAGCTCGCCAGCCGGCCTCCCACCGGGGTGCTTTGGTGGGGGCCCGACCCCACGGCCGGTTCAATCCTGTTTCGACGAGGCTTTGCCGCCTTGACCTCCTTGGCGACGACGGCGGGGTCCTCCAGACTTGCCTCGTCCTCTGTAGGCCTCTTGAGACGATGAGCGGGCCGCTTGACGGTAGGTAGAGAAACCGCTGCCGGAACCTTTGGAGGCGCCCTTGCCTCCGCTGCTCCGAAAGGGCGTCCGTCGTTGCTGTAGAACCCCAAGGGCCCGGGCCGTCTCAGTGTCCGCTTTAATGGCCTGAAGGGAATCGTCCACTGTTTTCCCAAACAGGTTGATCCCATCGAACGGCATGTCCAGGACTCTGGTCTGTACGTCTTGACGGAAGTCCGTAGCCTTGAGCAATCCACGCCGCCTAAGGCACACGCCGTTGCCCAACTGGCAAAACCCAGTGTCGGCGATGTCCGTCGCAATAGTGATGGCGTGGTCCGACGCCACCTCACCTTCCTGTAGGATCTTCAGGGCATCCGCCCTCTTGTCGTCCGGTAGGAAGTCCAGCAGGGGAGCCAGTTTGTACCATAGCTCACTGTCGTATCGGGCCAGTTTCTTTCCCTCGCCGTCCGGTGGGGAAGTCGAAGTGGAGACCGCACCCCCCCCCCGCCGAGACGACGGAGTCCGGGGTAGGCTGCGCCCGGAGGCACAGGTGGGCCGCGTCCGGGACCCGGTACTTCTTTTCGTACCGGTCTCTTCTAGCTGGCGTCGTGGAAGGGTTCTTGAGGAGGGCGAGGCCCTCATCCCAAATGTCGTCCAGTAGAGGCACCGCGAGGACCGTCTTCCTCTTGGCCTTGCGCCGTTGATAAAGGAATCCTTCCTTTTTCTTCTCCTCAGGGCAGAGTTGGAAAAGCTCGGATGCCCTGGCGATCATGGAGTGGAACGATCCAATCTCGTCGGGCGGAGAGGCCCTGGTGGGAGGTGACGACGGGAGATCCTCGTCGTATACCTCGTCGTCCGTACCCGTCGCTGCCGTGTCAGTCCCCGTATCATCCCCTCGGGTGGACGGGGAGGAGGGCTGGACGGGTCGCGACGGCTGAAAAGGAGGTGGAGGGTGAATCCTTTTCTTGGGAGGGGGAACACCCGAAGGTCCCGGTTCAGGATCCCCCGACGGGAGAGGCTCCTCCGTCGGCAACGGTAGTCTCGTCCTTATCTCTGAGCATAAGGACTGTATAGCCAACAAAATGGCCGCCGGGTTGTCTTGCGGCGCTGGCAGAGGGGAATCCGACGGGCGATCAGGGGCCCCGTCGGCACCCTCGACGCTGTCGTCGTCACCTGCGTCGGGCTCCATCCCGACGGGCCGGTCTTCATCCACGCCAAGGCCGTGGCTTAAGACCTCGATCAGCTCTTCCTCCGAAGCCGAATCTACGACGACGCCCTGCCCCCCCTTTTTCTTCCCTGCCGGGGATTTCACGGGGGTCCTATCGATGGGCACAAAAGAGGACTCCCTCCGAGGTGGCAGGGAGACTCTGAGCCCCGAGGTCGCCACCACTGGTGTAGCCTCCACAGGCTGAGCCAGGGCCGCCGCGACAGTATCGATAGAGGGCTTGGCCGGATGGATTAAGGCCTTCACCACCTTAGGTGCGCTCACCGCCTTATCCTTGAGGGGGGGGGGACACTGCCTCGCTCCCCCTCCGATGGGGCCTTCGAGCTCGACCGGGGCCTCTCCAGGAGCTTCGCCGGGTGCTCGCCCTTCCTCTTACCCGACCCAGAGCGTTGGCTCGTGGCTGAAGGTGCCGGGGAGGGTGCGCCCTGCCTGGCGCCCGTAGAGCCCGACCGTTCGGCGCTCCCGGTGCCAGCGGACTCGCGGTGCTTGGCCTTGTGTTGGACCTCCGTCGCTGGGGCGTCCTCAAAGGTCTTAGAAGACCGCTCGGATTTCTTCCTTTTCTTCTCGCCTGACGGGCTCTTCCCTTCCAGCCAGTTGGCGAGGCGTTGGTGGCGGTCCTTCATGGTCCGCTCCGACATATTGCTGCAAAACGCACAGTCCTTCTCCACGTGCGTCTTGTCCTCATGTAAGCAGTAGAGACAAAAGGAGTGTTCGTCCTCCTTAAAGACGTTCTGCAGCTGGCATCCAGGGCAGACCCTGAACAGCTTTCCGGGCGTCGAGCTTCCCTTCTCCTGGGCCATGTCCGGGCCTGAGAAGCTTCTGGAGTCCTCCAAAACGTAGCTCGACGAAATCTTCACCCTTGAGGGGCACAGACGAATCCGACACGGGTCCCCGTTGATCGGATGGAGAGTCGGTGGAGCTTGAGGCTCTTTTGACCGGAAAAAACGAAGTTTTGAGAAAAAAACGTGAAAAATTAGCACTAACGCTCGAGAGCAATAGCACGAGGATCCCAACACATGAACGTGCGGTAAAAATCTGAAGATGGCTGCCGGAGGCGGTGCTTAGGTAGAGGGCAGTCATTGGCTGTGGTCAGTATGACGCAGAGACCAGTGATTGGTTGTTACTACGAAAGACAGATCAGAAACGAAACTGATACTGTTTTTTTTTTCTTTACCGAGGATTCCCAGGCTGACGACGGGGAATATTCATGAGTATGTGAATCCATGCCAGACCCCATGCTGGAGAAATGGAAGGAGGCAAACCAGCTTTCATTTTAGCAACTATGGAATAGAAACCAATAGGTTAAAAACATTCCAATTATTTTTTTTTTCATTTAAGTAACTGAGATGAGCACCCCAAAGCCATCGCCAATGTACTTCATGGAATCAGAAGCGAAAAGCCACAACACTTTCTGAGCGGGGACGGCTGGGAGGGGTGATTTTCTGCAGGAGAAGAATCCATAGAAAGAACATTACGGAAAGGTAATTTGTCCTTCAATGGATTGCTTTTCTCCTGCAGATTCCTCAACTTGATAGACTCCCCAAGAAGTAAGGCAAAGGAGGCGGGCAGAAAGGATTACACAAGCAGGTTCTGCACAACCACTCTGCAAAATCGTGCATCAGCCCCACGTGCAACGTATAATGCTTTTTGAAAGTATGTAAAGAGGACCACGTAGCAGCACAGCAAATGTACCGAACAGGGACCCCCTCTGAAAGGCTGTGGAAGCAGAGACTCCCCTGTCGGAATGGGCCCTGATACCCAGTGGGACGACTTTTCCAGCCTACTGATAGCAGTCAGAGGTGCACAAAACTATCCAGCGCAAGATGGTCTGTTTAGTAATCGCAAGACCTTTGCGTGAGAGAGAGTGGGCGACGAACAGCTGTCCAGTCTTCCTGAATTCCGCTGTGTAGGTAACATAAAAACCGAGGGACCTTTTAGAATCGAGATGGTGAAAGCTCTCTTCTTCCTTAGAAGGTTGAGGAGAGGGGTTAAACACCGGCAAGTCAATAGATTGTGAAAGGTGAAATTCCGAGACAACCTTCGGAAGGAACCCTGGTCTGACCTTGAGAGATATCTTCTCCTTGAAGAAACGCAAAAGGGGGACTTGCAGCATAAGGCCTGCAGCTTGCTAACCCTCCGGGGCGATGTGATGGAAATCATAAAGGCTGTCTTAAGGGACAACAACCTAAGCGAACACGAATGCATAGGCTCAAACGGAGTCGCCATAAGAAAAGTGAGAACCAGTTTAAGGTCCCAATACAGAACAAAGGGAGTTGGCGGGAATTTGCTGAGAAGGCCTTTCGGGAAGTGGGCCACGACCAGTATGGTAAAAAAGGAACCTTGATCCAGGGAATGTTTAAACATAGAAAGGGCTGCCAAATACCCCTTGACAGTTGCAACCGGAAGGCCTGAAGAGGCTAGTGACAGAAGGAACTCCATCACCATTGTGGTAGGGCAAGAAATGGGGTCAACCTCTGGCTCCCTGCACCATGCCTCAAATCTTCTCCACCTGCATGCATACAGGGATCTTGTAGACGGTCTGCGTGCAACCAGCAACACCTCAAGAACATCCTCAGAGAGGTCCCAGTCATCATACCTCATCCGCTCAAGAGCCACGCATGTAGGTTGAGGGAATCCAGGTCGGGCGCAGAATCCGACCCTCCGACAAGGTGTGGAGTTCCGTCCACTAATGCAATCAGTGAGATGGACAGATCCAAGAGGTCGGAGTACCACGTCCTCCTCGCCCAATCTGGGGCGATCAAGATTTTGACGCTCAAAACCTATACAACCTCCTAAGAATCATCGGAATGACAAGGATCGAAGGGAACGCATAATGGAGAGGGAAAGTCCAATCCACCAGAAAGGTGTCCCCCCCAGTGCACCGCTCGCCGGGAATTCCCTTGGGCAAAACTGTTTGCACTTCCTGTTGGCTTCTGTGGCAAACGGATCCGCTGCTGGGGTACCCCAGAGAGAGAAGACCTCTTACAGGACTTCCTGGCACACTTCCCACTCGTGTGAGACCGTGCTCTGCATGCTCAGAGCATCTTCCAAACTGTTCACTGTCCCTGCCAGATGAACTACTGAGAACGAGATTTGATTCTATAGCAACCAGAACCAGTTACATCGCTTCTGTGCAGAGGGAACGGTAATGCACTCCACCTTGCTCGTGCATGGCCATCGTGTTGTCCATCAGAATGAGAACATGCTTCCACTTGAGCAATGGGGTGAATACCTTCAGGGCTAGACTTATGGCTTGCAACTCCAACCGGTTGATATGCCACTTGGCTTCCAACGCAGTACATAGGCCTCTCACCTGCAAGTCCTCGCAGTGAGCGCCCCAACCTTTCAGGGGCGCATCCGTGACCACTCAGATCTGAGGACAAAGAGGCGAGAAGGGTTCCCTCGAAATAAAATTCTTGCGCATGTCCCACCAACCGAGTCCACAAACTAACTGGCTGGACACCCCGAGAGGATCCGAGAGCGCTCCCAGATACTGAGACCACTGGTCTCGTAGGAAAATGCAGGAGGCCATGAGGCCCAAAAGGCAGAGAAAGGAAGCCTCTGGTAAGGTGGAGTGGTTCCGGAACAATTGGACCATCTGTTTTATGTTGTCGGCTCTCTCCTTGGGAGGAAGGCCTTCCCTGCCCGAGTGTCTAGGACTGCCCCGATGAACTGGAGCCTTTGGACCAGTGTCATGTAGGACTTCTTTAATTCCGGGGAGAAGCCGAGCCTGTGCAGTAGCAGACAGGTGTCGTCTAGATGAGTGAAAACCTGCAGACAGGTGTCGTCTAGACGAGTGAAAACCTGCTCCGCTGACTTCTCCCAGATCAGCCAGTCGTCCAGGTACGGGAATACGTGGACTCCGGATCTCCTGAGGTGAGCCGCGACTACCGCCATGAGCTTGGTGAAGACCCTTGGAGCGGAGGTCATCCCAAAGGGCAGCACTTTGAACCGATAGTGCTGGTCTCCAAAGAGGAACCGCAGGAATTTCCTGTGCTTCTGAGGTATAGGCACATGGAAATAGGCATCATGCAGGTCTATGGACAACAGCCAGTCCTGAAGCTCGAGAACGTGGAGAATATCTCTGAACGTCACTATCCTGAACTTGTTTTTTCTCAGGAACAGGTTTAGACCCCTGAGGTCCAGAATGGGACAGAGACCTTCTACTTTCTTGGGTACCAGGAAATACCAGGAATACCAGCTCTACCCTCTCTGATTGGGAGGTACCTCTTCCACGGCACCCTTCGACAATAGGGCTCTCAGTTCTTCCTGGAGCTCCAGTCCCGGTTGGATCGGTGAAGACAGAGGTCTGTCTGGAGGCTTTCTCAAAAAAGGGAGACAATAACCCCACCAAATCAACTGCAGGGCCCAGGCATTAGATCTTATCTCCTGCCTTTGGGACCAATGCCCTGCCAAATGTCCACAAACTGGTATGTCGTGGGAGGGGAAAATCAAAGCGGCTACGCAGGCGCCGTAGTCCCAGCAGCAGCTGTCTGCTGGCCCTTATAAGCACCTCTGCCTCTTCTGGGACATGAGAAACTGTCAGGACTCATAGTTCCACCAAGTTAAAACCATGCCTCTCCTCTGATAAAAGCACAGGCACATTACACCCACATCTATAATCAATACATAAAAACATACAATTTTATTCTCCGGCCCAATCCACCAACATCAGAACTCTGAGAACAATGCGCTTATGGAGTAAAGGATGCTATGGTAAATGCTGGAAGTTATCATGGAGATTATGGCGACCTGCCATGATTCACGGCACATTTCCGTCTCACGCCACACGCAGCAGTCACATGACGTGATCCATAGTTCTTAAGCACCTCCTATTGTTGTCTCGGCACTTCTGAATTTGCGGAAGTGCGCTTAGGTTATGTTTGTCTTGTTATATTGGATTATCTTGTCTACTGGATAACTTGCCTGTTTCCTGGAACTTCTTTCGTCTTGTCCCTGTCTGTTTTGTCCGCCTTGGTTTCACGTCAATCTTTGAATCTAACCGACCCGGAACTCTGTACTCTGTACTGGAGCAGCCGACCTGTTTTGTCTACTTTGGATTCCACATCAAATGAACCTGGGAGCATTCCCTTTTACTACAGTCCTTTCAGCCCCTCTAAAACACAGACTAGAGACTTCCGGGGTGTTAGCAGGTTTCCCGTCAGGCGTCCGCGTTTTGTCGGTTTTAGCCGTTTAGACTAGAGACTGCTTTACCGCTTTAGGTGTCTCCGTTTACGTCTGGGATAGGTTGTTGGGGTTTGCTCAATTCATCCTGGTGATTCGGCTGCTCCGGAATACTCTTCATCGCAAACTTCAGTAAAACTACGGTAAGAAATCATCTCACTTTATTCATTATCCACTTAATATAGTACTGTCACTACTTCTTATTAGAATAACACCGGGGTGTATGTATTACAGATACTTTGGGCTTTCATCAAGAGGCATCACTGCACTGCAGTGACTATCTGTTCAAGTTGCCGAACAATTTAGTTACAACCGTAGCAGCCTTCTTCTGTTTTATTACAGAGGTTAGTTCTTGGTCACGTAGATGTAAATAGATTCTTGTCAAAAGGAGTCATACTAATTGGTTCCTCTATTGTATCTTAGGAAGCCTGGTGTTCGAGTGGGGTCCATTCTTTCAAAGAATAGACCCTGCTGTCCTGCTTATTGTGCAGACAGTAGGTTATATTGTTGGAAAGAATCCGTCAGCTACACTATGCGGGCAAGTAGAAGGCGGAATCTGACATATTCAGAAGCCTCTACAGAATGGACCCAAATGACACCTTGGCTCATATAATGCATTTGATTACTAAATTATGTACGGATATGGCTACGGCTCAAACTTCTACGCAATGCTGCATAGATTAGCTACTGGCTGGTTTACAGCCTACTGTACCTCCTGTTACCATGCATGCTGTGGCATCAGGGTTGTCTCTCACTAGACAAGAACCAGGCCCTGTCTATATGATGGCCCAATTCCCTTTGGCACCTCCGGAGAGGTTTAATGGGGACCCTAAAGACTTATCGAACTGTCTTAAATCAATGCCGCTTGCACATTTTGTGCCGGCCTAACTCCTTCCCTGAATCAACCACAAAAGCAGCATTTCTGTTGTCCCATTTAGGTGGGACAGCCCCATCTTGGGCTAACCCTTTATTAGAATCTGGGAGTCCTTTATTGTTCGATTGAGATGCCTTAATAGAGGCCATGGGTCGTGTCTTTGATACCAGGTACAAGACCCAGGCTACGGACTTGGAGTTATTGGGGTTGCAACAAGGCGACTTAACTCTGCTATCTTATCTGGCTAGGTTTACCCAATTGGTAGTCGAGACAGGTTGGCCGGATGGTAAGAAGGCGTCTCTGTTATATAAGGGTCTATCGGAATCTCTGGAAGATACTCTTGCAACGGTCCCTGTGGTGCCCACCGCTTTTCCCTAGCTCCTTGATATGGTATTACAGATAGATGGCAGGAAGGCGGAACGAAAAGGCGAACGCAGAACTATGGTCCCAGTGGCCATGACTGCGTCCAGTCCTACCACAGCAAACAGTGAACCCATGCAAATAGGAGTCGTGAGGGGTACTTTATCTTTGGAGGAGAGAGAACTAAGGAAGAAGAACAACCTTTGTTTTTACTGTGGTACTTCTGAACATCTTTTGCAGTCATGCAACAAAAAACCTAAGAAGCAGGGAAATGCCAGAGCTCAGCCATAGGAGGAGTCCAACTACGGAGCAATGTGCATTGAGAGTCCGCTAGGACTATGCCTTATACTGTCTCCACCCAATGCTCAATCATTACCGATTCTGAGTGGATCATCAATGCAGTGCTTGACTCTGGAGCCACTGGCAATTATATTGATCGTACATATGCCAGGAATCTGGGGATTCCCATACACAACCCCATTATTGATTGGCAGACAGGGGAGGTGGAGTTTGTTTCCAGACATCACAGTTGGCAATCCAGGTTGACCTTTATTGCTCAATACACCCGTGATAGGGGCAATCACGTCCACTTTCTTACACAAGGAATCGATCATCTCAGAGATGTATTTGACGTCAAGCGAGCTGACATTTTACCCCCGCATAGACCCTATGATTGCCCTATAGACCTAGATCCAGGGGCAAAAATACCATCAAGTCAGATTTATTCATTAAACCAGAAGGAAGATCAAATCCTCAAAGAATATCTGGATAAGTCACTGAAAACAGGCTTTATTTGCCCCGCATGTTCTCCCGCGGCTTTGTCTTTGTTTTCTGTGCCAAAAAAGGAGGGGGGTCTTCGGCCATGTATTGATTACAGAGCCTTGAACACTGTGACCATAAGAAATCAATACCCTATACCGCTGATTTCAGTCCTGGACCAGTTGGGCTCTTCAGTGATTTTCACTAAGTTAGATCTCAGAGGAGCCTATAACCTGGTCAGAATACATCAGGGGCGAGTGGAAAACGGCATTCAAAACCAAATACGGCCTATACGAATATTGCGTTATGTTGTTCGGCTTGTGTAACGTCCCTGCACATTTCAGCATTTTATTAATGATGTGCTCAGAGACATGATGGATAGATTTATAGTGGTCTATCTTGACAATATTTTGATTTATTCCGATTACTACGAGAACTCTGTTTCACATTCATTGTATGCTAAACTGGAGACATTTATTTTTCATGTCCAAGGTGTCAAATTTCTGGGGTATGAGATCACTGATAGAGGCATACAAAGGAGTGTCTCCAAGGTGAAAGCCATATTGGAATGGCCAGTTCCTACCTGCTTAAAATCACTGTAATCTTTCCTTGGCTTAGCCAACTTTTATAAACGGTTTGTGATATCCTTCTCAGAGATTGCCGCCCCACTTTCAGTACTCACTAGTAACAAGAAACCTTTTATCTGGAATCCTGTGGCCGACAGTGCCTTCAAGACCCTTAAGTTCGCTTTCACTACTGCTCTGGTGTTACAACACCTTGACTCTACTCTACCATATGTGGTTGAAGCAGATGCTACAGATGTGACGATAGGGGCTGTTCTATCTCAGTGTTGTAAAGATGCCTTCTTGGTATGGAGGCATAATTTATTGGGAACAGTCACTCTTGTGCTTGTGTATACAGATCACCGTAATCTATTGGCTTTGCAATCTATAAAGTGCACAGCAGCATGCCATGCTCAGTGGCACAGGTTTTTCTCACAGTTTTATTTCACGATTACTTATCGCCCCGGTTCATTGCATTCTAAGGCCGACGCCTTAACACGCCTTGCTGGGTATACCACGAAACGTAATGATAATGTTACCTTACTACTAATCAGGACATTTGTGGATGCACGTTACAGACGTCCATGAAATCCCATATACAGTCCTGGGTCAAACAGAATCCAAAAGTCATTATTGAAAAGAACATCGAGATAATTTGGGCACTACCTTATGTTCATGGAAAAGTCTACCTTCCCGATATGTCTACTTGTAAGATGGCCGTGTCATGACTCAAAGATAGCGGCTCATCCTGGTATCAGAAAGACATTAGAACTGTTACACCATTGGTGTTGGTGGCCTGATATGACCAAAGATATTACCCATTATGTTGCCTCTTGTGCTGTGTGTGCTCAGGGTAAAGACGCACATACTAAGCCCATCGGTCTACTTCAGCCTTTACTGATTACTGATTCTCCTTGGTCCATGAGCTCGGTGGATTTTATAGTCGAACTGCCAGCTGTACAAGGGTTTAATACCATCTGGGTAGTCATGGACTATTTCTCAAAAATGGCTTTGTTTATTCCATGGCATGGTCTCCCTACTGCTCCTGTATTGGCAGGCTTGTTCTTGAAACACGTCTTTAGGATTTTTGGTTTACCAAGTATCATAGTGACAGATAGTGGTTCGCAGTTCACGTCCCGGTTTTGGAGAGCTCTCACTAGTTCCTTTGGCATAGAGGATAGGTATTCCAGTGCCTCTCACCCCCAGACTCATGGCCAAACTGAATGCGTGAATGCCATGCTTTAACAGTATCTACAATGTCTCATTATTCAGCATCAAAGGTCTTGGCTTTCTGCTTTGGTGATGGCTGAGTTTGCTTAAAATAACTCATTACATACAGCTACCGGTTATTCACATTTCTTTGCTTTGTATGGACGTCATCCACGTGCCCTTCCTACCCCTGCTATTGTTTCTCCATGAAATCCTGCCATGCTCATGTGCGCCCAAGAGCTCTCCAAACTGCAGGCAGGAATCAACCAACATTTGCTGGAAGCAGAGGCACGTGCAAAACATCATGCTGACGCTTGTCGTTCAGAGTCCCGTTTATAGGGCCAGAATGAAAGTGTGGCTGTCCACGAAACATCTGCGTTTGCCAGGTCGGAAGACTCTCCTGCCTCGTTATGTCGACCCATACGTCATCATTGATGTTATAAACCCGGTGGCGGTGATGTTGTCTTTACCGGATTCTTGGTAAATCCATCCGGTCTTTCATGGTTCCCTTTTGAAACCTGTGCATGAGGAGGTAATACTTCTCAGACGCAACTGCCCCTTGGCGGCTTTGGGTTCTGACGAGTATGAGGTTGACCAATTCCTCTATACTAAGGTCAAGAAAGGTGTTTAGTCTGTATTTAGTTGACTGGAAGGGATACGGCCCCGAAGATCTTACACTGGAACTTTGACCATATCCATGCTCATGGCCTTCTGGCTGATTTCTGGACATCTCGTAGGGTGGGGCGTTCTTTAGGGGAGGAAACTATCAGGACTCATAGTTCCACTAAGTTAAAACCATGCCTCTCTTCTGATAAAAGCACAGATTCATTACACATAGTGAGCGCACACACACTATCAAACCATGTACTCACCCACGTCTTCAATCCATACATATATCATCTAGGATGTCTGTGAGGTCATACCCTTGATGGGGAATGGCGGACTACTTGAGGCTGAGTGCGTCAACCACCTTCTCTACTAATGTCTGAAATTTGACACGAGAGTGGGTGTAGAGTTGGTTTTGTTGCATCTCGAGTCTGGAGATGTGTCCAACCCACTGGTATCTTGAAGGCCCTGAGCAAGTACCATGATATCATGATATGATAAGACATTGGTAACACGCCTATACACAAGTGTTTCAAGGCGCGACGAGGCAGTGGTGGGGGAACAGAAGGAAGACAAACAACTATCTTACTAGGCCAGGTGTCATTCAGATCAAGCAAGTGCAGGGGGAGGGGGCAAAGGAAAGTGCGGGGGGGAGGTGGGAGGGAAAGTGCAGTACATAAGGATAATAAATAACAAGATAAATAAAGGAACGTCCAGCTGGTTGCAAGTGCAGGGTGAGTGCAGACAAAGTGCAGGTGGGCAGACTGTAGGGATACAGAAAACTGTGCTCAGGTGCAGGGGTTGCCAGGGAGGTATGTGCAGGCCTGCAACTGGCAGGCCATGGGCCCGAGATCAGACGGGTGGCCAGGTAACCCAGCAGTAACAGTATCAGCAGGACTTCAGCAGGGGAAAGAAAGCAGAAGCAAAGAGGAGGGTTTTAGGGTGCTTATTGAACTGAAGATGGTTCTCCTCATGGTTCAGGGAGACCGGGAGGCTTTTCCAGAGGGAGGCCCCAGCCGAAGAAAGAGATCTACCACCAACTTGTTGCTTGGTGAAGCGACGGACCCTGAGTGAGTTGGAGGCAGATGGGCGAAGGGCTCGAGAAGCGAGATATTTAGGAAGAGAGAGTTGAAGATATTGGGGGCCCAGGCACCAGAAAGCCTTGTGGACAATGCAAAGGGTTTTGAACTTAATCCTTGCAGCCACTGGGAGCCAATGCAGAGATTTCAGTCCTGGAGAGATACGATCTCTGGGCTTGAGGCCAATAACAAGTCTCGCAGTCCTGTTTTGGATGAGTTGCAGAGGGCGGAGAGTAGAGGCAGGCAGATTTAGAAAGAGGCTGTTGCAGTAGTCAAGCCTAGAGAGAGTCAGAGCTCTGGAGACAGTGAGCTTCTGGGGGAAGGAGAGGAAGGGAAGAATGCCTCTGAGGAGGTGGAGATGGTAGTGGGACTTCTTGGAGACGTCAGAGATGTGAGGAGAGAAGGAGAGTGTGGAGTTGAAGATGACCCCAAGGTGTTTTACCTCGCAGGAGGGAGCAGGAGGAGGACCAAGGGAGGCTAGCCAGAGTGTGAGAGGAGGGAGTGGGTGTGCCAATTAGGAGAATCTCAGTCTTACTGGCATTAAGGCAGAGGTCATTGGTGGCACACCACTCCTGGATAGCAGACAAACAGTCAGAGATGAGGGAAGGAGAAGAGGAGGCTGAAGGTAGCCTGAAAATAAGCTGAGTGTCACCCGCATAGCACTGAAAGTTGTGGCAGAAAGCGGCAATGCAGTGGACAAGAAGTGCCAGGTAGAGGTTGAAGAGAGGTTAGACCCCTGGGGGACACCACAGGTAGAGACAAAGATAGCTGAGAGGAAGGACCCAAGTTGGACCTGGGAGGGGCGGTCGTAGAGGAAGGAAGTCGGCCACGCCAGGGCCCGACCGGTGATACCAAGGTTATCACAGAGACAATTAAGCAGGATGGCATGGTTGACAGTGTCAAAGTCAGAAGAGTGATCGAGCAAGATGAGGACACAGGGGGTGTTAGAGTCAAGGTTGGAGAGCAGGTCTTCACGGATGTTCAGGAGAGCAGTTTCCGTGCTTCTGGCAGCGCTGTACCTTGGCAATCATGAAGCGCACAGCCCTCCAGCAGTGAATGACGCCGCCATGCACCAATCCGTGAGCGGCAGCCACTCGGGGCTGGACAGGCTTCTCTGCCCAATCAGATGCCTATCTGATTGACATAACTCCCGCTGGAGCATTCGGCTCCTTTGGAAACCATGACTCAGCTCTCGGAGTAACGGCTTGCTCCGCATCGCCTCCGTTATCATACTCGCAGCGGGGACACCACGCACAGCACTTGAAGACAACAATTTACACACGAGCAACAATGTCAGGTACGTGCTCGCTCGCCATCCAGGGCGCACACTAACACAGAAACTAAGTTTGCACCAGACTGTTTTGTGCAACACTACTTGCAGTATTCCGACCTTACACTGAGTCCCCTTTACCCATTAGGAAACATGGAAGCAGACATTTTTTTGCATTTTGACGACGCTGCAAGGCGGGACCTGAAAACCAGAGTGTCCAGCTGCTACAAATTGCAACACCTCGACTCACACTTCCATGAAGATTTCTAGAATAAAGGTACTACGTTGTTTGCACTTTCTAATATAAGGGTATCCTGCTTTTAAATAAAGGTATCCTGCAACAATGTTGTTTAACAAAATAACTGGCTACTATACAGAAATTTGTTTTCTGACACGCCACATTAGACCAACTCTCGGTTTGATTTATTAATTATTTCAAACTGCCACGCCTGCTGTGAGATTTGAGCCTGTCTGCCTTTCTGTTTGTGGTGTGCACCTTGAATCAGTGGGTGACCCCCAGGGTAAGGATTATGTTCTCACTTGCTTTTCCTATATTTGCAATCCTAGCATCAGATTTATTCTAGCCGAATAGTTTCTGAGAACAATCCAAAAATTCATTTTGTATGTGTCTGCCTCCACACAGGGTAAAGTGTTCTCCTTTTTCTCGCCCTGATGAAAAAGGGCAGACCCTCATATAACTATAAAGAATTGGGCACTGTCGGACTCTGAATATTAATAGAGACCACAGCATTCCCATCCTTTCTTCTGTTTCTTGTTTTTTTGATTTATGATTCAATTTTGATTTATCTTGCATCTGATTCATGTTCATATCAAAGCTTGTTATTTGCCTTATTTTTTGTTGTTGTTTGAATTTCTCTTCACATCATGAGTTGAAAACTGCACAATTATGACAAAGTTTCTCTTTGGTTTTAAAATTTGATCTTATATACGTTTGTTCCTTTTTGAACTGTGTGATTTTTCAACCAAGAATGTTTCATTCAATTTGTTTAACAACAAGGATTGATTCCAGCATCTATAGTGGCTTAAAATAATTGTGATATCTGTTTCAGATACACACAAGTTGGAATTGTTCAAATTATAAATTTGTTTTAACATAGTGGACACTATTGGTTACATATTTCTTTCTTAATGTCCCAATCCACTTTTTGCTTTAGGGACTCTCCCTAACTTTCTTTTGGCATGGAAATATGGCAGCTCTGAAGCCAGACTGATGGTCATGAAGGAAGCCAACAGATTCACTGTGGACAGTAAGCTAGGAGATGGCCAATTTCTCTAGGAGCTTGCCCAGGAAGGGAGTGATGGAAATTGGGCGATAGTTAGCCGGGCAGGAGGGATCAGCAGATGGTTTCTTAAGAAGAGGGTTCAAGAGGGAGTGCTTCGGGGGGATGGGAAGACTCCAGTGGTGAAGGAGTGGTTGCAGAAGTCAACCAGGCCAGGAGCCAGGTTTTCTATGTGGTCCTTAATGGTTTTGGAGGAACAGGTGTGAACCTGTTTTGACGAGACTTTCATAGATCAGACTTGTCTCATTGGTGGAGAACAGGGGAAAGGCAGAGAAGGAGGGAGGTGCAGTGGCCACGGAAGGGCCAGAGGAAGAGCGGGGAGTAGCGGAAGGGAGGGGAGAGGAGGAGAGTGAGGACAGGATGCCCTGAGTTTCAGAGATGAAGTGAGAAGCCAGTGCTGTGCAGAGGGCCTGGGAAGGGACAGGAGAGGTAGAGACTGCACCAGGTTCCGCCAGTTCCTTGCAGATTTTAAAGAGTTCAGCCGAGTTGTTAGATGCTGCAGAGACGCGGGCTTGGATATGAGCTCCCTTCTTGGTGAGGACAGAGACCCGATATTGCCTTTGGGCAGGCGGCAGGCCAGTTTGTCAGAGGGTGCACAAGAAGCATGCCATTTGCTCTCGGCTACCCTGCGCGGTCTGAGTCATACCAGGAGTTGCACTTGGCTATGGGCTTCAGGCGGATCCTCATGGCAGGGCCAAGGATATCCAGAGTATCAGATATAGCAGAGTTGAGCGTGGAGAGGGCTGTCTCAGGGTGAGACAGCCAAATGGGAAGGGGGTTGTAGGGGGGTGAGAAAGTGGTGGCAAAAGCCTCAACTGATACGCGATTCATGGGTCGGATGGCCAAGAAGGTGGGTGGCAGTGATGTAAGAGGCTTGGCCTGAGGGGTAGAGAGGGTGAGCTGGGAGGAAAGGAGAAAGTGATCACTCCAGGAGAGAGGAGTGGTGAGAGGTACAGAAAGGGGAAGGTCTGAGGAGATCAGAACATCCAGAGTGTGCCCTGCAAAGTGAGTCGGGCCAGAGGGAAGAATAGTGAGTGAGAGAGAGTCGCACAGGTCGCAAAAAAGTCCAGAGGGAGGACAGGAGACATCCAAGTGGATGTTGAAGTCACCAAGAAGAAGAAGTAGTTCAGTGGTGGAGGCCAGGAGTGAGGAGGAGAGGTCTGCCGACTCAGAGAGGAAGGGGGAAATCTAACCAGGTGGCCGATAGACAGTAGCCAGAGTAAGGGAATGGCTAGGAGAGAGAGAGAGAGAGAGAGAGCCTGCAGACAAAGCATTAAAAGGAGGAGTAGGCCTGCGTAGGAATGACAGAGCCAGGAATACACTCGGGGAAGATAAGGGCTACACCCACTCCTGAGTGGTTGGATCTGGGCGCGGAGAGATTCTTGTAGCCATCGGGGAGGAGCGTGTCAAAGCTTGTGACATACCTGGCCGTAAACCATGTCTCGGTGAGGCAAAGGATATCAAGGGCAAGTTCTTCCAGAAGGCAGCAGATGTCGGAGGAGTGTTTGACAGCTGAGCGAGAGTTAAGAGTGGAAATGTGGAGAAGGTTGCCATCCTTGAAGGACTCCCGGGAAGGGGTACAGATCAGAGGTACGCCCTGCGGAGGTGCCCGCAGGGAGGCAGAGAGGGAATGAGAGGGCAAGGAAGCTGAGGAGGAGGCAGCGGAAGGAGAGGGGACAGCAGTCGAAGAAAGGAAATTGAAGAGGTGCGGGAAGCATCTATCAAAGAGGTGAAGGTTGGCCTGAGGGCCTTGGACCAGGACGGTCCCGTTTGAATAGACATTAATGATGACCCTAGAGGAATGCAAGGCGGCCAGGAGGGCATCCCACTGGGTGCCACCATTAATGCGAGAAGAACAGAAAGGAGAGAGCACAGAGACCATATGTAGAGTCCATAGGTCTGGCGAGGGAACGACAAAGAGGATGTCACAGTGAGAGTTTCCTGACAGGAGGACCTGGAATAGGTGTCGGCGATAGGGAAGCCTGGGTTGGAGACCAGGATATTCTTTTAAAACTCCTTCCTACCAGATTTCGTGAGGAGGGCAGGATAGTCAATAGATAAGCAGTTAGAGAAGATAGGAGAGACAGAGAGCACCATAGAGTAGGTGGGGAGAGGAGTGAGGTGGAAGGGTGAGGGGAACAATAAGGAAGGAGGATGTGCAGGGTGAAGGCAGACGAGACAGCGAGAGGCAGGGAGGTTGAGCAATAGGACAAGACAAGACAACAGCACTCAGGAATTAGAACAATCAAAAAGCACATAAGACAGGTGGAAAAACCCACCTAAGATTGAGAATCCTGTAAAGAGGGAAAAGGCCTAGATTGAACTATGTAATGTAAAGTACTGATACAGTGCAAAGGGGGCGTGGCCAGCAAGCATAGAGTGCTTTCCTCGCGCTCCTGCCCGAGATCCTACAACAGACCAAATCGTTCGGCCTACTTAAGCTGAACAAGCACACTTGAAGTAGCTACGGGAAGAAGAACCGTTTCCCTACCCTCGAACAAGTTTCTGCATGAAAATTGGACCGGGATAACGGTTATTCGAGGCGAACAGAGAGGAGGCCCCCGCCCAACAAAATGGCGGCACCCGCGGTTCCTATCTGAGACGCACTGTTGGAGAGCGAATAGCCTCTGGAAGCGTGAGAGAGGGGCCCGCTGCATCCAACCCGGCGATCCGGCGACACCCCGGGGGGGACTGACCCCCGCTGCTAGCTGCGGCCCGGGTCTCTGCCGCCGAGACCGCGGGCCGAGGGGAGGGGACGAAGGAGAGGACCCTCCGTGTGAGACCACTGGGTGTGCCGTCACCTGGGAACCCGCGCACGCAGTGTGGAAGAAGGGCCCCAAGCGGTGCCGGCTGGCGGGAGACCGGGAAAGACACGGCGAGACACGGAGAAGGGAGAAGGCGACGGGCGGTTCCCTCCGGAACATCCACGAGATGACGACTCCCCATTTGCGGCGACCGCCCTCGCAATCGACCCTACATACACGTCCCCGCAGAAAGCAAAAAGGCCGCGGGGCACACCCAAAGACAGGCGATGTCGACCCCCAAAAGCAAACTAAAAACCGCGGCCATGGACCCCTTCACCACGGTCAGGGCGAAACAACAACAGGGAACAGAAGCAGCAGACGACCCGACGACCAAGGAGGACGATCCAACAAATATGCAAGTGCTACAAGCTATAGCAGCGCTACGAACGTTCATCGAAACCAGAATCGATGAAATCAAGTCAGACATGCAGCTGATGAGACAGGATGCCCGTAACCTTACTGAAAGGGTGACTACAGCGGAGGCAACGCTGCAAGACAATGTTACCGACACCACAGAACTTAAATCTAAGGTCCAAGACCTTGAATTGCAAGTAGCGCGGCTAGAGGCGCGATCAGAAGACGCAGAAGGACGTGCCCGCCGCGGCAACATTCAAATCCTGGGGTACCGGAAGACACGGAGGGCCCGGACCCGACTGAATTCGTAGAAACGATGCTATTGCAAGAAATTGGGGCCGGCAAACTGACCCAGGTCTTCTCGATAGAACGGTCCCACAGGTCACTTCAGAAAAGACCTCCCCCCCCCCCCGGGCTCCCGACCACGCCCAATAATTGCAAAAGTCTTGAACTTTCGCGACAGAGAGACTATATTGAGATTCTCAAGAGAAGGAGTGGAAATCGAGAAACATGGCGCCAAAATAGTCATTTATCCAGACTATACCCCAGCGGTGCAGTGAGCACGGAACTCATTCGTGCCGGTGAAAGATAGGTTACGCAAGCTAGACCTCAAGTACATGCTAATGTACCCGTCCCGCCTTAAGGTACTATACAAGGGGAAAGCTATCTTTCGTGAGATGCCGGCAGCGGCAAATATGTGGCTTGAGGACAACAACCTTGCAGATGAAAAGGAAAGCACTGCGCATGAAGTCACAGGTCATTGAATGCACAAAACAACAGTAAGAATAAAGGTTCGCACAACTGCCGAATGAATACCGGACCGCTTGAGATTTAGAACGCCACGACGGGCAGGAGAGCACCGACCCATGCGTATAACAACGAAGCCGATGCACCCCCCACACCAGGAGGCCCGGAAAGGCCTGGAAGGATCGGGTGCCCCCGAGCGCTGCAAGTTTGAGGCAACTGCTGGGGGCAGTTCTGAGTTGAAAGGTTTGTTGCCCTCATTCACTAGAATGAGGATCGTTAATGTTAATACGTCTCCAAGTGACACTGATAGGGGAGAAGGAAGGCAAGGAGGAAAGGAGGTGGCTCGCGCCCCAACCCTAACACAGACCGACCCCTGGATAGCAGGTCCAAGCCAAGGGGCGGCAGTGGCAGGGAAAGGGGGGGGGACAACAGATCCGTTACTGAACCCCTATGGCTGCGACGACCATAAAAATAATGACATGGAATGTAAGGGGTTCGAGGACTTATCTCAGAAGAAACAGGATTAAAACCAACCTGCACAGAAAAGGGGTAATGATAGCATTACTACAGGAGACCCACTGCACAGCGGACTCGGTGGCCAAGCTACAAACACATTGGGGAGGACAGGGATTTGGCACCACTTACTCTAGATACGCAAGAGGGGTCTTCACCTGGTGTTAGGGAGAATTCTCTGTAAAGGCTAATTTCCCAAACCTAGTGAGTCCCCCAGCAGCTTTGCTGGATTTTTGGGGTTTATTTATTTCTCCTGCTAAGAGTGAGACTCTTTTACTCCCACTCTTAGACATGATTTGAGGTGTTCCTTTATCTTTCCATGTGTTTTATGGGTTATGGGGTCTTTTACTCCATAGGGTCTCATGTGTTTTTGATGTGGGTTACACAGCACCCTCCGTGCCGTAACCCAGGGGTGTCGTAGCGACCCCCCAACATAGACTCCATACCCTAGGATTGACTACTGTCTCCCAGGGCATGTAAAGTCACCATTGGCTTTACTAGTCCCAAATTATGAACAGAAACCAGTACAAACCATCATATTGTGGACGTACTGGTCGGGGCAATTCGTTTGCCCCGGGGTCTGTTGTTCAAGGGGGCACGTCTCCGTCCCCCCTGATCGAGTTTTGGCTGGTGGCAGTGGATACTACTTTTTATATTCGACCGCAAATATCTCTCTATGGGATTTTCCCATTGTTCGAGGCTACCAACTTTAATTATTTTATTCTTATAGCCTCGAACATACCGCCGGTTTATTTATTTAATATTAATTCACCTGTTGGTATTTTGTGCCGGAACTCGATTCAAAAATGGCGTTTGTGTTCTCTTCTGTGACTCCAACCCAAGTTGAGCCCTTTGTTCCACTTTTTGGCGGGCTTCTCCAAAGAAGCCTCCAAAAGTGGTGCCACTCTGTCTGGGTACCACAGGGGGTGTGTGCTAGGGGGTTTAGGCACCCTGGACTGAGTTACCTTGGTAACTCAAGTCACACTCTTGTGTGATTGGCCCAAGTGGTGAGCCGGCCGGCTCACCACTTAGCATGTTTGATTGACAGCTAGGCTGAATGAATGGGGGTTTGCTGCATAAAAGCAGGGCTTTGGGGACTGGAACTTCAGAAGTCGCCACAGGACCTAAGAATCCGAGGAGGGAGAAGCTGAGCCGACCTGCAATGACGACACCACCGGTGGAGCCCTGCTGAACCATCTCACCACTTTTCCCGACGACAGAGGAGATCTCCAGTCCGGAGAGTCTTCTTCCTTTGACTGGTGGGGATAACCAGTTTTGCCTTCTTTTCACCTTCCTGGAGCATCTTGTGGCCGCCTTGCCCGTGCCAAGCACCCCGGCAACCGGACCACCACGGCTTACCACTACCGCAAAGAGAAGGGTAGTACCTTTTAACCGAAGAACTCCGCGGCTGGTTTCTTCCTTGGCAGTGCAACGACCTTCATCTTTCCTCCACGGCGAGACCTCCTCTTCCTCTGGACGAAACACCGACTTGCACCCGCTGCCAGGAACAACTGCCCCGCTGGAGCTTCCTTCACACTTAAGGTACTGTGTCCCGCCTGGCTTCTTTTGCGACAGATCGTTCGGGGTGACAGTAAAGCCTTCACTTTCTAACCTGGGCTTGCCTGGGACAACCTAGCTAACTTCTCCTGACTTTAATTTCATCCTTTTTTGTGCAAACTATCTACAAGACTCTTTGGGCATAACCCCACTGTGTGAACCTGGACCCCTTCGGTTTGCTCTCTCCAAGAGTGGGCCTTGCAATTGACTTCCTTGCTCTCCAGTAGAACTCTGCCTATCTTGCCTTACTGTGGTTCTTTTGAAAGTATTGAAATTTGTGTGCTTCCATAACCCTGCCTTTTTCCCTCCCTTTTTAATAACTTATTAGAGTGCCATCTTATGTTAAGCGCTCACCTCTGTCTGAAAATAAGTGGTGTTTCTCATTAAGACTTGTCTAATAATTAGGGTGGTATATAGATAATAGTGACTGTGTGCTGAATTTACTTATCTCTTTGTGCTAGTGTAATTTACAAGTGTGTCTTTAAATAAATAACTATATACTTTTACACCAAAGCTCTGGTCAGTGTTTGCTTGTGCTACTGTATCTCTGTACCTATTGTGTATACTCTATATACTGCCTAACTCTTCTTGAGGGAAGTCTGACGCCACAGCTACTAAGTGAATCTGTGTGGTACAGACTGCTACCAAGTGGGTTTACTGCCAAAAACCTGTGGTCTTAAATCTTTTGCAGTGGTTCCTAAGGGAACTGCACAGGTTTCTGCCTAACACCTGGATCCACCCACAACTCTCATTCTGGGTGGACAAAACGGAGATAGATCCGGAAGGTAGGTTTGTCGTAATTTGGGGATTCATTGAACAAGAAGCAGTATGCATCATGAACTCCTATCTCCCTAATAATAACATACCGTCCTACCTGAACACACTGTACCCCAGAGTTGCGCAGTATAGGAACACACACTTTATTTGGGGGGGACATTTTAACTGTGTACACGACCCAAGGCTGGACAGGTCTACACCACAGCTGGGAGGCCCATCGACCGCTACGGCAACACTGTCCGCCATGTTGGGGAGGCTGGACATGACGGATGTGTGGAGGGAAAAGCATCCTGAAGCACGCGAATACTCATTCTACTCATCTCCACATAAGCTACACACAAGACTAGATTATATACTCATAGACAGAGAACACTTACCCCGGGTGGAGGAAGCACAATACCTGGGGAGGACTATCTCTGATCACTCCACGCTCCTGATGACATGGAATCACAAAGGACCCAGACCATCCCATTCCCATGTGGAAAATGCCCACAGACGCCCTGAAGGACCCAGCCTTCCGGGAGGAATCACGCGATTCTATTGAGGCCTACATAGAGGTTAACACCAGCAGTGTAGCTTACAATAGCACAGTGTGGGAGGCTCTAAAGGTGGTAACCAGGGGAGAAATTATTGCAAAGGCGGGAGGTATCAAGAAGCTGCTCAGTAAAGAACTAGACCTAGTGGAACGGCAAATTGAGCGACTCGAAACAACCCCTGTAGATACCCAACAGAGAGAATAGGAGCTTGTAAAACTTAGAGAGAGGAATATAACTGCGTGGAACAGGCTGGAAAAGTTCGACTATACTGCCAGAACAAACAGAGCCCATGTTGAGGAGGACAAACCGGGCAGATTACTCGCCTGGCTCTGCCGAAAAGAACACCCCAAACACCCCACCACCTCGCTACAAGATAAGGATGGAAACGCACACTACACACAGCAGGGCATAAATTATACTTTCACTCGCTTTTACACCCACCTGTACTCACATGAGGAGCTGGTCACCCATGAACTTTTGATAGAAACATTGGAGGAGATAGGGCTCCCTAGGCTGTCCTCTGAGCAAGCCGACTCCCTTGAAACTGAAATCACGCCCGAAGACATTACCGATGCAATTAGGTCCCTGGCCACAGGCAAGGCACCTGGTACAGACGGGTTGCCCACAGAGCTTTTTAAAACGTATGAGTCCTCCCTGACCCCCCCTATTACACGCAGTATACCAGGAGGCATACGAAGAAGGAATACTACCCAAAAGCATGAGGGAGACGCTTGTGATTCCGATCCTCAAGCCCAACAAGCCGGCAGACCAACGTGACTCATATCGCCCGATTGCAATGTTAAATTTTGATGTTAAAATCCTGACTACGATTTTAGCAAAGCAGCTGTCTAGAATAGTAGGACATATAGTTCACCCAAACCAGTGCGGCTTCGTGCCGGGCCGCAACACGTCCATGAACCTACGCAGGCTACAACATATTATAGCGCAAACCGATAAAGACAAGGACTCATACGCACTGCTGTCTCTGGATGCAGTAAAAGCGTTTGACTCCATCTACTGGGAGTGGCTTGTAGCAGTGCTCAGGAAGTTTGTGTTAGGCAGAAACCTGTGCAGTTCCCTTAGGGACCACTGCAAAAGATTTAAGACTACAGGTGTTTGGCAGTAAACCCACTTGGTAGCAGTCTGTGCCACACAGATTCACTTGGTAGCTGTGGCTGAGCAGTCAGACGTCCCTCAAGAAGAGTTAGGCAGTATACAGAGCATACAAAATAGGTACAGAAATACAGTAGTACAAGCAAACACTGACCAGAGCTTGGGTGTAAAAGTATATACTTATTTATTTAACACACACTTATAAAACACACTAGCACTAAATTGGTAAGATAAGTTCAAAACACAATCACTATTGTCATATGTACATCCCTGATTACTTGTTGGACAAGTCTTAGTTAACACCACTTATTTCCAGACAGAGGTGAGCGCTTAACGTCCGATGGCACTCCAATAAGTTAAATAAAAAGGGAGGGAAAAGCAGAATTATGGAAGCATACACACTAAATACTTTTTAAGGAACCACAGCAAGTTTACGAAGGCACAGTCTACTGGTTAGCAAGGAAGTTTAGGCGCCAGGCCACTTTCAAGGGAGCCGGGCGGAAGATGCCCAAGATCAGACAGTTACAGAGTCTTCGAAGTTTGTGGAGGTATTTCGAAAAAGGTTTAGTTCAGTGCTTAAAAGTTAGCAAAGGTGTCCCAGGCTAACCCAGGTCCGAGAGACGAGGATTTAATACACCCCGTTCAAACGGTTGCAAGGGAAACAAGGTGGAACACGGTACCTTAAATGGAGAGGATCCTCCAGCGGGGGCAGTTGTTCCTGGCAGCGGGTGCAAGTCGCCGCGTCGTCCAGAGGAAGAGGTGGTCTCATCATGGAGGAAGGATGAAGGTCGTTGCACTGCCATGGAAGAAACCAGCCGCGGAGTTCCCCGGTCCAAAGGTACTACCCTTTTGGTTCGCGGTAGTGGTGAAACTGTGGTATCCCGATTGCCGGGGTGCTTGGCACAGGCAAGGCGGCCACGAGAGGCTCCAGGAAAGCAAAAAGAAGGTAGACTGGTTATCCCCACCAGTCGAAGGAAGAAGACTCTCCGGGCTGGAGATCTCCTCTGTCGTTGGGAAAGTGTTGAGATGGTTCAGCAGGGCTCCACCGGTGGTGTTGTCGTTGCAGGCCGGCTGAGCTTCTCCCTCCTCGGATTCTTAGGTCCTGTGGCGACTTCTGAAGTTCCAGTCCCCAAAGCCCTGCTTTTATGCAGCACACCCCCATTCACTCAGCCTAGCTGTCAATCAAACATGCTAAGTGGTGAGCCGGCCGGCTCACCACTTGGGCCAATCACACAAGAGTGCGACTTGAGTTACCAAGGTAACTCAGTCCAGGGTGCCTAAACCCCCACCCCCAGTGGTACCCAGACAGAGTGGCACCACTTTTGGAGGCTTCTGTGGAGAAGCCCGCCAAAAAGTGGAACAAAGGGCTCGACTTGGGTTGGAGTCACAGAAGAGAACACAAACGCCATTTTAGAATCGAGTTCTGGCAAAAAATACCAACCGGCGAATTAATATTAAATAAATAAACCGGCGGTATGTTCGAGGCTATAAGAATTAAATAATTAAAGTTGGTAGCCTCGAACAATGGGAAAATCCCATAGAGATATATTTGCAGTCGAATATAAAAAGTAGTATCCACTGCCACCAGCCAAAACTTGATCAGGGGGGACGGAGACGTGCCCCCTCGAACAACAGACCCCGGGGCAATCGAATTGCCCCGACCAGTACGTCCACAATATGATGGTTTGTACTGGTTTCTGTTCATAATTTGGGACTAGCAAAGCCAATGGTGACTTTACATGCCCTGGGAGACAGTAGTCAGTCCCAGGGTATGGAGTCTATGTTGGGGGGTCGCTACGACACCCCTGGGTTATGGCACGGAGGGTGCTGTGTAACCCACATCAAAAAAAACACATGAGACCCTATGGAGTAAAAGACCCCATAGCCCATAAAACACATGGAAAGTTAAAGGAACACCTCAAATCATGTCTAAGAGTGGGAGCAAAAGAACCTCACTCTTAGCAGGAGAGAAAAAAATAACCCCAAAAAATCCAGCAAAGCTGCTGGGGGGCTCACTAGGTTTGGGAAATTAGCCTTACAGAGAATTCTCCCTAACAGTTTGGCTTTGGCCCCGGGTTTATCAGGTGGATTAACATCTTGTATGCTAAACCTAAGGCAAGGGTGAAATCTGGGAAGTATGTGTCGAAGGCCTGGGATATATGCAGGGGAACTAGACAGGGCTGTCCACTATCCCCAATGCTTTATATACTGGGACTAGAACCCATAGCTGTCTACTTTAGAAAGCAGTTCTTCGATGCAGGCATAAGACTGGGAGACGTGGATCACATCATCTCGCTCTACGCGGATGACGTTCTCATATACGTCAGTTACCCACATCTCAACGTACTAACCACCATGCTAGAAGTATTGGACAATTATTCCAAGGTCTCTGGGATAAGCTTTAGCAGGTCGAAGTCTTGTATGTTCCCCATGGCGGCCCTAAAAGCAGAGAATGTAGAAGCACTCCCTGAGGTGGGGATTCAGTAGCAGAATACGTCATTCCGCTACCTTGGAGTGCACATAATGCATACCCCCCCAAGTTAATGCATGAACGCAACACAAAGGCAGCACTTCCAGCTCTACGCAAATCAATGACATTCTGGGCGAAACTCCCCCTTTCGATGATGGGCAGGGCTTCGATAATCAAAATTATCATTCTCCCATGATTCCTTTATGGGTTTCAGAATGTACACTACTATATACACAAACCCTTCTTCCAACTGCTCGAGACCATACTGCGAGAGTTCTTATGGGGGAAAGGCAGGCATAGGATAGCGTTGCAGTTGCTAACCCTACCATATAGCCAAGGCAGTATTCAACTTCCAAATCTAGAAAGATATTACATAGCAGCACAGCTTAGTTTTGTGACCAAATGGCTAGATGATGAACCCACATCTGAAACACCATTGCTTCAGGCCATGCTGCCCCAATTCCATCTGAAAGAACTGGTCTGGGCGCCGTCCAAACTACTGGGAACTTTACCCTTTTTGGCTAATCAAGGGGGGAAAATTTGGCACAGGGCGAAAATGCTCACTAACTCACGGAACCCCTATGCCCTGGATGTTCCCCTGATCGCAGACTTATGCACAACACTTTCTGACTTGAAACACATCAAGCTCTGGGAGAGGGAAGGGGTCTACACCTGGGGAGATCTGTATGATGAGGGCACTTTCAGGGAATTCATCTCGTTACAGGAGACGGAGGGCATACATGCCAGCCAATTTCTATGGTATCAAAGAACCCGTGCTGTGGCCCGACACAAATGCGACTCGTGGCCGGAAGAACCAGCTACAGACCCACTCCTCACTCTGATGTACAACTTAGGAGAGGGCGGTAGACCCATTTTGCAAATATATGGCCACCTGATCGACATGCCAAATCCTCGGAGCATGGAAATGAAAAGCAAATGGGAGGTGGACATAGGCCGGGAAGTGTCTGAAGGGGAGTGGAACAGAGCTCTTACATTCCCCAAAACGGTGTCCAGAAACCATAGATTCAGGCAGATTCAGTTGAACATTCTGCATAGAACTTACCTGACCCCGTGCCGCATAGCCACCTTCAATCTCCAGGCACAACCGACCTGCAACTGGTGCAGGGGGGAAAAAGCGGATCTGATTCACATGTTATGGGAATGCCCTAGAACGAGGGCTCTGTGGGAAAAGGTTCAACAAACCTGCGAAAAAGCAGGCCTGAGCAAATATAACTGGACACCCGATGAGTGCCGCCTGGGAACTTACCCCAGACCAACCAAACTCAAGCACGCGACAAGACTCATGGACATATCGTGCATACGGACCAAAAGAACTATCGCAATGGCCTGGAAAAAACCCAGTTCAAACTATGGCACAAAGAGACTGAACGGTGGGTGCTAGCCGAGATTGTGGCATGGGAGGTTTGTGTGGCCAGATCCACGGATGACTCCAGTATGTCACTCGAGGCATGGAAGGAACTCACCAGACACCTGTTCCACCCCTCGGATGATAAACCCCCCTGAATTGGAACTCAATCTAGACCCAAGTGGGACCTATCATGAAGCCAGCAGCAGCGGAAGTGCTGCAGAGGATAGAGACCTTTCGGAAGCCCTCCCCCCTTTTGAAGTTGCCAGATGGTTCCCCTTCGCTCCCACCCTCCCCCGTAGCAGTTGACGATATATGAAACGGACAGAATATGGAGAGTTATGGTTGTTTTGTATTTGTATTTTCTTGACGTTAAGTTAAACATATGACTATTGCTATTTGAGAATGGCTCTATCGCACACAACTTGATTGATATTATTGAAAATGCCAATAAACAAATTTGAAAATAAAACTGATACAGTGCAAATTAAAAACCACAGGTGAAACCTACCTGTAGGTTAACAGGGGTAAGCAGGGATGTCAGAGGGGTGGTAACTGGCAACTGCAGACACGTGTAGACACTAACAGGGGAACGCCCTTTGTCTAAGGGACCTTAGCTGTGGGGCTGCCGGACAGAGGCTGCCCAGGGAAGGTCAGTGATAAGGGAGGGGAGGCCAATCAGGGGGGAAGGGCGGGTTGGGAGTCGGACGGGAAGTAGGGAACAAAAGAGGAAGGAAGGGCCAGGAAGGAGCAGGAGACACAGGACGGCAAGGACAGCAAACAAACAAAGTACTCAAATCACAGTATCCCTAGTACACAGTAAAACACAATCGCAGGAGGGTGGCAAATATTTCAAATCAGGTGCACTGCACTCGCCTCGCTCGACCCAGATGGAGAATGGTGAGCGTGGGTGAGCACTGCCGCACTAGCCTCAGGAGACCAGGGACAGTGAGCCAATCAGGGGGAAGGGCGGGTTGGGAGTCGGACGGGAAGTAGGGAACAGAAGAGGAAGGAAGGGCCAGGAAGGAGCCGGAGACACGGGACGGCAAGGACAGCAAACAAAGTACTCAAATCACAGTATCCCTGAGTACACAGTAAAACACCAGCCCAGGAGGGCAGCAAATATTTCAAATCAGGTGCGCTGCACTCACCTAGCTTGACCCAGATGGAGAATGGCGAGCGTGGGTCAAGTTGTCTTGGTCCTCGAAATAGTCAACACCACTGGTGCCCACAAAGATGGTGTCGACGACCTCACATTCCACGGCTTGACCGGTGCCGAAAATTGACCTCATGGGAGTCAAAAAAGCCTGTCCGCGACAGTGTTTGAAAAGCACGGACGTCGCTGGTTGAGTGCTTATCCTTTGGATCCGTAGGTCAGGATGCCGAGGGCTTAGCTTGCAGCGGAGCCCTAGAGGCCGAAGGATTAGGTATCAGCGCTGATGGCTCCGACAGGCGAAGGATGCTATGGGAGAGGCTTCTGGAGGGCGAACGCTGCTTTTGCTGCAGAGGCCTGCTGGTCGGGGGTTGGAGCCGCACCGACAGCCACCTTTTGACGAAACATGTCTAGCATTTCTTTTTTAAACAAATCCCACTCTTCCTGAATGTTCGGTCCCTTAGAGGGCTTACCTCGCTCTGAGTAGGAGTCCAATTTTGGCCGATTGTGGCGTCACTACTTCTACGGTGAGGAAGAGGAGGGGAGGGGGAACACCTTTTTCGTTTTCTTGCGGTGACGGCCCTCGTCGTGACGAGTGGGCTCCTCCGCCTCGGCCTCAGACAACTGGACGAGAGACTGCGCCAGAGACTACGGCGATGGTCGGCCCAGGGCCAGTTTACTGGCTCTGTCTCGCAGGGACTTGGGTTGCATCTTGGCGCACAACGTGCAGGTCTCTGTGTCGTGAGTGGAGCCCAACACCACAAACAGACGTTGTGCGGGTCCGTTACTGACATTTTGGTGTCGGAATCAGAGCACCGCTTGAAACCCGAGATCCAGTGCTAAGACTTTGTTGAGGTAAATTCAAAAAGTTATTGAAAAAATATTGAGTGAAACTCGAGTAGGTTCCCAATGCAGCATGTGAGCGCACAGAAAAAAGTAACTGAGGCATGGGGCCTAGTGACGTGGTATATGTATGGTGCCTGACATCACTAAGCGGACGGTCGACCTCCACGCAAAACAGACCAACAGCCGAGTCGAGTCCCATTATGCCCCCTGTAAAGAATTTTCAAAGCAGCAGAGCTATCTATCAAGATGACGAATCTGCGGTAGAAAAGCAATCTTTTAAAATGTGCTTTCTGATGGATTGGTCCTTCCTACCACATATTTCTCATCTTCGATGTGTCTTCTCCAAACCCAGCTTACCTCAAACATTTTCAGCTACTAGGTGGTGTAGGGGGGGGAGGTTAGGAGGGCAACGAGAAATGAGTGGTTGGAAACATTACTGAGAGGCAAGCCATTTTTTCTGCTAATGGATTAATTACTCCTACACATTCCTCATCTAAAATAGACCCCCCCAAAGCAATACAGAACATGGAGGAGGTAGGAGAGCAAGAAACATCACCCACACTAGGAAACGCCAGAGTACTGCTCACCCAAAACTAGCATTCTGTCCTGACAATGAATTCAGGCAACAATGCTTAGCAAACATGTACACGGATGCCAACATAGCCACCTGACACAATGCCCCTGCAGGGACATTTAGCAAGGCTGCTGCGTCACACCCACTCACTTGTGTTGTCAAAAATAGGGATATATCAAAAGAATACATTTTACATATTTATTTACAATAGTGGTTTATAAAACAAAGGATCAGAATGTCTGCTAAAGAAAATATTAAGAGTGCCAGGATGATAAAGACGGGCAAAAGCAAAGGGCTGGATAATATTCCACAGGGTAATTGCCTCATACTTGAGGAAAGGGGCAAGAAATTTTCTAATCAGGAACTTAAGACTTTGGACTTCCTCTCTTACATCCAATGGGTTCTGCAATGTAAAGTCCCACGTTCAATGAGTCCACAGTAAAGTCCTCAAATTCCGCAAAAACATACAATGTACAATAATGAGTCGTCTAATTGCCAAACAAAAGTATCTTACAACGCTCTCGTCCGGTCTCAGGAATCACTGGTGGCTCCATAGCTCTTGTGCAGACTGGTGCTAGATCTTTACCTCCTAGGTATTCTACTCTCAGTTGTTCCTTCAGGGGTTTGACTGCCAGCAGGTCTTGCAGGCCGCGGTGGGGATTGTTGAACCATGGCTCTGCGCCTAACGGACCAGTTCTTCCTAAAATACTTTCTCCAGGGCCGACTTCCTTCTCCTGGTTCTTCCTATTCTATCCTTCTGGCTCCCTTATGTTTCATCTCACTCCTCGGACGATATCCATCTTCTTTGTCCCAAAGAGTCTCTGCATTGATGGTCTCGGTCTGCTTCTTGTTCCAAACACACTCTTCCTTCCTCTCTATGGACTCACTCGTTCTAGGCCTTCTCCTCAGTCTCTTTCCCATGTAACCCCATGCTATCCTCCTTGGTCACCTTTCCAACAATATCTCTATTTACCTACCGGTACCCTTGTTTCCTTCTCCAAGGCGGCACCCTTCTCTCTCTCTCTCTTCTAAGATAAATTCCATAGCTTGCTCTTTAAAAATATGACGCTGTTCCACGGTCCCATCTACTTCCCAAATGGTGCCCCTTGTATCCCATAACAAGTTGACACCCTTTTTAACTATTTCTTTATTTTAGCTTTCAAAACAACACAAACTACCAAGAAATTCAGCACAAGTCCTACCCCCACCCCCACCCCCAAATCCAGCATATCACGAGTGTAATATACTACATCAGTACCAAGGGGAAAAAAGAAAATGACTTGCATATGATACCATTCCTTAAACTAAGAACATGTCTGACTCCAGAGGTGTAATCTGGATTGAGTGCCAAGAGTTTGTAAAACACCTTTGTAATGATCTCGGTTATCCAATGTACCTCTACCATTGATCTTTATAGCATGACTGTAAAGACTGGTGGGGGGTTGTCTGCACTCCTGCCCTCTATATGGCAGAGTAGAAGCACAGAGCACCCCAAGCCAAGGTTCTCTATAGGGTAGCAATGGACGAGCAACCAAGGCTTAAGCTCTCAGGAGGTGATGCGGGTTGGTTATTAAGTACCGTGTAGTCCCTATGCCCCTACAAAGGAATGTCCACACACTATGCTGTCAAAACACAGTTCTTTATATAAATAAGGTTCAATATATATACACAATCAATTACACACTTTGTACTTTGGTAAATCTAATATGGCAAATATGTACAATATCTATGTGGTACCACAGTTAACTCTGGACTCCTTTAAAATGCACAAACCGCTGACAGTTTCAATGGCATACAAGTCAGATAGCAATGTGAATCAACATCAGACATAGGAAGGAGGACAAGTTAGGTTAAACAATGGCAGAATAGTACTTTAGCTACTAAGTCACAGTTCTGTGTGAGGATCCCCCCCCACCTAGGCAACCGGTAAATAAAGTGTATCAACAAGCCCAGTCCATATATGTTTAAAATAGTCTTGTTTCTTGCTGATATGTTCTACTACCCCAATGTACCTGAGTTTAGCAGAGTTTCAATGGTTCGTCAACGGATCCCTGCTGGGTAAACTCCCTTTAAAGCAAGGGCCACAGGGCGCATAGAGTCCTCGAGGAAATGTCAACTACAGCGTCAAGAGTCCTTGAAGAAGAGAGTTAGATGCCGCAAAGATGACTCGAAGAACTTCGCTGGCGTCTTTGTCAGCGACCTCGACTTTCTCCGGTGGGACAAAGCGGTTGACGATGATGGCAAGGGAGTCCTTGGTTTAAATGTTCTTAGGCAAAAGGTGGAGCATTGCGGCTCCGGTCCTCAAGCAACACAGCATCAAGCTCTCCCTGCTTCTGGGTAACACGACTAGACTGGCTTTCAGCAGTTACAGCAATCCTCAGAACCCCGGTTGATGGCAATGGACTTCAACAGCCTCGATGTCCGGGTGCTTCACTTCGAGATTCCTCGGCAGTCCCCCTCTCCGGTCGACATGCCCTTCGGGACTGGCTTGCAGGGTGTCTCGGCGAAGATCAGCTTTCTGAACGATGTTCCCTCGTAGCTCCGGGAGAAGTCTACTAGCCAGGTCCTCTCTCGGATCAGTCCTCGGCAGACTCGACAGCTTTCAGATCGGGTTGAAGCAAATGCAAAAGCAATTCTTCTTCTTCCAACTGGGCTTCAAGGATAAGCAGCTTCAAGTTTCAGCTTCAGCTTCTGAACAATTCTGGTGAGTGTGAGGTCCCCAGACATACTGTTCTGTCTCTCATTCACACTGCTGAGCCAAGCTCAGGCAGCCAATCATTCAGAAAGGAATTCATGCAGGCAGCAGCCAATCAGGCTCACAGTGTATTCAGGCCATTCGCTTCCAACCAGACACCCATAACGAACAAGTTACTTACCTGTAACTGTTGTTCTCCAGCATGGGTCTGGCATGGATTCACATGCTCATGAATATTCCCCGTCGTCAGGCTGGGAATCCTCGGTAAAGAAAAAATCAGTATCAGTTTCGTTTCTGATCTGTCTTTCTCAGTAGTAACAAATCACTGGTCTTTGGGTCATACTGCCCCCAGCCAATGACTGCCCTCTCCCTAAGCCCCGCCTCTGGCAGCCATCCTCAGATTTGGTAGCACGTAAAGTGGCAGTATGACCAAGTGAAGAGCCGCAGATGGGTAGGAGGGAGGGTTCGCATGTGAATCCATGCTAGACCCATGCTGGAGAACAACAGTTACAGTTAAGTAACTTGTTCCTTCTCCAGCATGGGGTCTGGCATGGATTCACATGCTCATGAATATAAGAATACATAGCAGTACAAACATGCACAACCACGGGAGGTGGCAAAGGCTTAACATTAAGCATTACATCAAAACTCAACATTAAGCATTTCTTACCTCCTCACCACGCTCACCTTAAGCGAACAGGTTGCGCAGCGCTGCTTGGTCGACCCTGGACTCCTCCCTGGAATCCTGGTCGACGCAGTAGAATCTTGTGAAGGTGTGTGTCGACCTCCACGTAGCAGCCCTGCAGATGTCCAGCAGATGCACACCAGACAAGAACGCCATGGTAGCAGCGACCGCTCTGGTCGAATGGGCTCTCGGACGGCCGGGCAACGGTCGGTTTGCCAACCGATACAGTGCATGATGCAGTCGGAGAGCCATCTGGAAATGGAAGCCTTCGAGAGAGCCTTCCCTTGGTTCACAGGTCCAAAGTTCACAAACAGCTGTGATGTCCTCCGAAAACTCTTTGTTCGGTCCACGTAGAACTTCAGCGCTCTAGCTACATCCAGCGAGTGCAAAGTCCTCTCGGCCGGCGACCAAGGCGACGGGAAAAAGACTGGTAACACCAAGGGCTCGTTGAGATGGAAGTCCGACGGCACCTTGGGCATGAAGGAGGGGTGCGTCCTCAGCACTACCCTCGTATCGTGAAAAGTCAGGTATGGAGGCTTGCAGGATAGTGCCTGGATCTCTCCCACGTGTCTTGCGGAAGTGATAGCCACCAGGAACGCTGTTTTCCACGACAGAAACTTCAACGGGGCCGAATGCAATGGCTCGAATGGCGGACCCATGAGCCTGGTCAGCAACACGTTGAGTTCCCACGCCGGGGCTGGCGCCTTCACCGGCGGAAATGATCGAAACAGTCCCTTCATAAATTCCTTAACCAGGCAATGAGACCACAGGGATAACCGCCCTGTAGTCCTGGTGTATCGGGAAATCGCTGCCAGGTATATCTTGATTGAAGCATGAGATGGTCCAGCTTTGGCTAGCGACAGTAGGTACGGCAATACTTGAGGGGCCGTAATGCAGAGGGTTAATCTTCTGTGCCCGGCACCAGATAGAGAACCTCTTCCACTTTTGTCCGTAGCACTTGAGAGTTGAGGACGACCTGGCCTTTGCAAGAACCTCTCTGCAGTCGGCCGGGATATCGTATCCTCCAAACTGTAGTGCTGCAGGAGCCAGGCCTGCAAGTTCAGCGACTCTGGATTGTGATGAAAAATTGCACCTCCTTCTCTGGAGAGAAGATCTGCGTCCGTCGACAGCTTGACTGGTGGGGACGCTGTCAAGAAGGTCCAGGAACCAGATCTGTCTCGGCCACACCGGTGCGACGAAGATCATTCTGTACCGGGACCTCGAGCTGGTTGATGAGTCGGAGCAGCAAAGGCAACGGAGGGAACGCATATAGGAACAGGCCGTCCCAGGGGAACGAGAAAGCATCGCCCATGCTCCTCGTTTGGGGAAACCTGCTGGTGAACCTCTGGCACATGGAGTTTGTCGCCGTTGCGACAGGTCGATCTGGGGTTTGCACCATCGCTGAAAGAGTCGGTCCACTTGATCCTGGCGTAGTTCCCACTCGTGACACGAGCGCAGCTCTCTGCTGAGTGAGTCGTTGATGGTGTTTTTTATCCTTGCCAGATGAAACGGCACCAGAAACATCCCTTGAGCAATGGCCCAATACCACAGATCCTTGACTTCCTTGGATAGGGCTGGGGATCTGGTTCCACCCTGCTTCCGGATGTAAAACATTGTGGTGGTGTTGTTGGTGAAGATCCTCACTACCTTGCCCTTGAGGGGCGGGAGAAAGGACCTGAGGGCCCAGAACACTGCCCGGAGCTCCAGTATGTTGATGTGGAGCGGCTTCTCCTCCGGGAGCCAAAGGCCTCTCGCGTGAAGATCTCTGGTATGCGCTCCCCACCCCTCCAGGGAGGCATCCGTCGTCACCGTCACCTGGTGGGCAGGGGTCTGAAAGTCTGTTCCTGCTGCAGATGAGCGCGGGTGCCCCACCACCGGATCGCTCGACGGAAGGTCTCGTTGAGAGGGATCCTGTCTTCGAAGCTGCCCATTGCTTGTATCCAGCGGGCATCGAGGAACTCCTGTAGAGGGCGCATCCGAAGCCTGCACAGGCGCACAAGATATATGCAAGAGGACATCATCCCGAGGAGGGACTTGATGGACCTCACCTTGGCCATGTCCGTGGCCAGCAGACGCTGCACCTTGCCTAGGATGGCCTTTGTCCTCTCCTCCGACGGTGAGGCCAGACGCGCCACTGTGTCGAGGTTGGCTCCCAGAAACAGTGCGACTTGCAAGGGGACCAGGTGGGACTTAGGGAAGTTGATGGAGAACCCCAGGTGCGTGAGTAGCTGGATGGTCTTCGCTGTATGTTCCACGGCGAGCTCCCTTGTCCTTGCGCGGATGAGCCAATCGTCCAGGTAGGGGTAGACGTGGATCCCCTGTAGGCGCAGACGTGCCGCCACTGGAGCGAGGCACTTGGTGAAAACCCTGGGTGCCGACTTCAGTCCGAACAGGAGGGCCTTGAACTGGTAGTTCCGCCCTTGGACCATGAACCTGAGGAACTTTCGGTGTCCTTTTAAAATGGGGATGTGAAAGTATGCATCCTCCAAATCCAACGACACCAGGAAATCGCCCTCCTCCAGCTGTCCCAGCACGTGCTGGAGGGTGACCATCCGGAACTTCTGTGCCTTGATGTACTTGTTCAGTCGTCGCAGGTCCAGGAAGGGTCGCCATCCTCTTGTCTTCTTTTTCACGAGAAAGTACCTTGAGTATACTCCGGAGCCCCAGAGCCTCTTCGGGACGAGCTCGATGGCACCTTTCTTGAGCATCACCCTTACCTCCAACAGCAGTTGAGGGACGTGATTTTTCTTCCTGACCATCGGTGGTATGCGGGGGCACTTTTTTAGAAATTCGAGGGCGTGCCCCTGGGACAGGGCGTCCAGCACCCAACGGTCGGTGGAGATGGACTCCCACACGCTGACGAACTTTGCCAGCCGGCCTCCCACCGGGGTGGGGGCCGACGCCACGGTCGGTTCAATCTTGCTTGGAAGACGCCTTGCCGCCTTGGCCTCCCTGGCGACGACGGCGGGGTCCACCCGACTTGCCTCGTTCTCTATAGGCTTCTTGCGATGAGGAGCGGGCCGCTTGGCGGTACGTGGAGGAGCCACCGCCGAATCCCTTGGCGGCACCCTGCTTGCCTCCGGAGCTCCGAAAGGACAGCCTTCGTTGCCGGAGAATGCCTAGGGTCTTAGCTTTCTCCGTGTCTGCCTTGATGGCTTGGAGGGACTCATCCACTGTTTTCCCAAACAGGTTGTTCCCGTCGAAACGGCATGTCCAAAACCTTGGCTTGTACGTCCTGGCGGAAATCCGTCGCCTTGAGCCAGCCTTGTCGTCTAAGGCAAACGCTGTTGCCTAGCTGGCGGAAACTGGTGTCGGCAATGTCCGTTGCCACCGTTATGGCGTGGTCCGATGCCACCTCGCCTTCTTGCAAGATCTCCAGGGCCTCGGCCCTCTTGTCATCCGGTAGGAAGTCCAACAGGGGGGAGATCCTGTACCATAACTCCCTGTCGTAGCGGGCCACGATCGGGAGGGCATTGGCCGCATTAATCATTGTTGCCGCCGACGAGATAACTCGTCGTCCCATTGCGTCCAGCTTCTTTCGTTCGCCGTCCAGCGGCGAAGTTGACGTCGAGGCCGATGCCCCCCCCCCCCCCCTTTCTTCTTGGCCGCCGCTGAGACGACCGAATCAGGGGCCGATTGTGCCCTAAGGCACAAAGGGGCCGTGTCGGGGACCCGGTACTTCTTCTAGTACCGATCCCTCTTGGCAGGCGTCGTAGACGGGTTCTTGAGAAGGGTGAGACCCTCGTCCCAGATGTCATCCAGCAGAGGCACGGCAAGGACTGTCTTCCTCTTGGCCTCGCGCTGTTGGTAAAGGAAACCTTCCTTCTTCTCTTAGGGGCAGAGCTAAAAAAGCTTGGATGCCCTGGCGATCATTGCATGGGAGCTCTGTCCCGTCGTCACTGCTGTCGGTACCCGTCGTGGCCGTGGCCGTGTCCGTTCCCATGTCATCCCCAGGGACAGGGGGACGTGGGCAAAGGTTGAGTAGGCCGCGAGGGCTGAAAAGGCGAGGCTGGATGGGTCTGTCTTCTCTTGTTTGGGGGACTTCCCGACGGGCCTGGCTCTGGCTCCTCCGTCGGTGGTAGGGGCAATTTCGTCCTTATCTCCGAACATAAGGATTGTATTGCCAACAAAATGGCCGCCGAGTTGTCCTGCGGCTCCGGAAGCGACGGTTGACTAGGACCCTTGCCGGTACCGCCGCCGCTCTCGTCATCCTCTTCGTCGGGATCACTCCCGTGGGACCAGGCCTCTTCGACGCCCTCGTCGAGGCCCTCTAAGACTTCAACCAGTTCCTCATCGGAGGCTGTGTCCGTGTCCACAATGGCCACCGCCCCACCCCCCCTCTTTTTCCGCCGGGGTCTGAAAGAGGCTTCCCTCCGCGGAGGCAGGGAGACTCTGGGCCCCGAGGTCGCCTCCACTGGTGTAGCTTCCACAGGCTGCGCCAGGGCTGTTGCGACTTCCTCGATAGAGGCCTTGGCCAGGTGAATCAAGGCCTTTACCACCTGCTGTGGGCCTGTGGCCTTCACCTTTGGGGGAGGGTCACCGCCTCGCTCCCCCTCGGCTGGATCCTTCGAGCTCGACCGGGGCCTCTCCAGAAGCTACGCCGGGTTCTCTGCCTTCCTCTTCCCTGAGCCAGAGCGTTGGCTCGTGGTCGATGGCACTGGAGAGGATGCGCCCTGCCTGGCATCCGAGGAGCCTGACCGTTCGGCACTCCTGGAGCCCGCGGTGCTTTGCCTTCTGTTGGGCCCCTGTCGCCGGGGCGCCCTCACAGGACTTAGAAGACCGCTCGGACTTCTTCTTCTCACCTGACGGGCTCTTTCCTTCTAGCCAGTTGGAGAGACGAAGGTGTCGGTCCTTGATGGTCCGTTCCGACATGTTCCTGCAAAATGCACAGTCCTTCTCCACGTGCGCTTTTTCCTCATGAAGGCAGTAGAGACATTTCGAGTGCTCATCCTCCTTGAACACATTCTGCAGCTGGAATCCAGGGCAAACCCTGAACAGCTTTCCGGGCGTCAAGCTTCCTTTCTCCTGGGCCATGTCCGGGTAGGCCGGACTCCTCCAAGAAGCGTAACTCGACAAAATCTTCCCCCTTGAGGGGCGTAGAAAAATCCGAAACGGATCCCCGTTAATCGGATGTAGAGACGGAGCTTGAGGCTCTATTTGACCGAAAAATGAGAAAATCTCTGAAAAAAAGCACGAAAACGCAGCAAAAGCTCGAGAGCTAAACACGAGGACTCCCAGCACTTGAGCGTGCGGTAAAAATCTGAGGATGGCTGCCAGAGGCGGGGCTTAGGCAGAGGGCAGGCATTGGCTGGGGGCAGTTTAACCCAGAGATCAGTGATTGGTTACTACTAAGAAAGACAGATCAGAAACGAAACTGATACTGATTTTTTCTTTACCGAGGATTCCCGGCCTGACGATGGGGAATATTCATGAGCATGTGAATCCATGCCAGACCCCATGCTGGAGAACAAGGAATGTGAATTGGGGCAAGCACCCAGCCTTTCAACACACCAGACTGCATTCATGTCAGTTTCGGGCAGGGCTGTCTCATTCTTTGTGTCACACACACAGACACCCATACATGAAATGCACATTGGTCACACACTCCATTCACCCAGGTAACACCCCAAGGGTGTACCCAGAACCTACAGTCAATGGGAAGGCTACAGCCAGTTTGGCCTGGACAGCCCCACAATAACCTATATATGGTTCTTCCAACGGTCAGCCAGTAAGGGGAAGGGAGAGAGTCGGGGCTTCCCAGGACTTTGGGAAAACAAGGTAACAGGTAATAGAAACCAAGATCCCACAGGGGCTATCTCGTCTCCTATCAGGAATCCACTGATTCCTATGGCAGGGCCTGCGTATCCCAAAATAACAAAGTTTCTCACTGTAGTGACTACATTACTCCTAGTCCATAGTCCCCTTTCCTCCATACTTTTGGGACATTCCGTCCTGTGGGACGGGACCGGAGCACTTTTGTAAAAAATGCATAAAATTGAAAATGTGTCCCTTCTCTTTTTACCCGCGGTAATGCATGCGGCCGTAATCTCGCCGTCCCTAGCTCCGCCCTGCGCATCGCCCTTCAGTCCTTTTCTATCGCCAGGTCTGAGTCCATTTAAGCAATAACAGAGGATACTTATTAGAGGGGACGGCGGGCGGGTGTATGGAGAAAAGGGGACTATGGACTAGGAGTAAGGTAGTCACTACGGTGAGTAACTTTGTTATACTCCTACGTCTCATCCCCTTTCCTCCATACTTTTGGGAGATTACCAAGCACTCCTTACAGAATAACGGGTGGATGGAACTCCTTTACTGAAAGAGGTTTTGAGAACAGCTTGCCCGAACTGAGCATCAGCCCTGGACCTCAGGTCTAAGCAGTAACGTTTCACAAAAACTGGTGGGAAAGCCCATGCAGCTGCTTTGCCAACGGTTCAATGTGTTTACAGAGTGACCAATAAGTAGGAGGCAATGAGGGGAAAGCATAAGCTTTCATGTTGACCCACAAGCTTCAAAGAGCTGTCCCCTGAAGAAGGGATCATCACCAGCGTGATCCGACTTGCCCTTTCTTCTATGGGGTTTTAGGCTTAGCGGGTTCACTTCCCTATTCCCAAAGGAAGTGGCTCCCACTTGGGGAGAGGCGACACATTCTTTGGATTCATCACAGTACTCTCCATCTACCTCTGGAAATCCTACTGCATTTCCAATTTGGGCCACATCTTTCATCACCCAGTCTACCATACTGTGCCCTTGTGACTCCTGATCCGATGCTATCAAATGCACTCTTCAATTGTACACAACCATCTTTTAGTGCAACAACAGAGCCTCCAGAACCTGTAGCAAGAAGGGAATTGTGGATGGGGGTGCCTGCAGATTTATAAAACCCTCTATCTCTGTGCTGCAGAACCCTGAAGTTGTGACAGACCCAAAGACATACCTGCTCCCAGTGTCAATGTTAATTTCTTCATCCTGTACTAAGGTCCATTTCTGGCCTGACACAAATGTTACCGTGTGTCAAATGTGTATGCACAGAATGTGGAACTCTTAACAACCAATGGACTTTCCAATGCAATATTCTGACATTTATCACTTAAGTAGCGACAGCTCACAGAGAGGCTGGTAGCGTTGTCGCCTCCAGATTCAAGGCTGTGCAGTGCTATAATAAGCCAGTAAAATGGAGTACCTACATGTTCTTATAGCAATGCCAGGGCCACTGAGCCCTTTTCACTGCAAAAACAGAACACACTTTTCCCATTATCAGGCAGCCCAATAGCTAGAGTTGAGCACAGAACATTTTTTTGCAGAAATAAAAGCAGACACCCTTTCTTTGTGTCCATTACCTGCAGTATTCAGTTGAAATCCTCATCTCTTTTTGCTCAACTAGGGGGTGGGGGGATTACCTTGGTTATAAATCGCGTTTTCTACAGAGTCTTAAGAATTTCGTCTCCTCTTTCCATTGCTGCATTTTCTCCTTTGATGCTTTGTGAGCTACATTAGCTAAGAATGTCAATGGATGGACTGTGTCTTTAACACAACTGTTTTTGACTGTGAGCAGAGCAATAAGCCACCCAGGTACCATGTTCTGCGGGCCCAGTCCAGAGTGATCAAGATCATTGTGGACCCGAATAGGCTCAGTCTCCCAAGAATGAGAGGAATGACGGGGATCAGCAGGAACGCATAGAGCAAGTCTAAGTCCCACTCGACTGTCAGGGCACTCCCTGACAAAGGAACTCCCTGGAGCAGAACAACCTGCACTTATTGTTCACACTGTAAGCAAAGAGGTCCACCTGCAGATTATCTGAATGGGTGGAAATCTTCTCCAGAGAATCCTGGCAGAGCTTGTACTTGTAGGAGGTTGAAGACGTGTCTGCTCAGTGCATTCGCCAGCACCTTCTCCTTGCTGGACAGGTTGGTATGCAGTTAGACATGCTGTTCTCCAGAGCCACAATGGAATTTCTTCTCTGCACAGAGGCAAGGAATCGACGCCACCCCTTTTGTTGAGGTAATGCATGGCTACAGGTTATCTGTCAGGAATAACACTGTATTGCCTTTCACAATACAGTGGCCAGCCTGTCCACGCATAGCTCCAGCGGATTAATGTGCTCCCAGCACTCTGATGGGGACCAAAGACAACTCAACATAAGGTCTTGGAGATGAGTGCCCCAGACTTTCAGACACGCATTAGTGACTAGAGACACCTGTGGTCATGTTTGACGAAATAATGAACCGTTAAATAGGTTGTCCTTCACAGACCACTATTGCAGGTCTCCGGACACTCTCTCCGGCATCACTAGAAGGTCTGTTGTTCATCCACTGTGAGCTCAGAAGCCACTGCAGCAACTTCATGCATAGGCGGGCCTCTGCCAGCACGAGGATGAAGGAGGCCATGAGACTCAGAAAGCACAGAAAAGCAGAGGCTGGAACCTTTGTATGTGCCTGGAAATCTTAGACCTTTTTGTAATTATTTGCAACTCTGTCCTCGGGTGGGAATCCATGGCCCATGTGAGTGTTGAAGACGTCACTGATAAATCAGAGAGAAAGGCATGGCGAAACCTAAAACGTCTTGACAGCTACATGCAAGTAAGCATCCTGGAGATCCAGGGAAACTAGCCAGTAGTTCATGTCCATGGCATGGAGTATCTGGGCTAGAGTGATCATCTTGAACTTGCCCTTGCACAAGTAAAAGTTAAAAAACCGCAGATCCAGGGTGGGAGTAAGAACCCCTTGCCTTTTTCGGCACCAGACAGTAGGTTGAGTACCATCCCCTGCCTCATTCCGAGCAAGGTACCATACCTCTGGCAAAAGTTAACCGATCTCCTCCAGTAGGAGACATTCCGGATGTAAGGGTTGGTGATATGGGGGTGGTCTGGAGGGCGATGGGAAAAAGGTAGGCAGTATCCCTGCTGTCTGACCTATAAGGCCCAGACATCCAAAGTGGTAACTTCCCATTCCTGACCAAACAGGGATATCCTGAGTCGCAGAGGGGACTGGTGGCAGAGGTCCACTTCAGAGAGGGTTCGTGCCAGGGGTTGCTGAGGGCACAACAGAGGGGGAAGCTCCTCCTCTGGGTGCACCCCTTCCCCTCCTCCTGTAGGGACGATGCTACCCTTAACTGCCTGAAGGTGCTTGACATCTACCTCTGTGGGCATAAGAGGCAAAGGGATGAAAACCACTGCCCTTAGCCACAGTGCTCACCGCTGCCAGACTGCCAGCCCCAGTGACTTAGCAGTAGCCTTACAGCCTTGAAAGTTCTGGAATTAATCTTCTGCCTTGATGCTGAATAAGTTCATGGCATCAAAGGGCATATCTAGAAGTTTCTCCTCGATGTCAGTGGCAGACATCCTCAGCCAAGAAAACCTCTCCAAGACCGTGCTCATGGCCATCGTTCTTGAAACACAGTTTACAGTATCCAGGCCAGGCTTCCTTACCGTCTTTGAAGTCTTCAAAACCATCATCCATCTCCCCTTCAGGTATGTTCTTTGATGCTTCTGCCATGAGCACCCAGAGGCCAAAGGCGAACTTGGCCAGAGCACAAGAGGCGTTGACGCACCGGAGAACATGGCTCAAAGAGACGTAAATCTTCCTACCCCATGGGTTCAGTCTCTTGCTCTCCCCATCGGGTGCTTGCTGCTTCAACGCCACCACGGTCTGAAATCTTCAAAAAGAACATCAGAGGAAAGCACTTTCAAACATAACACGTAAAGCTGCACTGCCTCAATACCAATACCACTAGCAGCTGCTTCCGACAATAGTCAAATGCTCCTCTTTTTGGCTCTCTCAGTGTCCTCTTTTCTCATGGTCTCTCAGCTCCTTAAATCCAGAAGATTCAAATTTGAAGGGATAGTACAACAGGATTTGGAAACTAAGAGGCGCAGCGCCACCATAAAGGATCTCTTAAAGCTCTTTAAGGTCATTGACACTCCCATGCTGCATTCCGGCCTAAACACCACAAACATACGCGGTGTGGGTCGTTTGCATCAAAGTCTGAACAGCATATAAAAAAAACCCTGGGGGTTAATGATGAGTGAACATTTCTGATGCTATATTATGATGTTTTCTGATGGAAAACAAGGTGATGTTCCATGTAACCTACAGAGTGCACGGAAAAGAAAATAATTTCACAGAGTGTGGTACGAGCCTTAAATGGTCGCCGCCATCAAGTGCTGTGTCGAGGAGAAGGCACAGGGAGGAATCCTGATGCCAATGCTGCAAGTGACCCCTGCTGCTGCTAAGTTTTCCATATCCCAGCTGAAGCTGCAGGAATATATCGAAGATGAGGAATCTGTGAGAGATGTTTCTTCCCTGGAATTCAAATGTACTCACTGTATTGACTACTGTACTTCTTGTCCATAATCCCCTTGCCTCCATATTGTATGGGCGTTCTAGTACTGGGAAGTCACCAGCTTCGGGGGAAAAAAATTGGCAGAGGGTGCTCTGCGTCAATGGTGTTGAGTCTATGTCCCTCGAGGGCCACCGTCGAGGGTGACACCATCAGATGTTACAAGTTGCACACACGGCGCCTGTTGGCCTCATGTCTGTTTTTCCCCCTCTTCGTGCATCAGAAGTGCCCATAAGCACAGGCAGGACAGTACACAGCCTTGTGGGAATGAAAGCTGTAATAGCATGGGAAATTCAAAGAGGGGTAGGTTGGGAGGGTGATGAGGAATACATTGGAGGACCATCCAGTCGAAAGAACTTTACCAGGGGTAAGTAACTTCTTTGAATGGATTGTGTCCTCCAACGTATTCCTCATCTTTGACAGACTCCCAAAGCAGTCTCCACGATGGGAGGAGGGTGAAGAATTTAGACATAACATTTTTTCAAAGGGCAGAACAAAGGACTGCCTTGCCAAAAACGACATCCTGCGCGTGGGATCCATCCAAAGAGTAATGCTTGGTAAACGTGTGTATGGATGACCACGTTGCCACATCACAGATGATCTTAATAGGGACATCTCTTTACAGGGCAGACAAAGTGGCCATGCCTCTGGTGGAATGAGCACGTAAACCCTCATGAGGGTCCTTGCCTGACAGTCTGTAGCATTCCGAAATAGCCAGGATGGTCCACCTAGATAAGGTCTGTTTGGAAACAGCCTGGCCTAGCCTGTGTCCTGTATACCCTACAAAGAGTTGGTTGTCCACTCTCAATTTGGACATCCAGGAAACATAAAAGCTTAATGCCCTGTTAGGGTCCAACCGATGTAGCCTTTCCTCGATGCGGAGGAGGATAGAATGCTGTTAGCACAATCTTCTGCCATAGGTGAAACTCCGAAACAACCTGGAGGTTCACCTTCAATACAACCCTGTCCTTGTGGAACATAGTAAAGGGGGGGCTTGGAAGAAGGCGCTTGCAACTTGATCACTCTTTTAGCAGATGTAAGAGCAACCAACAGGATAGTCTTAAAGGTCAACAACCTTAAAGGGCATGAGTGCAATGGTTCAAAGGAGCACCCATCAGGAATTTTAAAAACAAGTTGAGGTCCCATACCAGAACCTGGAATGTAGAAGGTGGGAACACATTTGTGAGACCTTTAAGAAACTGAGTGACCAGAGGGATCTTAAAACAGGAAGATTCCTCTGATGAGTGTTTGAAAATGGACAGCGCTGCCAGGTCCCCCTTAATGGTACCAACCTGCAAACCTTTATGTGACAAAGATAGCAGAAAGGAAAGAACATCCGGTGTTGTAGATTGAAAAGGATGAACATTCCGGTCTCTGCACCAGTCACAAAACCTATTCCAATGGTACAGAAACTGTGTTGCTGGCCTCCTAGCCAAAAGCAAAACACCTCCATCACGTCATCCGGAAGGTCCCAATCCTTGTACCGTAACCTTTCAGAAACGAAGCGTGAAGGTTGAGAGTAGTGACCTCTGGATGGAGAACCCAACCCTCCTCTCGCGAGAGAAGATTCTCCCTTAGTGGAAGACGTATCGGGAGGACAGATGGACATGTCGAGAAGGTCTGGGTACCACGTTCACCTGGCCCAATCCGGGGCAATGAGGATTATGCTGTTCCCGAACCTCCTGATTACTTGAGGAATTACGGGGACTGGAGGAAACGCGTACAGGAGCGGGAATTCCCAATCCACCACAAATGCGTCTCGTAGAGCTCATCTCGGATGAAATTCCCTTGAGCAGTACAGCTCACACCTCCGGTTGACACAGGCCGCAAACAGATCCACTTGAGGGGTTCCCCAAAGGGTGAAGATCTCTTGAAGGACTTCCTGAGCTAGTTCCCACTCGTGGGAGACTGTGCTTTATCTGTTCAGAGTGTCCGCTGCCGTGTTCTCCTCCCCAGCCAGGTGAACTGCTGATAGGGAGATTCCTTCTTGAACAGCCCAATACAAGAGCTGCATTACCTCTCTGCGCAGTGGTAGGGACCCTACACCTCTTCTATTGTTCAGGTAGGGTATGGCCACTGTATTGTCCGTTATCATCAGGACATTCTTTTCCCGTACAGATGGCAGAAAGGCCTTCAGCGCTGGTCTGATTGCCCTCAGCTCCAAAAAATTGATGTGTAGTTTAGACTCCGATGGAGACCAACGACCACGGACAGTCAAATCGATGGCGTGAGCCCCCCCACCAGCCCTGTGAGTGAGGCGCCCGTCAGTACAGTGAACTCCGGCCATGGTTGCCAAAAGTGTTTGCCCTTCAGAACATTTTCCTCGCAGGCCTACCACAGAAGATCCCGTGAGACTCTGGGTGGAATCTGGAGGCGGTCCAACATCCGTCCCAAAAACTGGGACCATTGCGATCGGAGAGCCCATTGAAGGGATCTCATCCTCAAGCGAGCCTCTGGCACCAGGAACATCCAGGACGCCATGAGGCCGAGCAACCTCAAGAACTCAAAAGCAGGAATATTCCGGGCATTCTGGAATTTCGTTACCATCTGGAGTATGTCTTGAGCCCTCACCTGGGGAGGCGAGCACTTTCCCAAGGAAGTGTCTAATGCAGCCCTGATGTACAGGAGCTGTTGGGAAGGTGTCATATGGGACTTCTTGAAATTGAGGGAGAAGCACAGTCTGTGAAGAGAATGGCAAGTAACGTTGAGATGATCCAGGGCTTGTTCGGGAGAACACGCCCTTTACAGCCTATCTTTCAGGTAGGGGTAGACGTGAATCCCCTCTCTCCTGAGATGCGCTACCACCACCACCATCAGCTTGGTGAATACCCTTGGGCGGAGGTCAACCCGAATGACCCTACGCGCTTATTGTCCCTATCAGGAGGGATGGTAGGGTATGCGGCCTGCATCGAGGTAGCCGTAGCTGGCTGGACCACCAGACTATCAGGAGTGGGGTGTTGCGATAGATAGCCGGGGTCGCTACTGGAGGGGTGGTATTTACTTCTCAGAGACTTGTCCACTGGCAGATTAGTCTCCCGGGTCTCCCAATTCCTGGCCACCCTATTTTGCAGAGTCACATGGAACGGTAACACAGGATCCGTAGGCGGACCCCTGTCCAAAATATCCATAAGATCATCCTGATCATAAGGTGCTGGAGGTATGGAACAGCCCAAGTATTCAACCACCTTAAACATAAGATGCCTGTATGAAGAGTCGGCATGCTCCCCAGGTTCTGGCTTGCCGAACTGCAGCTCGACTCGAAACCGATAGAGCGAGCCGCCAACGGCGAACCTCTGGTATTTCCGGTGCTTCAGATGGATTGGCACATGAAAATAAGCATCCTGAAGGTCTGATGACACCAACCAATCCTGAAGTTGGAGGGCCTGAAGGATCTGAGAAAGAGTGACCATCTAGAATTTGTCTTTCCTGAGGTACTTGTTCAAGTATCTCAAGTCCAAGATGCGTCTCAGTCCCCCGCCCTTTTTGGGACTCAAAAAATATGGGGAATACCAACCCTTGTTCCTTTCCGTTTCAGGCACTGTATCTACAGCGCCTTTCTCCAGCTGGGTTAGATTTCCTGCTCAAGGAGCAGATCCAGAATCCTCAAAGAGCGTTTCTGAGGCTTCTTGATAAAGGGAAGGCAGTAGCCGTGGGCTATTGTTTCCAGAGCCCACGCATCTGAAGTAATAGCTTGCAATTCTTTGAGATGCTGAGACAGCCTGCCCCCCACTGGTGAAGCGTGAGTGAAGTCTTCAGAGCATGTCTGAAATGGCTGTTGCAGAGGCCGATGGCACAGAGGCTGCTGCTGGAGCCGAGTTGGCACCTCTACCTCGTCCACCACAAGGGAACTTACGTCTCGCCTTTCCAAATGAGGAGTAATAATGAAAGGCACTACCCCCCTCCATGGTTGTCCACTAGCACAAAAAGGCTGAGGTTGCCTAACGGCAGCGCCTAAAGACTTGGCAGCCGATGTAGAGGTCTGTGACTTCTCAAGGCTCTCGTCAGCCTTGCTGCCAAAAAGATGACAGCCGTCAAATGGCATGTTGAGAAGACGAGCCTGCCCATCAGGTGCAAAACCCGACTTCCGCAACCACGCAAACCCGTGTTATCACGGTGCTCGTGGCCATGGATCTGCTGATACTATCCGCAGAATCCAATCCAGACTGGAGGGACTCACACATGGCCTCCTTGCCGTCCTTAACAATAGCCAGGAAGCCGTCCCTCTCATTCCCTTCTCGAATGTGCTCCGCTGCCATGGAGATGCACTCCCAAAGAGTGTACAAACATTTTGCAAAGGCAGAGGTGGAGTTGGCTGATTTCAACGCCAGACTCCCCGCCAGAAACACCTTCCGCGCCCATCCAGCTACGCGCTTATTGTCCCTATCAGGAGGGATGGTAGGGTATGCGGCCTGCATCGAGGTAGCCGTAGCTGGCTGGACCACCAGACTATCAGGAGTGGGGTGTTGCGATAGATAGCCGGGGTCGCTACTGGATGGGTGGTATTTACTTCTCAGAGACTTGTCCACCGGCAGATTAGTCTCCCGGGTCTCCCAATTCCTGGCCACCCTATTTTGCAGAGTCACATGGAACGGTAACACAGGATCCGTAGGCGGACCCCTGTCCAAAATATCCATAAGATCATCCTGATCATAAGGTGCTGGAGGTATGGAACAGCCCAAGTATTCAACCACCTTAAACATAAGATGCCTGTATGAAGAGTCGGCATGCTCCCCAGGTTCTGGCTTGCCGAACTGCAGCTCCGGAGACGTATCAATCCCACTTGCGCTATGCAAAGTGTCACCCAAGTATTGCATCCTGCTCATCTAGGAAATGAGGCACTCCGGCACATTAGGTGTGCCATACTGGAGCCCAAAGGAGACCTCTGTTAGGCAGAATTATATGCAGTACCCTTTGGGAACACCACACACAATTAAGACTACAAGTGACAGTACAAATTCACCTTTGGTACAAGCCTGTAGCACACAGTTAAAGTGGTAGCGATGGCTGAGCAGCCAGACTTATCTCAAGAGTAAGTGAGCAGTATCAAATAGTTACACAAAGGACAGCAATTACTATGATTCAAACAAACACTGACTCAAGGTTTTCAAGTAAAAGAATAAACATTTATTTTACTCTTCAGTTGTATAACATTTCACTATTATTAAAGCAGTTTAAAAATCACACTCTTAATACACCACACCACTCCCAATAAGTTTGAGACAAGTTAAACTCACAAAATGAAGTGTGAGCAAAATGGCACTCCAGCAATTTAAAAGGGAGGGAAAGACAAAGTTAATAAAAATTGAACCACACCCAGAGGTACGTACTCAGGGCAATTGAGCAAGAGGAACTACAATGATAGAATCAGGTAAAAAATGCTAAGGGCCAAAGTCACTAGGTCAAAAGTCTTTTGCTCAAGATCACGTGGTTCAGGGTAGTTTGCGGTAAAGTTCATACCACAGGTTCCGGACGAGGTTGGTTGGCAGAAAAGTTAGTTCAAAGAGAAGAGAAGGACAAGCCCTCGGTTTGGAGAAAGATTTCAAACACTTTCACCGTGGCTGAACGAAACGAACAACCGGATTTGCACAGTGCCTTAAAACGGAGAGGAAGTTGTAGCTGAGGCGGACGTTCCTGGTAGTTCCTGCAGGCTCACGGTTCCTGAAGCGACTGTCGGACTGACAAGAAGTAGGAAGACTGGAGGGTCCTGCACTACCCAGAGAAGAAACCAGCAGCAGAGCGCGCCTTAAAACCCAAGCAGGGTCCGACCTTCCTGGATATCCGGCCCACTGTAGCTCTGTACAGCAAATTCGACCAGAGGAGGGGTCCTGGCTTGAAGTTTGGGCGAACTGGTTGGTCCCACCAGATTTGGACCTGCAGCAGGGCTTCACCAGGCAGTTCAGTCGTTGTAGGGGTCCTCTTCAGTCAGCTCATTGGTTCTTTCGTTCCAGTGGCAACTCTGTCTTTCCAGTCCCAGAGACCTGCTTTTTATGCAGTTTTCCCCCATTCATACAGCCTGGCTGTCAATCACACAGCAGGGTGGCTGTCCTAGCAAGGACAGTCCCCCAACCAATCACACAGCAGTGCGACTTGGGTTACCAAGGGAACCCATGGCAGGGGTCTTAAGACCTCTCTCTCACATCCTGCCTACCCAGACTTTCAGGCGCCTTAAGGAGGGCTTCTGTGTAGAAGACGGCGAACAAAGGGAGCAAACCTGGTTTGGCGCGCAGAGTAAAACACGAGAAAGACTTTAACAAAAAGAAATGGCGAATAAACCCAGCTGCAGCCGAAATAAAATATATTTGGTCAAGCAGGTTTATGTTCGAGGCTAATATAATAGCCTAAACAATACCATGGTTATTTAAGGTAACCGCGGTGGAAAAAATAGTGTAGTTACCACTGACACCAGCCAAGTCTTGATGAATAGAGAGCGAAACAGTGCTCCAAGAAATCAGACAAAAAGGGATAAGAATTAACCCTTTCCAATACTCCATGTAAGATGCAGTCTACTGGGTCTGTGTTTAAAGAGACTACATAAAGTTAATGGCAACTTTACATGTTTCTGGGAGACAGTAGTCAGTCCCAGAAAAATGGAGTCAGTGGGCAGTCTAAAAGACAACCCTGTGTCACTGCACTGAAAGTGCTGTGTAACACACACAAAGGATGCTCATGGAGTAGGTGAGGCTCTCAAGCCCAAGATCATACAAATTGAAAAAATACACACAGCAAAACACATGTAAGAGTGGGAAAAAGGTTCACACTCTTACCAGGTGAAAAAAAGAAACCCCAGAAATCCAGCAAAGCTGCTGAGAGACTCATTGGGTAAGGGAAATCAGTCATATATGAGAATTCTCCCAAACAACCTCCCCCCTCCTCCGAACGTTCCTCCTCCTAAAAAATAGAAGTGAGGTTCCTAAGAAATCCTTTTTAGGAAGAGGGACAACAGTCTGCTCTGGTATGGAGGTCGGAGGCATGGAATGCGTCGAATTAGACTTAGCCAAAATCTTCCTAGGACGGTCAACAGGCCCATGTGGGCTGAACCGGGAAACTAGGCCCCCACCGGCAACGACTGTTTCAACGTCGACAACGGCCTAACGGGCGTCGAAGACACAACCGGCACCAATGACGGAGTCAATGGCTTCGAAGGCCTGGACGAAGTCGGAGACCGTGCCTCTCGCTCAGCTTTAAGTGGTCCTTCAACCCCTTGTCTCGAGGCCTCTTGATGGGAATCACGTCGAGTACCCAGACTCGAGGGGGAGCGAGTATCAGGCCGAGACCGCTCCTTGCCGTCTTCCACTGAAGGCATGGCCGGAGCCTTGCCCGGTTTCTCAAAAATCTTAAGCATCTCCATACGGAAAGCTTTCCACCCTCTCTGGGGAAACCGCCTGACGCAGACGACGAGGAAGGCGACCGGTGGTGCCTTCGCTTCGATGAGGGCGAAGAGTGGCGGGAACCACTACTAAACCGTGAGCGCTTGGACTTCTTCCGACAAGGAGAGTCGCCCCTCCACTCGTCGGTCGAAGCCCCAGCCGGTTGGGATTTACGGGGCTTGGACACATTGTCTACCTGTAATTTCTCCTTTCGTTCCAGCAAGGCCTTCCCTGTCATGGCTTGACATTGGAGCAAGTATCCGTCTCGTGGCCCTTGCCCAGGCACCACAGACAGACCTGATGCGGATCTGAAATCAATATGTAGGAGCCGCACTCCTTACACTTTTTGCACCCGGGACGAGGAGTCGTCGGGGTGGAAGACAAAGACATTGTCAAAGATTAAGCAAATAATAGTAATTCAGAAGTACGAGGCGTGCCAAGTTTCACGAAGCAAACACGTTTGCAGAAAAACGGAACTGAGGCCAACGGGCGCCATGCGTGCTACTTATAACATCTGATGAAGTCACTCTTGATGGAGGCCTCCGAGGGACATCGACTCGACGCCATAGACGCAGGGCGCCATCTGCCGATATTTTTTTCCGAAGCAGCTGAAGCTGGACATTACATGTTAAAGATGAGGAATACGTTGGAGGACACAAACCATTTGAAAAGGGACTATGGATTAGGAGTACATTAATCACTATGGCAAGGAATTTTTACTATATGGGCGAATCCAACGCAACTTTAATCTTTGGGTTGAGCTAAATATATCAGCTATTTAAGCGAACAAGTTCCCGAGGACTGCCTGGCCGAATGCTGCATTCTCCCTTAAACTAACATCCAAACAATAATGTTGACATGAACCTGATGTGGTAACCCAAGTAGCAGCCTTACTGATAATTTCCCACAACACATGTTGTAAGAACAACGTGGCAGCCTTTGCCCTAAACATGTGTGCGTGAATTCCCTCAGGCAGGATTTTTCTCTGCACCTTGTATGCTTCTGAAATACATGAGACCATCCATCTAGCTATGGATGCCTTTGAAGCTGGTTTACCTGGAGAAATTCCTCAAACAAAGCTTCAGAAGCCCTGAAGTCTTTCATCTTGTTTAAGTAAAATTGCAATGCTCGCCTTAGATCTAAACAATGCAGGACCATGTCTGCCTGCGACTGAGGGTTGGAAAAGAATGCAGGGAGACCTATTTCCAGGTTAACGTGAAAGTCTGACACCACCTTTGCGAGGAACTACGAGTGGGTACCTAACACTATTTTATCTCTATGGAAAGTAGTATAAGGTTCTGAAGCAGCAAGTGCTTGGATCTCACTGATTCTTCTGGCCAAAGTTAGTGCTACTAGTAATACTGTTTAAAGTGTGACCATTTTGATGACTACAGAGGCCATTGGCTCAACTGTTTGCGTGCACAGGCCGATAAAACTATGCTGAGATCCCTAACTGGCTGAGGTCATCTTACCGGTAGTTATCACCTTCCAAATGTCTTTTAAACACAGGATTTGCAGATGAAAAAATTATTTGGTTTGAATTTCTGTATATCCCAATAGCAGAAAAGATACGCCCTACAAGTATCTACTTGCACCCCTGAGCGAGCCAAATAGACTGAAAACCACAATACATCATCCAAAGAACAATTCAGTGGATGTATTTTTCTCTGCTCGAACCGATGCCAAAATGTTGTCTACTTGCTTTTTTGTGCGTTAGGGAGAATTATCTTATAAGGCTAATTTCCCAAACCTAGTGAGTCCCCCGGCAGCTTTGCTGTATTTTTTTTTTTCCCCTGCTAAGAGTGAGACTCTTTTTACTCCCACTCTTAGGCATGATTTGAGATATGTCTCTGACTATGTGTGTGATTTTGGGCTATGGGGCTTTCTCTTTTTACTCCATAGAATATCATCTACTTTTTATGTGTGTGTTACACAGCACCCTCAGTGCAGTAACACAGGGGTGTCATAGTGACCCCCAAACACAGACTCCATACCCTGGGACCGACTATTGTCTCTGAGGCCATGTAAAGTCAGCATTGACTTTACTAGTCCCAAATTGGGAACAGAACCAGTACAAACCATCATATTGTGGAAGTACTGGAAGGGGTTAATTATATTGCCCCTGGGTCTGTTTTCAAGGGGGCACTGTCTAGTCCCCCCTTGTCGAGTTTCTGGCTGGTGGCAGTGGTTACCACGCGAAATATTCCACCAGAATATTCTCTATGGGATTTTCCCATTGATTTTAAACGCATCACTTTTTTGGTGCAATGTTAAAGATACCGCCGGTTTATTTATTTAATAGTAAATAAACGGTTGGGTCTTTTTGCCAGAACTCTTTTCTAAAATGGCGTTTGTGTCCGTCTCTTTAACTCTGACCAAGGTCGAGCCCTTTGTTCCACTTTTTGGCGGACTTCTCCACAGAAGCCCTCCAAATGGTGCCACACTGTCTGGGTTCCACAGGATGTGTGGGGAGGGGAATTGGCACCCTGGACTGCGTTGCCTTAGCAACCCTAGTCGCACTATATTCTGATTGGCCCGGTGGTGAGCCGCCCGGCTCACCACTTAGCATGTGTGAGCGATAGCTAAGCTGTTGAATGGGTGTTTTTCTGCATAAAAGCAGGGCCTTTGGGACTGGAACTTCAGAAGTCGCCACAGGACCTAAGAATCCGAAGAGGGAAGAAGCTGAGCCATCTGCAACGACGACACCACCGGTGAAGCCCTGCTGCAACCACTTCACCACTTTCCCGACGACAAGAGAAGATCTTCTGCTGGACGAGTCTTCTTCCTCTATGGGAACAACCAGTTCGCCCATTTTCGCCTTCCAAAGACGTCTCTTGGGCGAATCGCCCGTGCCAAGCACCCCGGCGGCCGGATAGCCAAGCTTCACCACTTAGACCGCGAATAAAAGGAACGCACCTTTTATCGACGAACTCCGCGGCTGGTTTCATCCCTGTACAGTGCAACGACTCCACGTTTCCTCCTCGACGAGATCCTCTCTTCTCCTAGTCGAAACAACGAACTGCAACCACTGCCAGGAACAACGGCCACCACTGGAGCTTCCACTCTGTTTAAGGTACTGTGTCCTGCCTGGCCTCCCTTTCTTCGGTTTGCCCAAGGTGACCCTTAAATCCTTGGCTTACCAACTGGGTTGCCCCCAGACCTTCTAACTTTACCTTCTTGAATAACCCGAACCTCTTTTGAACATTCTGCAAAGACTTTTAGTGCATTTTAAACCGTGTGATCCTGGGCACATTTCGCTTTGATCCCTTTAAAGTGGGCATGGCCTATGAACTGTGCCTTTTATTCTCTTGCTGAGACCCCCTAAAAGTGTTGGGACCTGTTTTATTTCTATGCTGTGTCGTTTTCTCTCCTTTTAACGGAACTATTGGAGTGCCATCAGGTTATGCGCTCACATCGGTTTAACAAATCGTAGTGTTTTAATCATGACTGGTCTAATAGTTATTAAGGGAGGTGTGTATACTTTACCTGACTGTGTTTTAACTTGCTTTTGATTTAGAGTGCTAGTATATTGCCTAAAGTGTGTTTTAAATAAATAATTATATACTTTTTATACAAAGCTCTGGTCAGTGTTTGTTAGCTCTACTGTGTTTTTACCCCTTCTGTGTATACTCTATATACTGCCCTGCTCTTCTTGAGAGAAGTCTGACTGCTCAGCCACAGCTACCAGGTAAACCTAGGTGGTACAGACTACTATCAATTGGGTTTACTGCTTACTCCTGTAGTATTAAACTTTTTGCAGTGTTCCCCAAGGGAACTGCAAAGGATTCTGCCTAACACTGTGTACATTTAGTTTTATTATTTTTCCAAACCAGACAAAACACAAATGCAACTCTCAACATGAAAAGTCCCGAACACTAATACATTTTTCAAATCCTACAGCCAAACTTACATATCTTGAAGCCTTTCAGGATGTTGACTTTATCATGATGGAGAAAAGATGCAGCCTTTTCCAGGGGTACAGGCATGGCTTCTTTATACCCTTATAACCAGGTAAGCATTTCCAATCCAAAAGGAGACACTGTAAGGCCCTTGGGCTTTACTTTTAAGTGCTCCTACTAATACTCAAATCAATCTACACATTCTCTTTTAGACGAGCGTAAATAGCATTACAAGTTACTAAAAACAGTTAATCCACTGTTTTAACACATTGTTTACCTTTTGCTCATTTGAGTGATTGACCACTGTATCTCATTACCTTGATATATACTTTCTCTATCAAAAACCACTAGGTGGGCGTCACTTTCTTCATCTATTGCTGGAGGATAGTCACCTCGTGCTGCAGTGAGGCCACTTTATCTTCGTTGTCCGCAATCCTCCGTTCCGCTTCCGTCATACGCCCGCAAAGTTTCTCGATTTGTATCGCAGAGACCTCCACCTTACGTGTGAGTGCATCTATCTTGGCACCAAGACTGTCTATGCTACCTTTCAGCACTAGCAGTAGAGTCTGGTTCAAGGCAGTCACGTCCACTTGTTCTGTTCCCTGGGTGTGCTGCAGGGAGGTTGCAGCATGTGTTTGTTTCGCACGTGTGAAATGATCCATCTTTGCTGGTTTCTTTTTGGGATTAACCATAATAGTACAGGGGTCTGTACACTGGGCAATCCGCCTGGATGTCCCACTGGAGTCCAAATCTGAGTCTACTGGGGCCAAAGCGTGTTGCCGCCACTACGCCTTCCCCGTAGCTGTTGATTGTCTCGGTCAGTCTTGGTTAGTGAAGTGTCTGTACGAGCTCTGTCAGGGCGCCTCAATGCAGTCCCATAAGGTTCCTGATCGTCTTGCCTCTCACATGGCTTCTCAATAACCTGTGACGTATAGACAATCATTGCGCCCTGGTGTTGATGACAAAGAGGTAAGGGACAGTTTCCCACCAGCTCTTCAGGGGGCCTTCGGTCGAGTTGCAGCGCTGGAGAATCTCGTTTTTTTCACAGTGTCCCCATCATCACATGAGTCGCTTTGTGTGTGGCCCTGCATAGATCGCTGGTCAGTGCAATTGCTCATACAGCCTGGGCTGCTCTCTGTTTCGTGGTTCTTGGTTTACTTAAGTGCAACCCCACAGTGTCAGCGACTGTTTATAGCCAGGAGTGAGAGTGAAGCACCTGTGGTTGGGTCTAATTCAAGGGGGCTACAGGGGCCCCTAGCCTGCACCGCTGCGTGAAACTGCGAGATTCAGGGCTTTGAAAAGCGCCAACACGGGGGGGGGTGGTGGTTAATCAGTTCTCTGCCTCCGCTGCGGTTTCCAGGAGGTCTGCCCACCACACAGGGCCCACTCTGCTCTTATGCAAGGTAATTAAGGTGTTCTTATGGCAGCCTATGCATATGCTCCCTACCCACGCAGCCAGACTGCCCAGGTGAACGAGAGATGTTTAATTTTGTTTGTATGGAGCGTTAATTCTCTCCGCTCCAAGTTCGCAGGTGAGGTTCCTGAGCGGGATGGGTGCTTAGTGCGGGCCCCACGTGTCTGGAGAGGCCCCCAGGGGTCCGGTTAATTGGAGGCAGCGGGCTGGGCCGATCCAGCCCCCGCGGTGTAGAGCGCCCCCTGGGGGAGGGGTGAGACAGGAGAGGAGGTGGGTCTGTGCGCTCTCCAAGCCAGGTGTCCCGCACCAGTACTCCGACCATTTATCACTGGCAGCCCCGCAGTCCTCAATGCTCTGCGACGGCCGGGGCAGCGAGGCAAGCAGATCACCCATGGCCCCCAGGATATGGGTCCAATTGTTCCTCCATTTGGCGGAGTGAGCAGCAGAGTGAGGTCGCAGACTGTGGCAGACCGGAGTCTTTCTGCAGTGTTCTCTACTTTTCTCAGCACACCTGATTCATAAAAGGGCCTCCCACCCGCGGAGCGGCCGCAGAGTGAGCAGCAGAGTGAGGTCGCAGACTGTGGCAGACCGGAGTCTTTCTGCAGTGTTCTCTACTTTTCTCAGCACACCTGATTCATAAAAGGGCCTCCCACCCGCGGAGCGGCCGCGGAGTGAGCAGCAGAGTGAGGTCGCAGACTGTGGCAGACCGGAGTCTTTCTGCAGTGTTCTCTACTTTTCTCAGCACACCTGATTCATAAAAGGGCCTCCCACCCGCGGAGCGAGCAGCAGAGTGAGGTTGCAGACTGTGGCAGAACGTGGCCTGACCACGGCCCCCAAGGGCAAAACTACCAGCATGGACTTACAGCCTCGCATAGACGAGACTAACAGGACTGCCTCCGCACTGGAAGTTTCGAATGAAATATCAACATCAAGAGAAGAGTTGCCGCTGCCACAATCGGGAGCGGTTGCAGGTACAGAGTTTTTTTCCCCTTCTTTTTCGGCAGTTGATGGCGCTGCCTCTGATACCCTACCCTCTCCAGCCCTTTCCTTCCCCCCTAGCCCTTCACTGCTTTGCTAAAATCCCCCCTCCCGTAACTTTCCTTCCCGTTATTCCCCCCTATTCCCTCCCCCTTTCCCCGTCCCTCTCTTCCCGCCTAACCTGCCCGCCCGCCGGTGTTGAGACAGACGCAAACCGCCGGGTGCTCCGGCCGTTGAAAGAATCTCGCCCGGGAAGAGGGATCCCCCGGAAGCGTGGAGAAAAGCTACCGGCACCAAAACGGGTGCCGAAACGCACCATTTCAACGGATCAATCCGAGCTCGACATGGACTCCAAACCTAAGAATGCGAGGCTGTCGGCGAACACCCCCAGCTGCGGTGACTTCTCCATCGAGACGGGAACGGAGCAAGTTCTGACACCGCCTTTGGGGATGCGGAGTAGCCATCTGCAAGTGGAGTCCCTGCCGACTGTTTCTCCCGAGATGGTCGTGCCGCCCTCTCGACCTGCGTGTGGTCCCCTCGCAGGGGAGGGGCGTCAGGCCACACCGAAGCAGTCGGATTATGGCTCTCTGGTTGTGCGCACCACGAACATCAGCAGCCTAAAGGGAGATATCAGCCGGATCGAAAACCACACAGAACTGTGCTCCCAGATGGCTACTGCTACTGCCACTGATGGAGAGCCATTACAGCATACAAACAACGATGGTAACGATGGTAACAAACAGGACATAACGATCGGCCCAACAGGGACTGTAATAAAAACCCTCTGCGCTGCTCAAATACACAATGTGTTTCCACTGGAAAATCCGGCGAGTCTGGCAGATGAGCCTCGACCAACACAAACTCCCTTTAATGGAAAGAACAGAGAAATACTGAATTGTAAAACTCTGCACCGAAATCCTGCTGTTTTCGATCCTGTCACGGACGGAGGCATTGAGGAAATTGTACTCACCACTGAACTGGGTATTTCCAGTAAGAGCCCTGAAAAACCTACAGTTGCATGCATTCAAATGAAAACTTTATTGAAAAGAAAAAAAGAAAGATTGGGAGTGCAAAACGAGGGCCAAAACACTTTACCCTCAATGATGAACACCAAACCTCACTGATACAATCACAACAAGGTGAGAAGTAGAATGACCTGAAGATCCAAGGCTCCCCAAAACAAAAAAATGGGGTCAAAATTTGGACCTACTAAAGTTTGTACAGCGGCAGCTCTGAACGACTTCTTCAGGAAAAAGACAGAGCTACGTTTAAACCATCAGCAAGAGTTGTCGGACTGCGAAATCATAGAGAGTTTGGACGAAGCAGAGGTAAATCCATTAAATTTGGACTGCCCTGTAGAAGAAGACTTCATAACTTTAGAATCTACTAATACCATCTTACCTATGACACAGGCAGTGGTCGCTCCGCCACTTAGATGGCACTATTCAATTAAAAACACACAGACATGGCTGAAAATACTGAATCACCGAGGAGGACCATTGAAATAAGCAACCAGGATTCATCCTCTGTTGAACCAAGAACAGAAACAGAGAGTACCGAAGAGGAAGGCTCGAAGCAAAAGCCCAGTACAAGCTTGCACAAAACTCCACTCACAAAATGCTGTCTTACCCCAGAGTTACGAAATGTGGAATTAAGAAGTGGGAAGAGTGCTGGGTCGCAGGTAGATGAGAATCAAATGGCTTCGACAAGATCCCTGGCGCAGATAATAGAATGCGGCCAAATCAACTCTTTGAAAGAAAACGAGATTAAAGCGGCAAAAACAACCCCATTGCCCTATGTTCCAATTCCCATGCGGAGACTTAGCGAAACCCAACAGTCTTCTCCGCTAAATTTCGTTCAGCAAAAAGTGGACTTAACAACAATAATGTCCACAGTCACGATTGCCATGGCGTCATTCACAAAGATGTATGAGAATATAAACGACATGCTGCGTGGTCAGGTGGCCATGCTGGCCACAATGCAATTAAAACTGCAATACTTGGAAGGCTACATTACGGGGTCCCAAGACTCTGAAGCAGGCAGAAGAACGTGTTGGAAAAGGCAGGTTGAAACATGCCCATGTCACCATCTTCCCGATTCCCACTCACCTGCTGATGAACATCCAAAGCGACGATTGCAATATATCAATGCCCAACAGACAGTTCTGTCTGTGACAAAGGACGAGACAGTGAGACCACTAACCCATCAGGATAGAGTTCCCGACACCTCTATACACAAACAAGGGGTTGAGCCACTAGATGCCATTATTGCCATCTTAGAGGAGGGAGAAGAACATCTAGAGGCAACTCAACAAGTGCATATGGAACCGGTGGATCAAGAAATACCCAACCCCTTCTCCTACACAAAGGCTGGGGAAAACGTGAAAAGACCAAACAAAGGCCTAGACATAAACCCGAAGATTTTTACATATGGCATATTTACTCAGCAAAAATCCATCGTTAATAGAAAACTGAAGAAGGACGACAATATGCCACAGGTTTCACTGGTCTCCCAACTTCGACCAAAGCAGCTAAAGATTGCCGTCAGGAAAGTAGGCCCCCCCTGCTAAACCAGAGAAGAAAGATATCGCCCGCAAGAATGGTGAGACAGAAAAACCACCCCAATGCACAAAGGAAAACGCGCCTGTTTTTGTTGTAGAGGAGCAGTCGGATTGGAGCATCTTGACAGTGGATGAGACAGGGTTCGAAAATAACACAAAGAAACCACCAAAGAGAAAGGTGAACAAAGTTATCACTGACTCTCCTAAAAATGAACCACCGCATAAGGTGCAAGTTTATGAACTCTCTGAATCACCATCAAAGTCCCCAGAGAAAATTCAAAGATCCCAAAAAGGGGAGCTTACGAACACCACAAAATCAAGGGCAAACGGCCGTGAAGAAAAAAGATCTGAGTGGGGACGTAGAGTTAGCACAAATATATGGAAGAGAAATAACTACCTTTCCACACCTGCCCATGCTCGAGGCTGGGGCGACAAAGAAGACGGGAAAAAGCCTATAAAGTTCAACAACGAAAAGGGAAAAAAGACCTCTGATTCATATCTTCAATACATCTCTGAGGTGAACACAAAGAAAAAAGAAGAGAGCAGACTGGAACAAGATTGAGATCGGAAAAATGAATCTAAACAAATCGTGAGCACTCACATGCTAAGGCTGAAAAACATTAACTTAAAGCAGGAAGATTTGATTATGAACAGAACTAACATCATCAAAATCCTAACTCGAATTCCAAGCCAGCAGCATATTGAAAATAAAAGATCTTTGGATGGTGGAACCGAGTACTTCAGGGAGAACTGATTACTCCTATATACATCTTACCTCGGAAACTATCAAACGCTATCTATTGAGAGAATCCGAAAATCTGCTGTCCATGGGTTTCGAATTATCAGAAACCAAACGCTCTCATGAACAAGGGGTCCCAGCAAAAAAAAAGTGAAAGAGAAACAAGAAACCAAAAGGACACTCAGCAGACGACCAAACATGGGCGCACCCGCTACATTAGCAAAATGCCTCACGCCCGTCCAGTACAGATCGCTCAAAGCACAAATAAATCTGGAACTGGTACCCTTAACCAGAAAGAAAGTAAAAGATCTGAGAGAAACCTTCAACCGGAATTTTTCCGGGAACAAATCTTTTCCCGAGGCAAAAAGTTCCAGCAACCCTCTCGTAACGATCAAGCCCAAAATAGCTATGGAATATCAAGGTCAAATCAAGCTGAACCATGGACCTGGCATAAAACAGATGCCAATTCTAGAAAAAAAACACTAGCCACGAGCGACGGATAAGAAGGCCTACCTACACACGGGCCAGGAAAAAGCAAAGGAGAAGCAAACTTCATTGCCAAAGCCATTAAAATTTGGTTGCTGGAACACGAGAGGCTTTGCTCACCTAACCAAGGAAATGTTAACCTGGGAAATTTCGATGTACTGTGCCTAAAGGAGACCTGGCTAACCACCAAACCCCAGCTAGATGGCTATGAAATTATATTCACGAGTGCCAGGAAAGGAGTAACAGGACGACCTTCAGCGGGCCTTATTACCGCTATTAAAGCAGGGTCGGCCCTGAAAATCTCAGAAATACTAACATCCACGTACTGGATTCAGGCGTCGGTACTCAAAAGAAAATCTTCCCTTTTAGATCAAAAGGAGAGTACGGTCCTCTTAGTAAATGTGTATTGGAATCATTCGACAACAACGAACGAAGAATTCATTAACGAATTCCAAAATGTTTTGGAGGAAGCCCAGAAGAAAAGGATTGACCACAGTACAATCATAAATGGTGATTTCAACGCCATTTGTGAAGGAATCGGAAATCGTTCTAATGTACTAACCCAAAAATCTCCAGCACGGGAGAGAGGAAAATTCCTCGATAAAATAATGTCCAACAGGGATATGTACAACCTTCATTGGCAGCGCATAAAAGAAAACCTATCGATCACGTCATGGCAAAGAGGTGAACAAACAGGGATGATAGACCATATATTCGTCTCGAGAGACATCCTGCCAGAGATCCGCTCCTTCATGATTAGACCAGCAACCTTTAGAGATCACAACCTCTTAGTGATAGAAGGTTGGGCGTCCAGACCACAAACGAGTTTGTGTCCCTTACCATTGGAAACAACGGAAAAAGGCAAACGAGTCAAGATATCTAAAAAAAGATTGCTGGAATTGGAAGCCCAATACATACGTTTTCGAAGTCAAACTACGACAGATCCAAAAAGAAAAGAGATCGACTTGGACTATACTCCCTTGCTAACCAGGTTTCTTATGGCTCCAGCAAAAACATCGACCTTGAAGAAAGATCATTCTCACTCGTACAACAAAGACTTAGTAGAGAAAAGGAAGGAGCATAGAAGACTCAAAAGATTGTTACAAAAGGTACCTTCTCTAGAGAATAAGGAAAACTGGCTAAAATCAGTGCGTCAATACAGAAGTTGGCTCCTAAACCACCGCCATCAATTAAACCTGAACGACTCTCAGCAAATGATGTCTGCCATCTGCGGAAATAAGCCCAAGGAATTTTGGAATTTGATCAAGGGAACACAAAATAACACCAACGATAATATCCAGAATAATGTGGGAGAGGCCCGTTGGATTGAACACTTCTCAAAATTATTTGCACCCACTTCGGATGTGATACAATCGAAACCTCCAAGAGGGACTGCCAGAAAGAGGAAACTCCATGGATCATCCCTGATGATAAAGACTCCATCTTAAACAAACTTAAGAAATTAAACAACTCGAGGGCACCTGGTCCTGACGGTATCAGAAATTTGGAATTGAAAAAACATCCTGAGCTGTGGGCCAACATCATGATTGAGCTTTTTGCAAACTGCAATAAAACCAGAGCAATACTACCGACATGGCAAAAAGCAAATATCGTACCAATCTTTAAAGGAGGTGCAACTGATGATCCAAATCAGTACAGACCTATTGCCCTCCTAGACGTAATGGGAAAAGTTTTTGCGTCCTTCGCCCTAGATGCTTTCCAAAACTGGTCCCGCTCCACCAACGCAATGGATCCATTTCAGAACGGCTTCATTAGAAATTCTGGAACAACCACTAACATCCTGCTCATGAGTGCTCTACGTTGTCTTTATTGACTTGGTCCAAGCCTTTGACCAGGTCGACAGGCAGTGTCTCTGGATGAAACTGGAATGAAAAGGTTGTCCTGATTCAATCTTAAGCCCTATAAAGGCTTTGCATCGTGGGACCTCGATTCGAGTTCGCCTGAGTGCAGATGGCCGTCTGTTAGAGGAAATTGGAACAGCTCGAGGAGTCAAGCAGGGCTGTGTTTTGGCTCCATCCTTGTACAACTTTTACATTGCAGACTATGGAGATTCAATCCATATGGTCAGGCATTTTCCGCCGTCGATGGGTGGTGAGAAGATAGATCGCCTATTGTACGCAGACGAAATCATCCTGATGGACCTAACACCCATAGGCCTCCAACGCCAGCTGGACAACATGGTATCTTATATGTCTGAAAATAACCTTCGCTTAAACAACGAAAAGACTAAAGTGCTCATCTTGGGCAGGCCCGTAAAGAAGAAGCATAAATTCATCTGGCATTGCGACAGCAAGAAACTAGAAATAGTCGAGGCCTTTAAATATCTCGGAATTACAATCAGCAACGACAGGGACGAAAAGACCATGCAAGAAACACTCTGGGTAAAGCTAAAAAACCTCACAGCACAAGCAAAGGCTGTGGACAAGAAGCATGGCCGCTTCTCGATTATTCCTACTCTGAGATTTTTTAAATCTAAGGTTGTCCCTGGCCTTAATATATGGCATGGACGCAATGCCTCTGAACACCATATGGGAGAAATTTGAAGGTTTTTTTTGGCGAAGGGTCCTTGGCCTAGCCCCATTTACACCAATTGCACTAATAAGAAGGGAACTCTGTATATCGTCATTGTTGGCAACAAAATTGAGAGCAACTCTGATGTTATACCGTAAGGTAATCAACAACCCAGAAGCACGTGTGTTGGATCTCATACGCAAATAACTTTCTGAGGGTGTTAATTGGATGCTTGTAAAATGGGAACAAACTAATTTGAAGATCTTGGAAGAACTGGATCTGTCGGTTGAGACACTTATTCAAAATCCAAATAGAGTGTCGAAACAACTGTTTGAAGCACTACACACAAGAAGTGGCCTACACGTATTCTCTTACAGCTAATTTACCAACTGCACCAATGAAGCTCAACGCCACGCGTGGTTACTTGCACAGGTTTCCAGATAAGAGCCTTAGTCGTTTGTTCCTAAGATTCAAACTAAATCAGCTAAAAACCAACGAGATCCTGGCAATCCGCAAACAAGCGCCATCAAACACCTGCCGCTTCTGTCATTCAACGGATAATATTGAAAGCACAAAACATTTGATAATGGAATGTTCCAGCCTAGAAACTGAAAGGGTTCGGTTTCTTATGGACCCACTGAAACACTATTCAACTCTTGATGAAGAAAACCTGTGGACACTGTTGACCAACGGGAATAACACCCGCTGTGTCATACGAGTAACTCTGTTTCTTAAATCTCTGAACCTTTAGTAGATGAAACGAGCTTTGTGAAGACGACTGTGGAAAGAAAGGAATACGAATCCTCTGTAGGCCAACTCTTCTCTCTGCCCTATATGCCGGGATTCAGAGTGAAAGAATAAAGAACAAGAATAAGCTAAAGATAAAATAAGGAACTGTTTTAAAGGAAGTTTGCAGATAGGCTTTCTACAAACTATTTATTTTCTTTTTTGTAAAAATTGTCATACAATTAAATCAAAAATTAAAAAAAATTAAAAAAAATTTGGGGGATGCGCAATCACATTTGCTGTGGTTCGGCCCTCCTCAGGGCCACAAGGTCCCCACTGTGTGCCGAGGGAACACTCAGGGTGCAGATCTGGTACACCCCTGCTGTGTGGGTGCAGGCAGGAGCCACTCGCCCACTGGCCGTGGCTTGGTGTACACCATCCACTCTCGGGGCGAGGATCATATAATGTGTAGGGGGTATGTCAATGGCGGGCGTAGTGTGGTCAAGGTCATTAGCTGCTCTCAATAAGTGTTGCTTCGCTCCTCTCTTGCGATACGCCGTTCTACCGTTGTGCCCTGGTTACATGGGGCAGCCGCTCTTCCGAGTGTCTCCCGCCAATCGTGCCAGTTCTGCGTTTCAGCCGCACTTCGCCAGGAGGTCTGCCCTTTCCCCACTCATGTAGGGCGGCTGGGTGCAGGCCTATCGCAGGGCCTTAGTTGCGGTTCAGCGCTATGTGAAACATAAGGATTTCACCACTGTGTGCGGGCGTCTTCCACCTCGTTGTTCCTCCGGTCCCGGAGGGTAGATGGGCAGGGAAGTACAGGATATTTAGCAGATATCTGAACGCCGTTGCCGGAGCTTCTTTCAGGTATTATGGGAATTCCGGAGTCAACACACATAGCCAATATGGAAAAATGTGTGGCGCAGCTCCTGGTTGATATACTTGATAATCCCCCACTGTCAAATATGTATATGGTGGAGCGGGCGCACCGATCCCTAGCGACAAACCCACCCCCAGGGGCACCGCAGTGCCCCATAATAGATAGAATTTTCTGCTGCCACGATAGTGATGCCATTCTCAGAGCAGCACGAGAAAAGAAAGAACTGAGATGGGGCAGCTCCACCATATGACTCTTCACGGAAGTTAGCCCTTCAGTGCAGGAGCAGCGAAAAAACCTTCCAGACTGCAAAAAATATCCTACGAGGCAAGGACATAAGATAGTCGATGATGTTTCCTGCCAAACTACATGTGCAGCGCAACTGATCGACTATGTTTTTCACCATGCCAGAAACGGTGGAACGGTTTGCCAAGAATCTACCAGACCCAGGCGGCTCGCTGAGACACCTGCTCTGACCTCACTGTGATATCCTTTGCCAAATAGGCAATAAGAACCTAAGAAGAGGGGCATGCGGGGGGGGGGGGGGGGGCAGTTGAATAATGCGTCCTGAAGGATCAGACGTTGGTTATAGTATGTTTATGTTTGGCTGTTGCCGTTATCGGCTGCCTATGGTGCCCCAATTAGCGCATGCACTAGTTTCTGGCGTGGGTGGGCACAGGGTGGGAAAAGGGTAGAGCACAAACCATCTGGTCCACTGGTCACAGATATTTTCAATACTAGTAGCAACTCAACGACTCGTACACGTCGTAATAGGAACACGGTCCACAGCAAGATCGACACCACAAAACCTGAGCACCCCTGAGATGAGAGGGGAAACAAGGGGAGCCCCTCACCATAATGACCAGGAATATAAGGGATTCACAAATCAGAAAAATACTTGTCTCATTACAAACTTTAGTAGAAACCACAAGGTCAACATGCAGTGTCTACAAGGGACACATCTGGCCCAAAACACACCTCTCCCCAAACCAAGAGCTTAGTCAAAACCACGTTGAGCTCCCAAGCTGGAGCAGGAGCCTTCACTGGTGGAAAGGTCCTGAAGTGGCCTTTGAGGAACTCCTTGACAACTTTGTGCGACCACAGGGATGGCTTAGGTGTCCTGGTTTAACGGGATATGGTAGTCAGGTGCACCTTGATAGAGATGTGGGTCAGACCAGCTTTTGCCAGGGAAAGTAGGTACAGAAGGAGCTAGGGAGCTGTGACGCACAGCAGCATATTCTTCAGAACTCTGCACCACACGTGAAGCATTTCCATTCATGGCCATAGCACCCAGACGTAGAGGAAGCCCTGGCCTTGGCTAGGGTCTTCTTACATTCCAGCAGCAGGGAATAATGCCCAAACTCCAGGGCGGTAGGAGCCAGGCCGTGAAGCTCAGCGACACCGTGTCGTGGTGCAGTATCGCCCCGTCTTCTCTGGTGAGATTGGAAAGTGGAGGCATTCGGATGGACGGGGCCACTGACAGACAGAGCAAGTAAGGGTACCAGATCTGTCAAGGCCACGCCAGAGCGATGAGCATCATCTTGCAATGACACTCTGAGTGTGTTGTTCACTCGTAGCAGGAGCGGGAATGGAACAGAGGGAAAGTGTACAGGAAGAGTCCCTCCCGATGGAATGAGAAGGCATCCCTTAGGCTACTCGGCTGAGGGAAACTGCTGGCGAACCTTTGGCAGTTGGAGTTGGCCGTCATCGTTAAGATGTCGATCTGAGTTTGACCCCACTTGCGGAATAGAAGATGCATGATCCCGACAAAGTTCCCATTTGTGGCAGGACTGCAACTGTGTGCTGTATTGCCAGCGCGTGAGAGTGGTAGAGGATGAGCCAGTCGTCCAGATAAGGGTAGACATGGATGTCCTTGAGCCGTAGATGCGCCGCCACCGGAGCCAAGCACTTCGTGAAAACCTGAGGGGCTGATCTCAGGCCAAAGGGGATGGCCTTGAACTGATAGTGCTGTGCCTGGACCACAAACTGCAGGAACATTAGATGCTTCTGGTGGATGAGGACGTGAAAGTAAGCGTATTCCAGAACCAAAGCCGCCTGGAAGTCCCCTTCCTTCAGCTGGCCGAGCACATGCTGCAATCTGACCATTCTGAACTTCTGGAACTTCAACTACTTGTTGTGGCGTCTTAGGTTTGGGATTGGCTGCCACCCTCCTGAATTTTCATAACAGAAAGTATCTGGAGTATGCTCCAGAGCCCCCGAGGCGCTGGGGGATGGGTTCTATCGCCACCTTCCTTAACATGGCTTGAAACTCCTGCGGCAGTTGAGCCATGTGTAGTTCTTGATGCACCACAGGAGAAACATCTACAGTCAAAGAGATTGTCTCCAAGAAAGGGCATATCCACCACCTTGGACTGGACATCCGCCCTGAAGTTAGTGGCCTTCAGCTAGCCATGTCATCAGACGGACATCCCTTGCCCATCTGGGGGAACCCGGTATCCGCGATGTCCAGAGCCACCGTGATGGCGTGATCCAACGCAACCTACCCTTCCTGGAACAGGGCCAGGGCCTCGAATATCATGTCCTTCCAGTAGGAAGTCCAAAATGGGTCTGAGTTTATACCACAGCTCCCTGGATAAGATGGCCAGGGCACTGGCGGCCTTGTCGATGAAGGCCCTGTTGTAAATCATGCGCTTCTCCAAAGCATCAAGTGTCTTCACCTCCTGGTCTTGAGGCCCCAGGGCCGTGGAAGGTGGGTTTGATGAGCGATTCATGTCGGCGGCAGACACCATGGAGTCCGGACTAGCCTGTGATCTCATACACTAGGGGTGGATTCCGGGACCCTATTCTACTTCTACAGCCTATCTCTCTTGGGAGGTGCAGTACTCGGTGTCTTCATCATGGCCAAACGTTCCTCCCAGACATCATCCAGCAGAGGAATCGACATGATGATCTTCCACCAGGATTCTCAATGTTGGAAGAGGAACCCCTCCTTCCTCGTCTCCTCTGGTACAAAGCTGAAGAGGGCAGAGGGCCTCGAGATACTGGCGTGAAAGGAACCAACCTCATTCGGTGGCAAAGCCCTGGCGGCCTCGCTGGCACCCTGCGGCTCCCCGTCTGAGGGATATAGTGATCAGACTCATCATATGAGTCACATTAGTGTTCGTATCCGTACCGGTGTGTGTGTGTGTGGGGGGGGCTCCTCCACCACAGGGGTTAAAGGCTGATGTGATGGTGGTGTTGTTGTCTGACGTCTCGGGCCTGAGAGGGCCCTTGAGTTATGCTTTGACCTGGAAGGGTTCCTGGTCGGTGACCTTGTGGGTCGGAGCAGGCACAGGAGTAGCAGGCAGCCTTTGTTGTATCTTCAATACCAAAGTGTGCAGGTAAGGATGTCCAAAGGCATGTCCCTGGGCGCTGGCTGAGGCTTGAGAGGAACAGCCCGCAACGCCTCCAGGCTGATGCGCCTAAATGGGCTAGATGGCGGTACAGGTTCGCCCCGCGGAGACCCATCCATGGACACGGTAGAAAGGCCCATTTCATTGTCCCAGTAGTAGTCCTTGAACAAGTTGTCGTCATTGGTGTAAATCTTCGGGGACTCTCTCCCCTGCCTTGGGAGAGGTTCTGTGTGTAGCCACTCCTTGGCCTTACCCGACTCTTTCAGAAGTGAGGCACATTCAGAGGCTCGTCAGCTGACGTCGGCAGCCGTGCTGCCGCTGAAGCCGTATACCATGCAGGCAAGGTCACTTATGGGGTGTTGTCATCATGAATGTAGATTTTTTATTTCTTTTTTTATTTTTGGATATACCAATTTGGTTCTGCTCTGACTGAATTAACTCTGACCTGTGAAACTTTATCCGTTGGATTTCTAACTTAAAACAGGGTTACTAGTCAGCCTTTGCTATAACATGGGGACCAAACAATTGGCCAGCAAATTCATTCTAATTGTGTTACAGAATAACTGAACAACCGGTTGATACAACTCAAAAGACCCTGTTCCTTTCCGTCCACTGTGCACAAATATGTTTTCTTGCACCACTAGATGATACTAACCCACTCACTGTGTGACTATTTAACAGCGAGATTATCCATTGTGAAATTGTTTTTCCAACTATTGTATTTATGTTTTACTTTTCTGCTTAGTAACTAGCCAGCTATGGCTCATGATTTTTTTGGTTAACTTGAAAAAAATCAATAAATTGAATTTAATTACAATTAAGTATGAGGGATTTGTGCCTTCTTCTATCACTCTTTAATGACCTAATAATGTATGTAAAGGATATTTGGCTTACTACTTGAAGCACTACCCTGAAGTTTTCAAAATAGAATTATATAGACACTCCGACATTAGGATAGTGTCGTTAAGTTTATCTGTGGTTGGAGCCTCTTTCGTTCTCCGTCATGAATGTAGAGAGCACTGTCGTTGCCAGGCCCACTTTCCATGAAGTCGTGATGGTCATCGAATCAGACGTCGATGGCGTTGTTGACGAAGTGCATGCTGGTGCTCTCGTCGACGTGATCGACGGGGCGGGTGACTTGGAAGATGACGCTGTCACCGACAAAGTCGTGGTCCTATTCGCAGAGGAGCCACCCGAGGACTTCTTCGTAGTCTTGTCCAAGGGCAGTAATCGAAGCTTCGATGGGGTCAAGGACTTCCTCATGGAAGGAGCACCCCTAACTGGCAGGCTCGCCGTGGAAGTAGATGGAGACCGAGGAAGTGTCCTTCCCGAACTGGGGCCCGGAGTGTGGCGCTTCGTCTTCTTTTGTACCCCAGGGAGAGGGTGCCCTCAACGGACCTTGACCTCTTCGAACTTCGAAATACCACAGCAAATCTCACATCCCTCCTCCTTGTGGTCTGGATGCAGGCAATACAAGCACTTGTGGTGCCAATCCACGACAGACATTTCGTAGTGCACATTTTGCACATATCTTGAAGAGACTAAACCTCTCTTCGAAAATGGTGGCAGCGCGAAGTAGGCCTAAGCCTGGGCCTTCTGAAAACTTGGAAGAAAAGATCTGTGATCAAAGTTGATCTTTGCCAAAAATGGGTCCCGCCTGCCGGTAGTCGACCAACGGTCGAACAATGGAACAAGTCGGTCAAAAATAACACTACATTTATTGCTGGGGAAGGTTAGCACACGCTGCTGCGCCTCAGCAGACCTAAATTAAATCTTAAAGAGGATGTGCATAGTTTGCGGTACAAAGGGCTCTGGCCGATACAGTATGGAGTAAAGGGGACGGGACGTAGAAGTATAGCATGTGAAGTGTAGTGGGACAACACAATCTAGGAATATGAGCTTCCGTATTTGGTCCTTCCATGATATAGACATTGAAATATGAACATTCACACACCTTACCAATCTTTATGAGTGGAACAGGAACTAGAAACGAAGAAAATTAGAAAATTCTGAAGAGACACAGGATTACAAACTTAAATTGTGTGTACTTGGCAAGAGTACCAACGTCCTAACAGACCGCTCCAACCTCGTGCACCAAAAACAGGATCAAATCCAGAGAATACATCCTCAGAAGCTTCGAGCACCAAATTGGAAGGAGCATCAGGACCCAACATAGAAGCAGATATCCCCCGCCACGAAACGGATGTGGAAGCAGGCACAAATGTTTTTTTTGGAAAAGGCCCCATCAGAAGGGGAAAAAAAGAAAAAATCCCCAGAGGAAGAAACCAACAACCAAGAAGACATATTTGTGAACATCTCCTCTTATACACTTTCAAGATTTGAATTAGTAATACTAAAAAAAGGTTTATCATTTGTACCGGAACATTGTAGAAATCTCTTAAGGGAAAAGATTGATTTCTTCAAACTTATGAGAAAGCTCAAGTTAAAAGTATTCTTCAACTCACTCAAGACAGATTCTGAAGGTGAGGAATCATCCCAATCCCTAGAGATGCTTCCGAAGAGTACATTTAGCCCTCCAATACAGAACCATGTCTTAACATGTTTTCGAAAAAACAGTACTGGAGGACTTCAAAGGGCTTTCGTTCAACTCTAAGAAACATAGTAACTTTTCCAATAGAGAAAGATAAACTTTGCGGAACCTACTTGATAATGAGGATATTATCTTCAAGCCTGCCGACAAGGGAGGGGCACTTGTTCTTATGAACAAAACAGACTCCCTTGAGGAGATAGAACGACAACTCTGACACAGACACGTATAAGTAGATCCAGTTCAATCTAACAGACAAAGTCCGAGCACCTATCCAAGAAGTTCTGGATGAGGCACTAGATAGAGGGGTATTTTCAGCTAAAACACGAAAGTTCTTGGAAAATACACATCCCATCACTCCAGTGTTATACATACTCACCAAAATCCACAAGAGCCTGATCAAACCTCCGGGACGACCTATTATAGCAACCACCGACAGTATCTTGGAACCTCTTGCAAAGTATCTCGATAGAGTTCCGCAACCATTGATCCAGAACACAGACACCTACATCAAGGACACAATGCACTACCTACAAAGACTTAATGAAGTTCAATTTGTTAGAGAGAGTGACATTCTCTTTACAATGGACGTGACCTCGCTCTATACCAATATTGTCCACGAAGCAGGACTAGAATCCATAGAATGGCTGCTACTCCGGTCAACTGACTGCCAGGGAGACAGACTATTTATACTCACACTCTGAAAGCTTGTGTTGAACAACTACTTCAAATTCCAGGACAAATACTTCTTGCAGCTATCCGGCACCTGTATAGGAGCAGCAATGGCTCCGACGTATGCCAATGCATACATGTTCTATCTGGAAAATGAACACATACTGACTTCACCGAGATGGGCATCGCATCTTTCGATAATCGTAAGATATACTGATGACGTGTTTGGGATCTGGTCGGGCCTACAAGAAGAACTACAAAACTTTTGTGTGATGATGAACAACATGCATCCACAGATTAAATTCATAAGGGAAACTAGCAGGACAACGATCAATTTCCTGGATGTGGAAGTCTATAGCAAAGATAACATCTTGGCAACCAGGATCTATACTAAGACCACGGACCGGAAAACCCTATTACTAGCAAAAAGCTTTCACCCTAAACGCACCATCAAGAGTGTTCCCCTGAGCCAATTTCTTAGGTATAGGCGTAACATCTCGGAGGCGGACGAATACAGGACACAATCTAACACTCTCCGGAAGAAGTTCCATGAGAGAGGCTACAGTTCGACCCTAATCTCTGGCATTGCTGCAAAGGTTGAGACTATTGAAAGGGATACTCCCCCGACACCCAAATCCCCCAAACGGGGACAAGTACTGGTGTACGTGACAACACACTCGCAAGATCAAGGCCATTATTAAAAAGATCTGGCCCATGTTACAGATGGACCCCCCCCCCATTGCAACCATTATTCAGACAACCACCCACTTTTGCCTACCGCAATAGTAAGGCATTATGCAACAGTTTCGTAAAAGCAGAAATACAATCCACCAGAACAAGAAATAAGAAACAGAGGGACACAACCGTGCCACAACTGCCAGCACTGTAGTGATATCATAACAAGGAACAGTATTGCATATCTCCATTCTGGCAAGGCCATCTGGTTAAAACATTCATGTACATGTGACTCGAAGAATGTAGTTTATGCACTATTATTATGTCGGCTTAATAACAAGAATGGCCAAACTCTGATCGACGGAACATAAACCAAATATCCGTACCATGAACCCTAAATCGCCCGTGGCGATGCATTTTTGGAAGCGAGGCACACTGTGGCCCAACTCAAGTGGGTGATCTTAGAGAAAGTAGTGCTAGGGAGCAGAGGACAGGACCTGCATAGGAGGCTACTGCAAAGGGAAGTCCTGGAGATTGACCTCTTCGACTCTATCCACCCTATGGGCATGAATTGTGAATCAGACCCCATGTGTTTTGTCTAATTGAATGTGAGAAGTGTCACGTGTTTATTGAAACATGATAATTCTTTTAACAACGAGATTTGGCACCACAGATGCTTTGATATAATAGCTGATGTTGGATATTGAACCGGTCAGATTGTTGAGCATGATCAAATTGAAAGTAACTTTACAAGCTGTGTTGGATAGGACGAAATTACTGAGTTAAAATTACCAACCCCACCAAAAGACCTAAAAAGCATACGACCAAAAGTTATAACTACTACTAAAAGTTTGGACCGTTGGTGGTATGTATGTTTTGGTGGGGTCGGTAAAAAAATTTAAAAAGAAAAAAAAAAGGCTACGGGGGAATCCCCCGCAACACCCCACTCATCATACTTTAGAGTATAGTGAGTGGGGGTTGCAGGGGACACCGCAGCTGACCCAAAAAAAAGAAAAATGGAACTTTTACATCAGACATTTGCATAGCGGGAAATTTTGCTGCGGATAAATGACACAGATCCACTGTGTTACCCACAATGTGATATTATTAAATCATCTAGCATTTAGGTATGTGATTATGCTATTGAATACATGACTATTCAGTTGATGAATAATAATTATGTGCCGCATTGTGCTGGTTCCGGGGTGAACAACTGCGTGTGGTTCAGAAAAAGGATTGAAATGATTAAGCCCCACAGTCCCAGTATAGCTCTGGGGGACGGTATAGGCACTCACAACTCCCAATAACCTTAATACATTGACAGGAATGGGGCACCCAGCTGATTTTTGTCAGCAACCTGCCCCTCCTCCTGTCCATAATATCTATCCCCACCAAGCTTTTAGCCTGATAGTTCCCCACTTGACTTTCTGCAAGGTTTAGTGCTCTGTTGATAGCCAATTACACATGGAAGCATTCAACATCCGTTAGGCAGAATTATATGCAGTACCCTTTGGGAACACCACACACAATTAAGACTACAAGTGACAGTACAAATTTCACCTTTGGTCTAAGTCTGTACTACACAGTTAAAGTGGTAGCAGTAGCCGAGCAGCCAGACTTATCTCTAGAGTAAGTAAGCAGTATCCAATAGTTACACAAAGGACAGTGATTACTATGATTCAGGCAAACACTGACCCAAGGTTTTCAACTAAAAGAATATACATTTATTTCACTCTTCAGTTGTATAACATTACACTATTATAAGCAGTCTAAAAATCACTCTCTTAATACACCACCCCACTTCCCTTAAATTCCAGACAAGTTAAGTTCACAAAATGAAGTGGGAGCAAAATGGCACTCCAGAAATTTAAAAGGGAGGGAAAGACAAAAGTTAACAGAAATGGATCCACGCCAACAGGTAAGTACTAAGGGCAAGCGAACAAGAGAGACTACAATGATAAAATCAGATAGAAAAGGCTTAGGGCCAAAGTCAATGCTTCAAAAGTCTTTTGCTCAAGATAATACAGTTCAGGGTAGTTTGCGGTAAAGTTTGTGGCACGGTTACCAGATGAGGTTGGTTGGTAGAAAAGTTAGTTCAAAGCGAAGAGAAGGACAAGCCCTCCGATTGGAGAAAGATTTCAAACACTTTCACCGCGGCTGAACGAAACCCACAACCGGATTTACACAGTACCTTAAAACGGAGAGGGGGCTGTAGCGGAGGCAGACGTTCCTGGTAGTTCCTGAAGGCTCACAGTTCCTGAAGCGACTGTCGGACTGATCAGAAGTAGAAAGACTGGAGGGAAGAAACCAGCAGCAGAGCCAAGCAACGAATAAAAGGTGCGCACCTTAAAACCGAAGCAGGGTCCGACCTTTCCTGGCTATCCGGCCCACTGTAGCTCTGTACAGCGAATTCGACCAGAGGAGGGGTCCTGGCTTGCAGTTTGGGTGAACTGGTTGGTCCCACTGGCTCAAGGGAAGAAGTTTCCTAGGGGATCTTCTCCGTCATCGGATTCTGGAGATTCGGACCTGCAGCAGGGCTTCACCGGGCGGTTCAGTCGTTGTAGGGGTCCTCTTCTTCCAGTTCCTCGTTGGTTCTTTCATTCCAGTGGCAACTCTGCTCTTCCAGTCCCAGAGACCTGCTTTTTATGCAGTTTTCCCCCATTCATACAGCCTGGCTGTCAATGACACAGCAGGGTGGCTGGCCTGGCAAGGCCAGTCCCCTTAGCCAATCAGACAGGAGTGCGACTTGGGTTACCAAGGGAACCCATGGCAGGGGTCCTTAAACCCCTCCCTCACATCCTGTCTACCCAGACTCTCAGGCGCCTACAGGCCAGAGCCAAAAAAAACCTGGCCAGAGCCAAAATAAAATGTATTTGGACAAGCGGGTTTATGTTCGAGGCTAATATAATAGCCTAAAATATTACCACGTTTATTTAAGATAATCGCGGTAGTAAAGTTAGGGAGATAACACTGCCACCAGCCAAGTCTTAATGTAAAGGGAGCTAAACAATGCCCCAAGAGGCACAGACAAAAAGGGATAAGAATTAACCCTTTCCAATACTCCATGGAAGATGGGGTGTACTGAATCTGTGGTTAAATTGACTAAGTAAAGTTAATGGCAACTTTACCCTTTTCTGTGGGACTGTAGTCATCCCCAGAAAATGGAGTCAGTGGGAAGTCTAATTGACAACCCTGTGTCACTGCACTGAAGGTGCTGTGTAACACACATGAAAAATATGGTGGCCTGGAATAGGTGAGGCTCCAGTGCCCAAGATCACACAATAAGTAGAAACACATATAGCAAAACACATGTAAGAGTGGGAAAAAAGGCTCACACTCTTACCAGGTGAAGAAAAAAAAATCCTAGAAATCCAGCACAGCTGCTGAGGAAATCAGTAGGTAAGGGAAATCAACCATTTATGAGAATTCCCCCTAACAACATCCCCTAAACTCGGGGGAATGTGAATATGTACTGTGAATGAGAACGGTATCCAATGGCAACATTCGAGATCCCACACAAAGAGGGCCGCGCAATGCTCGCATGCGCATCAGTTCCCTAGCAACCACATAAACACACTTTGCCTGACCTCGAAATATACATCCCTTAAACATGCATCCTTTATGTAAGACGTACTCGGATCCAGGCGCTCTTAGCTACGGTTGTGTATAAGTACTAACCCACCACCACGCTTCATCTCACTTTTTATTTACAGAAAACAGTGGTTTTCCTGTTTAGCAACCAGTCAGAAGACCTTCACGTTTCCCGGCAAGTGTCGCCTAGGGAGTAAATTGAGAAGGTTTATTCCAGCAATGCGGCTGGTCAATACAGAGTAGCGAAACACAAGCTGCATGAAATTGGAATACAGTGGATGGACATTATGTGCTGACATAAGGAAGACTGAAGGTTAGTCACCTTTTATACTCAGCACGTAATGATAATCACTCTTTACAATCTTTTGATCCCTTCTCTGAACCTAGCATTTGTATGTTACCTGTCAGGCACACATCCAGGCGCTTAAGTTTGAGTACATGCAAAGGGATAACACACAGCACCAAACTGTATGAGATTGGAATACAGTGGATGGACACTATGTGTTTACACAAGGAAGACTGAAGGTTAGTTATCTTTTACACTTAGTACATATTAACAACTACTCGCTATGATCTATTGATCTGTTTTCTGAACCTAGCCTTTGTGTGTTACCTTTCAGGTACTCATCCAGGCGCTTAAGTTGGATCACATGCAACAAGGATTAATAGGCTCCAAGGCCCTGAAGAAGGATTTAGGACGAATCCGAAATGCGTTGGCAACTATAAAACTATCATTAGTGGAGCTTGTTAGGATACAAATGACTGTACCCATATCAGAAATTGTTGAAGTTTGACACCATTACAAGTGTTTTGTGATATATACAACACAATCAATTATTGTATGATTTAAAACTTCTGTATATGTGTTGATGTTGTCATCACTGATTTTGGAGAGTCACTTTTTCCTTTTTGTAATTATATTTTGAAAAAGATTATTGAATTTGAAGTTTTTCTTCTTTACGATTGCAATGTTGAATTGTTTGGACTAGTGTAAGGTCCTTTGCGAAATATGAATGTATATTGGTAATTGTCATCTGTCTTTGACCAGATACTGGGAATCCCTTAAAAATTTAAAACAGACAACGTACTCTACTCGAGGGGACTCAACCTAGAGGGTCTGCCCCGTATGTATGTTTATAAATACACCTGGGAGCTCTTTATCCCTTGGGAGTGCATATTGGGGTTACCTGTTGACACACAACAGGTCGTGCTTTTCAATCTTCATGAGTGATCATCAGTGGAAGACATGATTACCATGTAGCATTAGTACTTCTTAGATCCAGTGTCCATTGGTGTGATATCTTAAATAAATGCTTCGGAATATGGTTATATTTCTACTAGGTGTGTGAATTGCAAAACAAGCATACTATGTTCTGCGTCCATGGACAAAGATACAAGGAATTTATGGTGTGAATGGATGGAAGGCTGTAGGTATATATTGGTGGGTTTAAAATCCAGTGGTGCAATCACATCTCTTGATCTCTCAAACTCACACAAATTAAAAAGCTTTGGGTTATTACTTCCAGGTGTGAAAGACCTAAAAAGGGAAAGTATCCTTAAGAACAGGCATGTCTAAATGGTTACCAAACACACACACTTATTTTGAAAATAAATACCCTTTTTGCCTTTTTTTGCTGGAAGCGATGAGCTGACAGTTGGCATTACTTCAGAAGCCTCAGAATCAAAGTTTGCTGGTGGAGGGATGTAGTTCGGTGTAGCTGAAACATACAAAATAATAAATCACTTTGCATTTCACAAAAGAAACTAACCAGGAATAAAATGCAAGTATGTTCAAAGAAAATACAACTTATTAACTAGGAAATAGCTGTATTAACTAGGAAATATTAGGAGTAAAAACCAATGACATTTGCAACACAAAATCTGAGTATTCAAACCGGAAGCTGCTGTGGGAACACATGACCGGTTTTGCTCGGTCTCACGTTGATATGTATCAGAGGAACAACCACCAAAGAAAGGAAACTAAGATTTGGCAGCTAATTAGGGAAGAAGTAAGGCCATTTCCACACATACAATGAACACTGGAAGAGAATGTCATTTAACATTTTGTAAACAAAAGAGCATCAATTAATCAGAAGGGGAGGGGGTGGCTGCATCATTTCAGTAAACAACTGGGGAGATTTTTACCAATGATAAGAAATCCAAAATCCAACCTAGAAGGGTATGACACATTTATCAGCAGATTTCTGAGGTCGGAGGGTCAGAATTAGATGTGTTGGAGGTCTCGGAGCATTTTCAATGGACTGGAAACGTCATTATAGTCTTTTCATCTATGTTGGAAGTCTGAAGATTGGTGTGAAATTATGATCTCTTAATAGTATGGTGTGAGCCAAAGGAAGTGGAGTAAATTCTTAAAGGACTGGCAAACCATAGTGAACAAGTAAAGACATTCAAAACAAGGGCTTGTGGGTCCTGCCAAAGATGTATTGGTTGTCCTTGAAGAGAGTTTACTAGAAAAATATTCAAGTCAGTCTTATCTGAAGGGGAGTAATCAGTGACTGAACGGGAAAGAAGATTTCATAAGGGCATTTGGAGCAGAATGACTGACTGAAAAAGGAAGCCCAATGAGGGAAATATTAGCAGTCACAGGAGATTGCAAAAAATTATCCTCCTCGACAGATCTTTAAAAAAAAGCTAAGTCGTCCCATGAGCAATAGAGTCTGGATAAGTATGAGGCACCAATGAGAACAGGCCTAAGAATCAAAAAGAAGAAAGACTTTGGGTTGACGAACATGCTGGTCTCCCATAGTAGCACATGCTGAATTTTAAAGGCACATAGTTTCCATGTTCCAGACCCTTCGCTCCATTTCTGGTTCGCTTATAGGATCCACTAATTATCAGAGCAGGACTTGAGTCTCCTGAGATAGAATAAGCATTGGATGAACAAAAGAGAAAAACCTAGGACTGCATTATGAGTTGGGAGAGTGTTAGGCAGAAACCTGTGCAGTTCCCTCTGGGACCACTGCAAAAGATTTAAGACTACAGGTGGTTGGCAGTAAACCCAATTGGTAGCAGTCTGTACCACCCAGATTTACCTGGTAGCTGTGGCTGAGCAGTCAGACTTCTCTCAAGAAGAGTTAGGCAGTATACAGAGTATTCACAATAGGTCAATAGAACCCAGTAGAACAAGCAAACACTGACCAGAGCTTGGTGTAAAACGATATTATTAATTTAAAAACACATCTAGTTAAACACATTGGCACTAATATCAAGACGTTCAAAAACACGGTCACTAAAAGATATACACTCCCTTCAACGATTATTAGACAAGTCTTAAGTAAAGCAACACTTATTTTCAGACAGCGGTGAGCGCTTAACGAAGATGGCACTCTAATCAATCGGTTTAAGAGGGAGAGAAAGGCAGAGCAAAGATGGAAACAGATCCCAACACTTTCGGACGACCACAGTAGGTGAGAAAGGCAGGTTAAAACTGTAAAGTCAAAGTTAACAAGGCCGGACCCACTTTAAGAGGCTCCGGTCGAAATGTGTCCATGGTCACACGGTTGAAAGTGCCCAAAAGTCTCGCACAAGGTTCAGAAAGAGTTGGACCAATAGAAAGGGACCAGTTAGATGGTCAAGGCGGCCAGCCCAGTCCAGAAGGTTAATGAATTATTGTTACCTTGTAGCAATCTTTAGAAAGGGAGGCCTGGCGGACACGGTACCTTAAAATAGTGAGAACGCTCCAACGGGGGCAGTCGTTCCTGGCAGCGGATGCAAGTCGGTGCTTCATCCGGGGGAAGAGAAGATCTCGTCGGGGAGGAAGACAGGAGTCCGTTGCACTGCCATGGAAGAAAACAGCCGCAGAGTTCTCAATTAAAAGGAGCAGTCTTTTTATTTTTATTTGCGGTACAGTGGTAAGTGGCTATCCGGTTGCTGGGGTGCTTGGCACGGGCGATTCGACCACAAGACGTCCTGGGTTGCGAAAAAAGAAGGTAAACTGGTTGTGCTCACCAGTCAAGGGAAGAAGACTCTCCAGCAGGGAGATCTCCTCTGTCGTTGGGAAGTGGTGAGTCGGTTCAGCAGGGCTCCACCGGTGGTGTCGTCGCAGCAGGTCGGCTCAGCTTCTCCCTCGTCGGATTTTCAGGTCCTGTGGCGACTTCTGAAGTTCCAGTCCCAAAAGCCCTGCTTTTATGAAAGAAACCCCCATTCATTCAGCCTAGCTGTCAATCACACATGCTAAGTGGTGAGCCGGCCGGCTCACCACTTGGGCCAATCACACAAGAGTGCGACTTGAGTTGCCAAGGCAACTCAGTCCAGGGTGCCTAAACCCCCTCCCACACCCCCTGTGGTACCCAGACAGAGTGGCACCACTTTGGAGGGCTTCTGTGTAGAAGCCCGCCAAATGTGGCACAAAGGGCTCGACCTTTGGTTTGGAGTTAGAGAGGCGAACACAAATGCCATTTTAAAACCGAGTTTTGGCAGAAAATACCAAACGGTGAATTAATATTAAATAAATAAACCGGCGGTATGTTAGAGGCTATGAAAAAAAGTATTAGCCTCGAACAATGGGAAAATCCCATAGAGATATATTTGCGGTTGAATATAAAAAGTAGTATCCACTGCCACTAGCCAAAACTCGACGAGGGGGACGGGACGGTGCCCCCTCAAATAACAGACCCAGGGACAATCAAATTGCCCCTACCAGCACGTCCACAATAAGATGGTTTGTACTGGTTCTGTTAGTAATTTGGGACTAGTAAAGCCAATGGTGACTTTACATGCCCTGGGAGACAGTAGTCAGTCCCAGGGTATGGAGTCTATGGTGGGTGGTCACTATGACACCCCGGTGTTACGGCACAGAGGGTGCTGTGTAAGAACATATAGGAAAAACACATGAGACCCTATGGAGTAAAGGACCTGATAGCCCATAAAACACATTAACATTCAAAGGAACACCACAAACCATGTCCAAGAGTGGGAGAAAAAGAGTCTCACTCTTGGAAGGAGAAAAAAAACAAACTCCAGAAAAGCTGCTGGGGGACTCACTAGGTTAGGAAATTCAGCCTAAACAGAGAATTCTCCTTAACAGAGAGGAACAAATTACTTACCGCAGGAAGAGTTAATTCTAATGGATGTTACTCTCACGGATTCATCATCTTAGATATCACTTCCTACTTTAGCACATCTCTTAAACATTTACGACAGTAGGGGGTACGATACGGCTTTGGAATCAAAGTCATTCAACACTATTCACACTTGTGTCCGGACATTATGTTGGTGGTGATATGACTAGCTGACACTGCACCCTGTTGCCTCAGTTCCTTGTTTTTCCCTGTGCTCAGTTGTTTTTGGGAAGCATACAAATAAGTTTGCAGTACATTAAAAGAGAGAAGAAACAAGAGATTGCTCTGTATAAGAGGGGTAGGGTTGGCGGGCAATGAGGAAGCCGTGGGAGGAACATCCATCAGAAAGAACAATATCCGGTGTAAGATATGTGTTCTTCTAATAGATTGTGTTCTCCCACAGATTCCTCATCTTAGATAGACTCCCATAGTAATAATGTGTAAAATCAGAGTGAGAGCGAGCTCACGTGGATTTGATCTCAAACGATTTTTAAGGACAGCTCTTTCGAAAGGGTGTCCTGACGCTACAGTGTCCATGCAAGAGTGTTTTGAGAACAAATGTAAGGAAGTCCAAATTGCAGCTTAATAGATTGTCTTGAATTGGTATCCTTCTCTGTACTGCTGATGTAATCGCTACTCCCCTAGTAGAACGAGTTCTTAATGTTGCAAGAGTGTCCTTTCCTGGTATCGAAATACATTCTGAAATCGATAAGATTATCCAACTAGATAATGTTTGCTTGGTCACTACTCTACCTAATTTGGGCCGATAAAAAGTTGATCCTCCAATATAAAGTTGTTGGTTCTGGCAATGTAAAAACTTAGCTCTATTAGATTCTATCCTATGTTATCTCTCCTTTTTGGAAGGATGAGGGGGAGAGTAGAATGCAGGCAAGTTGATTTTTTGAGATAGACGGAATACTGAAACAACTCTGGGAAGGAAGGCAGGGCGGTCTCTAAGCACCACTTTCTTCTTGCTGAAGACCGTGAACAGTGGTTTGCATGAGAGGACTTTTACCTTGCTCACTCTGCGCGCAGGAAGTGTGACAATCCACACTATGATATCAGGAATCATATGTAAATAATTAGCACTGAACTGGATTGGATACAGCAGTTTGGGGAAAGGACAATTCTCCTGGTCGCCCTACCCTCTCTAAAAATTAACCAGCTTAGAGAGGACAGAGTTTCCTGGGAAACGCTCTGGGGAAGAAAACCCTGTGAATCTTCTCTGAGCGCGTTCGGATTTCTTCTGATGACTGGAGTGCTGCTAGCAGAAGGGCAGAACTAGTTGGAGGACCGTCTTCTGTGTTTGCTGCAGATTCGTGGGAAGTAGAGCTACAATAAAGTAGTAAGTCAATGACAGAAGTATGAAACTGATAAACCACAGTATGTCAGAGCCCCAGAGATTAAGTTATCCTTGGTGCCTCTCTCTTGGGGAGAGCGGGTGGCTGTTCAGAAAATAGCGTGTTCCCGTACAGGTTGGGCAGGATCGTACGTAGATGTGCCGGTACAGCTTCTAATTGGGCTATAAAGAAACGGATAGTTAGAGAAGATAGACTCGGGATAGGAGGCAGGGATATTAGCTCAAACCTACCCGTCGCCGTGGTAAAATAAAGTAAAATAAACTTAAAGTAATCAAAACACAGTGGACGAGGCTGTAGCACTGTGCGTAGTGAATGGTGCCCTTGTGACTTTGTGCCTACCTGTCCCGTAGACTGCTGGACTAAGTGGGCTGGAGCTGAGCTGGAACTATTGCTGATGGTGGCAGTCTTAGGGCCCGTGGCTTCATAATTGTTGGCTAATTGGTGGCCCCCAGCCCTCTCAGCCTAAATGTCGCCTTAATCTGGTGCCTCCACTGTGGGAATTGGCAGCGTAAACGTGCAGCTCCAAAAATCAAACTGTTGCTTCTGGTTCCAGTATATAGTGCAGTGACTGTGGGGCCGGTGATTGCCATTTGAACCGCCTACTCTACATAATCTCCCGAGGATGCTGAGGAGACGTGTATTCCTCTACTGTGAAGAGAGCTGGTAATGGAACTGGGTTGTTTGAAAAATAAAATAAACGGTGTATTCTTCTGTCCGGTATACAGCATACAGTATACAGCTCGGTGATTGTGGGGCTATTGATTGCCCTTTGAACAGTTGCCCTATATAACCCATCTAAGACGCTAAAATAATGTGGAGCGCGCTAAGCATGCAAAAACGTTGCCGGCATATCGACAGGCACAATGGTGGATGTGGAAGGCTGATAACCGATGATGTGATCGAGATACATAGAACAATGCCTGAAAATCAGGACTCTGGGATTCTTGAATCTATGGTGACTATTCTGGCAGATAAGACACTCACTGATGCCTGTGCATATTCGTTTAGGCATCCTTGTGTATGCCCGCCCAAGATAATCCTAGCAAAGTTGGAAACTAAAAATGTTGGAACACGGCCAGACCCAGAGAATAACGAAATTCTTTCCAATCTGTGAGGTGTGAGAAACCAGAAGGTGTCTCATCCACTAGTCCCCGGGGATCTGTCACCCAGGTGGCCAGGATATAGCCAGCGCTTTTGGATCCAGTTCCTGGGGGTGGACCTGTGCTGGAGGATTTCCTGGGTGAGGGGTCTTTGGGGAGTGGGACACCTGATGGCGAGACGCAGTATCCCCTTCCCTGTAACACCTTTACCCCATCCTACCCGGTAGGATATTTAGGAACTCTACCCCTCCCCCCCTTTCCCTACACGAACACTTTCAGACGGACAGTCCGCAACGGGAGAAAACAGCCTCATACCCGAGCATTGAACCTGACATGTCCCACTACTATGGTCAGGCAAGGTCAGGCAATTAATGGTAAACACTCACACCTGACTTCCATTAAGCTTCCCCACACGGATAAAAGGCAGAGCACGAGAGCACACGAAGGAACAGTGTTTTCAAGACGGCAGCTGAATGAGGGGAGAAAGATGGCAATCCAAGACGGGTGCACCAGGAGGGAGATACCCTTCACCTTTCCAGCGGAAAACCGCTACTTTCCAAAGTTCTTCGGATTGAAAGGCGTAAAACCAACAACCAGGACTAAGAATCCTGTATTGTGTGTCAGAGATACCATGGGGTCCTCCTGCATGGGTGCTCGAGTCGGGGAGGAGCAGCAGCCACTGTGGTACCGTCCTTGGATCTAAGATTTAAGCAGCACCAGTAAGATGAACACAGCCGGTGAATTGGGGAGACCGATGCAAGACCGGTTTGTGTTGAAGTCAAAGTTGCAAGTGGCAACATTGTATGAAGAGCGCTGGATGGAAGATTTGTAACGCGTGTGATGAAAAACGTGAGGATAGCTGAATTGCTGATGGATGTTTGAACTAAGAAAAGGAGGAAACAACAACACCTGTAACAGAATGGTCCGGCACCACGAGTGTGCTCAATCGAAGGTCTCTGTAAAATGTCCAGCTAAAAGTGATAAAAAGTAAAAGATGAGAATTTGAAGTGAAGTGAATAAAAGTGGTCCTGCGACCGTTTAAGCAAAATCCACTGCGCAATCGAAAGTCTGAGTTTTGACAAGGTCCGAGCCCGAACGAGGGATACCAATTGAGAACATTGTGTAAGGCGTCAAAGCCCGAATAAGGGAGATCCGGGGTCGGAGCCAGATTGAGGGAGGCCAATTGTGAATTTTGTGATAATGGGGGTCCGAACCTGAAGGAGAGAGACCCACGGTGAATATTGAACCTGAGAACTTGTGAATGTGATGCAAAGAGGTCCGAGCCTGAATGAGGGAGACCCATTGCGAACATTGTAATATAAGGGGTCCGACCCTGAGCGAGGGAGCCCAATTGTGAATGTGAAATAAGGAGTCTGAGCCTGAACGAGGGAGACCAATTGTGAATGTGAAAATCCAGACAAACAAGAAACTTTGGTGCATTGTCTTGCTACATCAGGCCCTCTACAATAGACCTTTTGTTTGGAAAGAGACTTTGGCACAGAAGGCCCTGATACCCATGCTTTGCACTATATCCTCGTTTCAGAGAAGCCAGAGTGTGTGCGAAGCTCGGGTGTGCCGCCTTGTCCCGTGTTGAAAACGTGGAAAAGGGAAGCCAACTGCTGAACTACCCTGACATATTCTTTCTCGATCACTTTTCTTTTGCATAGATTTTCATCCCACACCATTTGTATTTAGAAGTAAGGATTAGCATTAGGTTTATAAGTATAGGCCCTTTTATTTTGACAGAGACTCCACTAGGACTGCGTTATTATTATTATTTGATGGTCGTAGCTTGCTCCCATCCTTAGATTTAGGGTTAAATAGGCATTCAACAAACCCATTGAAGTTAAATAAACACCCTTGAACTGTGATCACTTGTGTCTGTCTTTACTGTTTGATACCATGCCTTCCTTACAGAGGACACAGGGAATAGGTACTTAAATCCGCTGGAACCTGAGCTAAGAGAGAGACTTGCATTTCTGGGTTCTAAAATGACTGACAGCATAATTGGTGCTATATGAATTGAAACAGACTATCCTAATAACGCACTTATGAACAAGGTGGCGGTTGGTGTATCTTATAATTATGGGCACCATCATACTTCTAACATGGCACGTGATAATGAGGGTGGGAGGATTAACGTGTCATCTAGCAATCCGACTCAAGCAAATTGTGGTCATCCTGGTGGCTTTGGAGTAGCTACTCAACATGAGGCAGGTGACATGACACATATAATTAGTCAAGGGGAAATGCCTGATGCATCTGATGAGCCAAATCAAAATGAGATAGCTGAACCAGTGAGCCTGGAATAAGAGCGATTATAATGGCATATTGGATACCACCCTCTATGCCTCCCCATTATTGTTCAAAATGATGATAGAAATATAATGTCTGAGAGTGCTGCAGTTGCGATTGAGGACAATGAGGGGTTACATTGTGGTGGGGTGGAAAGTGCTAGTAGACATGATCGCAATTCATCCTCGATAATGATGTACTCAGCACTTGATCAAATTTTGTCGGTATTAATAAATAAGTGTGAAGCAATAGACACTATATTGGGCGCACATGGTGTAATTCTGGATACAAGCTTAAGTAAAGGTATTAGCAAGGAGCCCAGAACTAATGTTGCTGTGGATGTGGATTGGAACATTGTAACTGAGATTTTGATGGGTGATTGTATTTTATCTGCAGTAATAGCTGCTAAACAGCCTGATTGCAGTTCCATGGTTGTTCATGAGAGTGAGGGGGTCCAATGTATGTATTACTGATAGTATGTGCACTGAGTCCTCTGCCAATAGAGATAATGATACTAATCCAGACGGTTGGTGGAAGCAAATTATGAGGATCTCAACTATAGGCAGAGCGGAAAAACTAAGTGAAAAAAATGTAAGAAAAAGCTTGTGTCGCAGGCAGTTATGTACAGAAGAGCAAAAGGACCTAAAATACACCCTTTAGTGCAGGCTCTACCAACGTAGACTTGCTGGTTGATGTTGATGGACGTTTTGATCGTATAACTAGTAGTGAGAGTATGGTGAATAAGGATGCCATAAGGAGACTCAGTAAACAAAAGAAAGAAAAAAATAAAAATAAATCACATGTAATTCTGATGTCCCTCGAGCCAGGCCCAAAAACACTAAGAAGAAACGGGCAGAGACGGGAGCTAGAGAAATCAGGTCCTTTATGTGCATGTCTGATAGTGTATCGCCATTTGAGAGTGTACCCCAGAAGTTGGTAAATAAGAGGTAGAAATGCAAGTGTGGGATTAGAAGCACTTAATGGCCTGGAAAACACATTTCACAATGAGGTGATGCAGACACAAAAAACTGTTACCAAGGCTTCTACCCAAACTATTGACGTTACACCGACAATTGTTGGTGGTAATGAAGGGGGAAATATCTGCCAAGGATTGGAGATTGTAATCAAGCACAGATGTGGAATATAATGAGCTAAGATTAACATATACATCTACAATGAAGATTGCCAAAAGCGCATAGCGCAGGAAGTCTTGATTCTATTAAAGACACAGACGAGCATTATGCTTATTCTTCTTTATTACTGCCTCAACACAGCACTTCAAATCATGTTCATTTTTTTTTTTTTTTTTTACAGATATAAAACAAACTCAAAAACTTTCATCCAACATGGATCATTTTAACCAGTCCAAAACGTGCCTCTACTACATTTCCCATGAGGCCTCTGATATCCTGTAGTCCCAGCCTCAGTCTGAATTACCAATAGGACTCCCTTTCCTAGTATAAGTCCTCCCTTGACCAGGTGCTTTCCTCTTCTTTTTTGTTGATCTGGCTGAACTCGTATTAAAAGTCTAACTCCTATTAACTGGCGCCTTTCTTCCTGTCTTATAAGCAGCGAAGGGTTCGGCACTCTCTTGGATACAACATTGCGTCACTCTCTTGGTTTTTTCTGCTCTTCCCCTTAAGCAAAATGAAAATCGATATGCTAGGTTGGGGAATTCGCTGACTACTCTTCACAAAAATATCACATCAATTGCACAGTTGCCCGATGTTCATATAGCGACAATACCTCAGGGAGGGATAATGCTCGCCTCTGTGTCTTTAATAGAATCAAGACTTCCTGCGCTATGCGCTTTGGTAATCTTCATTCTATGACAAGACCGGAGGCGAGCATTATGCTTGTTCAAAGCTTTGAATCACTGCTGATGCAATATTCGCTACTGGCTTAAAGTAGAAGGTACTGAAAACTGAGTCACTAGACCAGTCTGCTGCCTTCAAGATCTCCTGCAGCTGAACTCCGGCTGCAAAAAGCCCCGAAGCCATGGATCGTCTGGTTGAATGAGCTCCGAAAACAGAAATGTCTATGCCTGCCAGTTCCATAATTTCTTTCACCCATCTCGCAATGGTAGCTGGGGCTACAGCTTTATAAGGCTTCCTTCGCGCAATAAGAAGCTGCGTGACATTATGGGGTCTAACAGCCGCTGTTGCTGCTTCATAACATTTAATGCACTGTGCTACGCAGAGCTTGCTGTTGTCTGGGAAATAGGGGTAATTAATAACTCTAGAGTTTGTCTTAGTACGCTGCGCCGGGTTAAACGCTATTCCTTCTGGATAAAACATTTTCCTGTCAATCTCTAAGGCCTTAACGTCTCATACTCTCCTGCAGGAAACTAAACAGAGTAGAGTGGCTAGCTTTCCTGAGAGCTGCCTGTTCGATAAGAGATCATTCCTTGGCCATTGTTCAAATAATTGTAAAACCTTGTTGACGTCCCAAAGCGTTGAATATCTAGGCAATGGTGGTCTAGTAAGCTTGACTTCCTTCAGGAGTCTAGTCACTGCTGGATGTTCTCCCACTGGAGTGCCGTCTATGAGCTTGTGCCCTGCAGAAATGGCTGACATATAAACTCCTCCTGTCCTGAAAGCCTTCCCACTAGCTGTTAATGATGCCAGGAAATTCAGAATATGCTCTATAGGCGCTGAAACGGGAGAAATACTCCTCCCCCTGCACCATCTGACCAAGGCCTGCCAAGCGGAATCATAGCTCTGAATTGTGGATGGAGCCCATGATCCCTTGATAAGCTCTGTAGCTTGCTCTGAAAGTCCCGGCAGGCATTATCTGCGCCTGAAATTCTGCAAGCTATGAGGTTCAGCGTCTTGTTCTGAATCAGCGGATGAGGATTGCCTCTCAGATCAAGCAGGAGATCTACTCTGGGGGCAATCCTCTGCGGGAAATCCATAGAAATTTCCATCAGAACTGGAAACCATGCTTGCGACTTCCACTCTGGTGTCACTATCACTAGCTCTGCTTCTTCTCTGCAAGTCTTTGCTAGGGCCCTCGCCAGCATCGCGAAGGGGGGAAAGGCATAGTGAATGGGTCCCCTCCAGCTGTGCATGAACGCATCTGTCCCCATCGCTTCCGGGTCCAGCATCCAGCTGAAATACTTTGGCAGGTGGGCATTCAGTCTCGATGCAAACAGATCTATATCGAAAGGACCCCATTTCCGTTGCAATTCCTCGAAGACTGATTCGTGTAGCCTCCAGTTGCTGGAGTCCGCTAGGTATCGGGAGTTCCAGTCTGCCACTGTGTTTTTCGCTCCCGGGAGATACTCTGCTTTCACTGCTATCTCCTTTTCCAAGCATGCATGCCAAAAGTCCTTGGCTAACTAGGCTAGCATCTTGGATCTTGTGCCCCCTAGCTTGTTGATGTATCTCACAGCTGAGATATTGTCCATACGAAGAAGGATGCAGCATTTCGCTTGCTCCTTGGTAAATGCTTTGACTGCGAACGATCATGCCAACAGTTCCAGTCAGTTTATGTGCATTTCTAACTCTTCCTGTGACCATTTTCCGCCGGTCTCTGAGACCGCATCTCGCCCCCCAGCCTGACCTGCTGGCGTCTGATTCTATGACTATCTCTGGTATGTCCCCGAATATGGCTCTGCCATTCCAGGCCTCCATGTTGCTGAGCCACCATTGGATCTCTAACTTGCTGTGTTCGTCTAAAGGCACTAGGTGATGATACCTCCATCCTTTCTGCAAGAATTTTATCTTGAGCCTCTGAAGAGCTCGATAGTGTAAGGGCCCCGGGAATATCGCTTGGATCGAGGCTGCTAGGAGTCCTACTATCCTGGCTAGATTGCGGAGCGATATCACCGGTTTCTTCAGAGCTGTTTCGCAGATCTCTCTTTATCGCTCTAATTTTGGAGCTGGGAAGTTCCAGGCAAGCCTTCCCTGTGTCTATAACAAAACCCAGGAAATCTATTCTCTTGCTTGGTATCAAGTCTGATTTCTCTGTATTGATGAGAAACCCCAGCTCTGCAATCCGTGTACTCGCCCATCGGACTTCACTCACTAGTCTCTCCTTGTCCTCGGACATAAAGAGAATGTCGTCTTAGTAGATGATCATTCGTATGCCCTCGTCCCCGAGAGCGGCTGCGAGGGGCCTCAACAGCTTCGTGAATGCCCACGGGGCCGATGCCAGGCCGAAAGGCAGGGTTTTGAACTGCCATCTTTGACCCCTCCAGATAAATTGGAGAAATTGTCGGTCCTGGAGGGCTACGGGAACTGTCAGATAGGCGTCCTTCAGATCTAACCGAGCCAACCAGTCTCCCTTCCTGAGAAGGTCTGCTAACAGATGGATGCCTTCCATCTTGAAATGCCTGTACACTAGCCAGCTGTCGAGTTCCTTCAGATTGATGACGGGTCGAACATTGCCTTTCCTGTGCACTAAAAACATGTTGCTCAAGAAACTTGTTGAATGGGAATGCGCTCTCTCTATGGCCTGCTTCTGCGCTAATGCTTGTAATTCCTTGTCTAGTAAGATCGCTTCTGCTTCTGAACAATGTAAGCGTGGTGGGGGATTTCGCTGCTTTGGGCAACGTATAAAATCTAGCCTTTAGCCCTGCGCTGATTGTCATACCCAGGCGTTTGCCGAAAGCTTTCACCAATTGTGCATAAAAATCGTGGTTCTGCCCCCTACGGGTGGGTAGATCGCCTTGCGTTCTCTCACCTGAGTTGTTATTCTGGTGCCTGAAGTAACCTCTTCATCTTCTCCCTCTGAAGCTTCTGACTCTATTTGGAAAAAAGGCGTCCTGCTGCCGCAACTCCCAGTACTGGGCTCTCAGCCCCTGTGGCCTTCGGTTGGAGTTAAATCGGCTGGTCGAGAGGCCTCTGTATCGACCGGCCCTGGCAAAAACTCGCCCGGGGAAAACCTTTCTGATGGATGCCTGTGCTTTTTCGAGGGCGGTATAGGTTCCTACGAACCTGCTCATCTCCTTTACGAATGTGTTTCTGAAGAGTAATCCTTGAGCGCCCTCTCCCGCTTCGTATGAGGCTAAATCACGTAGCTTGTAATCTATCTTTAGCAGCATAGATCGTCTTCTCTCTGCAGATATCGCTGAGTTCGCATTCCCTAGAAGACATACGGCACGCTGCACCCAGCCTGCTAGAATGAAAGGATCTACTGGTTCCCCAGTATCCTTGGCTCTCTCTGCGAGGTCCATAATTTTCGCAATGGGCCCTGTTAGGTCCAGCACCTTATCTTGGCAAGATCGCCAAGCGCAGTCCATACCTTTCCTCACATCTTTATTCGCTTTCGTAACAAATGTAAGCATTTTTGGGTCTAACTCTGGAGTCTCGGAGACTTTCCTGTTCAGCTCCGGTCGGGGGCACTCTATCTGAGCCGGAATCTCGTTTCCTTCTCTATGGGTTTCCTTATTTTCTGAGCCATATAAATAGCCACCCTTGGTGAAGGGGTCCATTCTGTGAACCGGGGGTGTCTGATCGAGTCCGGCTCAAACATATCCAATATGTCCTCGTCTGGGGTAGCCTCCGCTGTGCTGGCTTTAATCATTTCTGCTTTGGGCTGTTCAAGCGTTTTCTCTTTGCCCATAATGCTCTCATCGTCCTCCTCTTCCTGACCGTACTCTTCTGACAGCCTTCATTCCCCACATTATCTGCCCCTGGGGTCGGGGGTAAGAGGCAGGGCACTGCCGATTTTGCTAAGAAAGCTTCTTTCAACCTGTGGAAAGCATCAGCTGCCTCTTGGGGCTTTTCTCTTAGTCCCCTGACAGAGCCCGGGGAGGGGGGGAGGGGGGTAGAAGAGAGTTTCCTCTTCCGGGCCACCTTACACCCCCTTTTAGTGTTCTCCAGAGGTCTTGTGGAGGTCCCCTCACCTGGATCTTCTTGACTGCCAGCTTTAGTGCCCAGTAAACCCTCCAAAACTTGGAGTCGTTTTTGTAATGGTTGCACTCCTTGAGCTACCGCTCTAACAAGTGACTCTCCCAACACTCTTTTAATGCTGAGTGAAAGGGTCATCTCCTCCTCATGCATTTCCTCCTCCTGCTCTTCATATTCTTCCCAATACTCCTCTCCTCGGTGGCTTGCCATGATCTTGGCTTGAGAGGCTGCACTCCCTAATTGGGGGTATGGATTGATCAGTTCTTATGCAGTCTCACTAGGTTTGTTTAGGAGCCTCTGAGGAGTTTCACTCTCTCAGCTGAAAAGCCACTAAAGAAATTGACTTTTTTTTTTATATGAACCCTTTATAGGCTTCTGCTTCTGTTGCCTCTGGATGTGGCTGTAAAAAACTCTGCGTCGCGGAGCTTCCCACGGGCGCAGTGACTCCCGAGCAGAAGGAAAATACTTTCAATGCAGAGTTCCGACCGTTGAAGGATCGAAAACCGCCACTGCGTGCATGCGCGAAGACACGCTAGCGAGCCCACGGCGCCACCGCCGTGTTCAGGAGGCCGGGCTCGTATAATGTTGTATGGAGAAGCGGGCAGGCCCCTAGAGCGAGCGATAACGCTGGCGGGGCTCCGCCTCCCCCTGCAACTACGAATGATTTACGACTTCAAGAATATATCGACTGATATTTTACTGCTTAATATCTAAATATAGATTAAGTATGGATATTATCTGAAATTAATGCGCGCGCTGAGAGAACAAAATACTGGAAAACTCGTGCGCGGAATACACTATGTCACATTTCAATATAAACGCTCGACAAAAAACTATATAATGTAAAGTAATGGCATTAAGATACCGAAGTTCAATTTAGCTGTGTATGCAGCAAAAAAGAAGAGGAAAGCACCTGGTCAAGGGAGGACTTATACTAGGAAAGGGAGTCCTATTGGTGATTCAGACTGAGGCTGGGACTACAGGATATAAGAGGCCTCATGGGAAATGTAGTAGAGGCACGTTTTGGACTGGTTTAAAGGATCCATGTTGGATGAAAGTTTTTGAGTTTGTTTTATATCTTAAAAAAAAAAAAAAAACGAAAATTAACATGATTTGAAGTGCTGTGTGGAGGCATTAATAAAGAAGAAGAAGCATAATGCTCGCCTCCGGTCTGGTCATAGAATTGAGTCATCCCCCAATTAATAGGGCAAACCTACTTAGAATATTACACTGTAAAGTACCACTGCGTGTAGTGACTAGTGATGATGTGATGCTGGTGGATTTGTTTGAAGGGTTTGGTAGAAATGGTACAAATGTAGAGTTTCACACTGATGAATTGTTGGGATATGTATGTGGCCATGAAGTGGCTCTTTTCAAAAAAGGCTACTTCTTTGAAGATCACAAAGGTGAAATACAATATAGTTAAACCAAAAGACATTAATAGTGTAGATTGCCACAACAAGGGGGTCATTAACAAAGATGGTAAAATGGGGGAACTGGCTTAGGTAGTACAAACTGACGGCTACTGGCAATGACTACCAAATGGCCTCCCAAGTGCCTTTCAAACTAAATCCCAGATGATAGATTCTTGTTATGTTCATGGAATTCGAGGGGCCATTCACATTTTACACATGAAGGTGGTATACTGGATTATATGGGGGTTTTTGAATTAGTAATGCTCCAAGAAACTTTGGTCAACTGTTGCAACAGCAAACAATGGGTTTGTGTCCAATTCAGAATTAGCACTCAAAGGCCCAACAGGCAGACCGAGAGGCGGGATTCTCATCGGAGTGGGATACTGACAAAATAAATTGCGGCTGTGAAAATGTCTTTGTCTGTAAAATCTCTAATACAGCTCTTCCTGACAGTGATATGTGGGTCTTTAATGTATACGACCTCCCTATTAGTGGCATGCATGCTGCTGTCTTGCCAACTGTAGAGGAGATATTGGCAATCATTGGCATTGGTATCCCGGTAATTATTGGAGGGGACTTTAATGCCAGAATCCATACACACACTGAAGTATCTTGAATAAATGAGATAGTGTATGGAGTAACAGGGGCAGTGATTCTAGTGAACAATAGTAGTACATTCACATATCAAGTAAAAAATGTTTTAATAGTTCTCAAACAATAGTTAAAATGGATTAAATTGATGAATTCCAAGATGGCTGGCGGGTTGAGGAGACGCGTCCGAAGTGCTCTCTCCCAGGCCGCCCAAATGAGCACAACTAGTATGGCTTTCCAGGCTAAATAAGGGTCGGTCCTGGCCCCCCCCCCCTATGAGGCGGCGAACCGGCGAAGCTCCGGTGTATGGTGCGGGGAGGGCATCACAAGTAATGGCAGCCGAGCGGCGGATCGAAGAGCAGGAGAGGCTGCCCCTCCCCCACAGACACACGCTTCGGACACTGGCCGGTGTGGGAGGCTCCGGCCCGCATAGGTGGCAAACAGAGGAGGGTGCAGGAAGACCCCCTGCGGGACCGTGACCCGGAGGTGAAGGAGGACCAGGCTCGTGGCGGCAGAGGTGCAAGGAGAGGGAGAGTTTGAGCCCGCCTCCATCGTGAGCTGCTGCAGCGCCGTGAGCAAGGAAAGCACCCGAAGGGAGCGGAGTTCGGCAGCGCGGAGGACCCCCCACCAAGCAGATTTCCGACAACTGCGGCGGGGCCAGCATTGAAAACAGGAGACCGGTGGCCCATACAGCCTCGCGCAGCAACACCTGGAGGTGAGAGCCTGCAGAGAGAGGATCGGGACAGACTTTCGGGCACGGCATTGGGGATCTCAGGGGGGAAGCGCCTGGGATTCCCCACCCGACTGTAGTAAAGGAGGTGAGGTGGCCGGGGAAGACGCGGGAGGGGCCTCTGGCGACCAGATCGGTACAGAATACACCGAAATCCTGCAATTTGGGGGGGAGGGGCGGACTTGAGCAGTAATCAGCCCCGCACGTCAGGGTGCTGTAGGGGTTGACAGGAGGCCAGCACCCCTCACCCAAAACTACACAGGGTTCTGGTTCAAGGGGCAGTGGAGTAAGAAGGAATCCACAAAGGGAGGCCCCCTCTCTCTCCCACCTGAGAGTGTCTGAAGGGGGTAACAAGCAAAAGTAAGGAGGAGACCCCAAGTACTGTAACCAACGATATCCTGGGGGAGGTGGCAACACTGGGAGGTGGCAGCCACATATACACACGTGTCCCCGGAACAGGTGGCGGGCACGGCGCTGGGAAAGCATCGAAGCAAGACTACACCGCCGGATTAAATAGAGCTATCCTAACAATCCCCAGGGACCATGTCGAAAGCTAAGGGGAAAGGGAGCTCAGCACAGCAAGGCACACAGAGGCCTATAAACAAGAAGCAAATATTTTACAGATGTGGTCCACGGACTCACCAATGCCCACAAGAGGAAAGGGACATGAAGACCTCCCGCAGCGTGAAGACATTGCCATAGGACCTCACCAACGGTTGCCATCTAGAGAAGACATGCAGACCTGGTTCATGGAACTCCAGGAGAAATTCATGGCTACTGTTCAAGAGCAATTTGCAACGCTGAAAGACGATCTTAAACAGATGGTCCAGGATTTGAAAAGGACGTGGCGAATCTGGAGTAAAGAACAGACTCACTGGAATGAGTGGTCCAAGGGATCGAAGGAGATACCCAACAAGTCTGTGAAGCGCAAGAACACCTAGCGAGGCTCACCCATAACCTGGAGATCCAATGTGAGGACCCCGAGAACCGGTCGCGGAGATCCAATATACGCATTAAAAATATGGCAGAGTCGGTCTAGGATAAAGATCTCAAGTTGGCGGTTAAAGAGGTGTTCAGAGACATCCTGGAAGCACAGGACGTGAATGACATAGGGATAGACAGAGTGCACAGGGTGGGCCCCAAAAGATCGGGAGCGCCTGGGGAGAGACCAAGGGATGTGCTGGTGGCTCTCTCGTCATACCCACAAAAAGAGCAGATCCTAAGAAGAGCAAGGGACATCAACCACATTCGTATGAACGGGGAAGATATCCAGCTTTACCAGGACCTGGCGGTGGTGACGCTGCAGAAGAGACGAGCGATGGCCCCTCTGGTCAGGGCGTTGATAGCGAGACAATTGCAATATAGATGGACCTTCCCGTTTGGGCTACTGTTTATTTGGGATGGTAAACAGAGAAGAGCAACAACGGCAGAGGAGGGCCTGAGCATAATGGGGTTACAGAAAGACAATGCGGAACCAGGAGATCCCAAATTAAGGAGAGAGACACTAAGAAGACCGAGCGGATGGGAAACCGTCAGACAAAAAAAGAACTTCAAACGGAAGGAAAGCCGGCAGAAGTCGCCATAATTGGAGAGATAGGAACAAACGTAGCGGAACTGGACAATGAGCCGTACAAAGACAAGACACCTGCCCTCAGCAGGGGGTCTATACGAAGGAGTCTATGACAAGTCGAGGAAGGCTCGACGATGGCGGCTTGGGGGGGGGGGGGGGAGAGCTGCCTTGGAACTTGGTAAGGTCACTTGGATATGCAGGGTTTAGGATCCCCCGTGCTGGTTCCCATGAGTACATGGTGGGCAGGGGGCGATGGGCGCAACGCCCTATCATCATTAGGAACCCGTGCCCCACTCGGGGGACTGTTTTGCAGTTTTAAGTTTCTGGTTGGGGGGAAGTTATGGGGGTGGGAGGAGGGGCAAGGGAAGGGGCACTGTTTGCAAGTAGGAGGAATCCAGGACAAGGGACTTGAACTAAAAAAAACATGGGGAGACTCAGAATTCTAACATATAACCTCAGGGGTTTAAACCATCCAGTGAAGAGGACGAAATTTGAGCAAATGCTTAAGAGGGAGAAAGCAGAGGTATTGCTTTTTCAGGAAACGCACATCAGAGCCAGGGATAAACAGAGAATGCGTATAAGGGGATATAAAATCTGGGTGCAAGCGAACGCACCAGAAAAGAGAGCAGGGGTGCTGATCGCGATAAAAGAAGGAAGGGACGCCAAATTGGTGGATACGCATTCTGATAAGGAAGGAAGGTACGCATTTGTCAATGCAGTGGTTGAGGGGCACCAAATCACGCTGGCCTCTATATACGCCCCCAATACGGGCTAGGACGGCTTTCTGAAGGATACATTGAGGAAGCTGGAAGATTATGCAAAGGGAGAGGTAATCCTGGGGGGGAGGGGGACCTCAATATGGCATGGCATCCTCAGACAGACAGGAGTTCGGGGGGCTCCCAAGGGCAAGGGGCGCCATCGAAGCGGCTTAAGCAGAAGATGGAGCTAATGTCCCTTTGCGATGTGTGGAGGGAACTCAGGGGGGACCAGAGGGGCTTCACTTACTTCTCACAAGTCCATAATACCATGTCCAGGATCGACTATTTCTGGGTGGCGGTGGGTCTAATGGGTTGGAATCAGGGGATAGAGAAAGGGGCAATATCCTTGTCAGACCATGCTCCTATATGGATTGAACTGGACCTACCTGGGAAGCAAAACGGGCTATGGCTGTGGAGGTTACCACATGACGTACTCCAGGATCCCTTCATTGCAGACACAGTAAAAAAGATGGTAGAGGAATACTTTACGCAAAACGACACGGGGGAAGTCTCCCTGGGGACGGTGTGGGAGGCGTTTAAAGCAGTGCTCCGAGGGAAATTGATTGCCCTAAAGGCATCGAAAGACAAGCAAAGGCACGGGTGGGTGAAACAGATGGAAAGCACCTTAGAGGGAATACAGGAGAAACTCCTTAGTCACCCGAGACGTACGTTGAAAAAATCGCTAAAACACACACAGGGACAACTGGAAATGCTACGCACGAAAGGGGCTGAGAAATCCTTATTATATCTCAGACAAAAATACTACATAAAGGCCAATAAAGCAGACAAGTTCTTAGCTAGACAACTCCGAGCAAAACAGAAGGATTTGGCGATTACCAACATTCGGAATGAAGTGGGAGAGTCCTTTATGCGCACACAAGACATGGGGGTAGTGTTTAGGAAATTTTATCAAAAACTATACTCAACGGACTCCCCGGATAGTCAGGCACAAGATTCCTATCTAAGTAACCTCCCTATCCCACAAATTTCAGAAGAAGACAGAGTGGCCCTGGAGGCCCCGATAAATGAGGAGGAAGTGAAAAGGGCAATAGCAGACCACCCGCTAAATAAAGCACCGGGCCCGGATGGCTTCACGGTTCTCTTCTATAGGAAATATGCAGACTCCATTACCCCCTTTCTCACTAGGCTTCTGAACTCCTTCATGGAGAGCGGGAATGTTACAGCAACTATGAATGAAGCCAAGGTGTTAGTATTTCTCAAACCAGGGAAGGATCCAACACTTCCAGCTTCGTATCGGCCAATATCCCTGATAAACCTGGATTCGAAAATTTACACCAAAATACTGGCAACAAGATTGTCCCCGTTACCACATCTGATAAATCCAGACCAATCAGGGTTTATCCCGGGCAGGCAAACATTTAATAATCTCAGGCGGATCACTCATCTAGTGGAAAAAATAGGTATCACAAACACACAGGCAGTTTTGTTAGCGATAGATGCTGAGAAAGCATTCGATCGGGTAGAATGGTCACTGCTATTTAAGATCCTAAAAAGTATGGGGTTCGGGGACAGATACATAGCAATGATTAAGGCTAATTATAATTCTCCTAGTAGTAGGATAGCTATACGGGCAGAATGGTAATTTCTAGAGGCACTAAACAGGGCTGTCCTTTGTCACCGCTCCTATACGCCATCTTTTTGCAACCTCTCCTCATAAGAATAAGGGAGTCTATAAACATCAAGGGGATAGCGATGGCGGAGAGGCAACACAAGGTAACAAGGTAATCACATACGCGGATGATATGCTGTTGGCACTGGAGGACCCAGAGAAGTCCCTGGGGGCGGCCATGGGGGAGTTAGAACGTTTTGGGGAAATCTCAGGACTCAAAGTAAATAGAAGGAAGTCAGAAATCCTGATATTGGCAGGAGACTGTGGGGAAATAGGTAGGGTTGCGTCGTAACTAGGCCTAATGGTTGCGGAACACGGAATAAAATACCTAGGAATTACCCTGACACATAGGTTAGGATTGCTGTATGAAATAAATGTGCCCCAGTTGTTAGTACACATTAGGAGAGACCTGGAAAGGTGGAATCCACTGATGATATCTTGGTGGGGAAGGATACAGTCCATAAAGATGACCATACTATCGAAGATTCTTTACTATTTCCAGGCACTCCGAATCAGGGTTCCCAGATCTTTCTTTAAGGCACTCAACAAAGCGATTACATCCTATATTTGGAAGAAGAAACCCGCGAGAATAGCAAGGGGGATCATGACGGCTCCCATACGGGAGGGGGTTGTGGCCTTGCCCCATTTGCAGAAATATTATCAGACAGCTCAACTAAGGGTGATAAGAGAGTGGATGGGGGAAGATCCAATTCCTATATGGGTAGAGCAAGACAGGGCTGTGGCCAGAACTCCACTGGTGGAATTGTTGTGGAAAGGAAATCATCATAGGTACCCCAACCTTTGCATTAGCGAAATCATGAGGACCACACTGGAGGCGTGGGATATACAAACTCAGAAAGGGGTAATGTCCTCTGAGATGGGCCCCTTCACACCGATTTGTCGGAACCCCCAATTCCCACCTGGTATGGAGCAAGGGGCGTTTGAGAAATGGGAGAAGGCCGGGTGTACAAAAATAGGGGAAATGTTTGTGGATAAGGAAATTAGATCATTTGGGGAATGTAAGGTTTTAATGCATCCCCCAGAGGGAGAAAAGCTGAAATACGACCAATTTAGGCATTGGCTCATGAAGCCCGAGGTCAGGATAGCAGCCACCAGGAATCTCACCCCTTTCGAAGTATATGTCACCAATAACACCGGAGCAAAGAAATGGGTATCAACGCTTTATTCCTTTATAAACTCACAAGATGAAGAACTCAAATGGACATATATGGTGAGATGGGGTGAACACCCTGGGGGAGTCGCCATCAAAGAGTCAATGGCAGGAGTTGTGGACTCAGATTCCCAAACTGACCCGTGCAGCACAAACAAGGGAAATGTGGGTCAAAATTGTAACTCAATGGCATTACACCCCAGAACGTTTGCATACAATGTTCCCGCAGGCGTCCAACAAATGCTGGAGAGGGTGTGAGTAGGTGGGCACATGGAGACACATATGGTGGGACTGCAAGGGGATCAAACATTTTTGGGAAGAAGTAAAGTCGGAAATGGGGAAAATGTTCCAGGAGGTGGGACAGTGGGGAGAAGGGGTGTGGCTACTGGGATTGAAGGACAAAATGACAAGGAAATACAAGAAGCCACTATGGAGAAGTATAATTGGTCTCCTCATAGCGGCTTGGTCAACAATTGTCCAAAGCTGGAAGAAAAAAAGACACCCCTCTGATTTGTACATGGCCTCTGTAGGTATGGGCTCAAATGGCTATGGAAAAGTTGACCCATACAGTCCAATGCACGAGCGACAGATTTGTAAAGGAATGGGGAGCAGTCCAAGACTACTTACAGTCGGACTATATGGAACAATGGTGCCCCCATAACATTAAAGTTTCTGACATATTTTGTGGATGAGCGATTCCTCTACAGTATGAAGATAAAGCCCCAGGGGGGGCTGAGGTGGGGCGTGGAGGGGGGTATTGGAGTTGTAGTTTGTTGTACCTGTTTGCTCTACTGTTTGTGAAAAGAATAAACATATATTTAAAAAAAATGGATTCAATTGATACATATAAGTTAGCGCTGTGGCTAGTTGGTACAAACAATAACTCTAAAAACCAGTAACATAGGAAAACGTCATTCAATCAATGATCATAGCAATCAATTTGCAGTATCTCAATGCATTCCAATCATTGTGTACATTCATCAACTTGTTTACAATCATGAGATTTATTGTTCTCTGTTAACATCCACAGAGGAGGTGTCTCAACATGTTTCTGTTCTTTACAAATAAATATAGAACATTCATCAGGAGAAAAAATATTTGAGGGTGAGATCCTATTCAGAAACTCCAAATGGAGAAAAGGGAATCACATGCGACCTGTGAATTTAGAAAGAGATGGGAGAAAGCCAATTACTGACTGAACTTCCACTCTCAGTTTGTTAATTTGATCTTGGAACCTAGCTATAAGGGTTGAATATTACCTTATAGGGTTCTTGTGGGGCACACCGCTTCATGAGTAAGTTAGGACTATCGTATGGGTGCTCAGTTGCCACAACTGCAGGGAAAAGCACAAAGTTCAACTTTTCTAGAGTGCTAAAAATATAGCCATAGGTATCTGTAATAAGGGCGGTTGATTATCATGCCACTCACCTGAAGGGTAAGTGGACCAAGAGTATGATGGTTGGTGAAAACACGTCTCACTATCAACTTCTCATTGGAGAAAAACAAATAGGGAGGTTTAACAGATAGCACCCGGAGATCACTCAAGACGCCTCACGGATGTGATGGCAATCAGAAAAATCACTGGAAGGGTGAGCAGCCTAAGAAAACAAATTCTCTTCCTGAGAACTAGCAAACTTATAGTGATTAGCGGAAATGCAATAGGGAAGTCAAATGTCCAGTCGACTGACAGCATGTACCCCAGAGCTCCCAGCCTAGGAGATTCCCTGGAGAAGAACAACTCACACTTCCTGTTCACAATGGAAGGGAAGAGGTCAACCTAAGGAGTCCGCCAGCTGGAGATCTCCAGAATTTCATGGCAGAGTTCCCATGAGTGGGAGGCCGAATTCTGTCTGCTTGAGGCATCTGCTATGACATTCTCTATTCCAGCAAGATGAGACACCACCAGTGATACCTTGTTCTCCAGAGCGCAGAACAACAGCAGCATAAGGTTTCTGCATAGAAGCTAGGGCCCCAATCCACCTCGCTTGTTGAGGTAGTGCATAGCCACTGTGTAGGCTGTCAAGACCAGTAAACATTTGTCCTGCACATAAGGGAGGAATGCAACCAGGTCAGCCTTATAACTCTGAGTTCCAGCAAGTGGATAATGTTCTCCCCAGATTCTGAGGGAGACCAAAGTACGCTCACCATCAGATCCAATAGGTGAGTGCCCCAACCAGCAAACAGAAAAGATCACTCCAAGGAATCGAAAGCCTTCTTGGCATCCAAGAGGGCTGCAACCACTAGCAGATAAGACTTAATCTATAGCAATATGCCAAACATGCACCTTAATCCAAATGCGGTGGAACAGACTTAACCAATCCAAAGATGAGTGGTGGTATTCTATTGTAAGTATTTTGCCCAGGATTTTATTGTCTGTGTTAATGAGGAAGATTGTCAGGGTTCCTCCCTGGTTTGAGGAGGAAGGTCTTAATGGATCAATTCATGGTTCACTAGGTAACATCCCATTTGTCAATCCCTTTAGGTATGCTTTATGTTGGTGTGGGACTATTCATTCTTCAAAAGCTTTGTAGAACTAAAGAGGTAAACCGTCCATTCCTGGTGATTTACCTCCTGGAAAATCACAAGCAGCTTTGTAGATCTCGCCTAGCATTATTGGGGCATTTATATGTGTTATTTCACTACCCTCAAGTTTGAATTTATTTATAGCCTCCCGATAGTGTCGCAGTTGCATCTAATCCTGATTGGCGGTGGAGGTGTAAAGCTTCATGTAAAATCTTACCAAAACCTTCAGGATATCTTTGGTTCTTTTACAGGTGATGCCGTTCTCGTCAGTTATGGCCATGACACTGGTCTGCCACATGTAAAGACTGGTTAGTTTGGCAAGAAGACTACCGGGTCTCTCTCCCTCCCCAAACCACCTTGCCCAGTACGGTCTTCAGCATAAACTATACCTCCCTATCTTCTGTCTAGTTAAATTGTTGATTTAAGAGTTGGGTCTGCGCTATAGTGGCTCAATATTCCCCAACATAGATTGTCTCAAGTTCTTTAGGTTCGTCCTGTAGGCAGGTCAGATCTCTCGTGATGGAGCGCAGTACTCCCGATTCTTTTGAAATGCATACCCCTCCAATATAACATTTAAAGGACTCTTATAGAGGAAAATGAGGTTTCATTAAGGTCAAATAAGTGTTTAATTTCATCATGCAACCCTGCTCTAAAAACAGAGTCGGATAAGGAATCAGGTTTGAAACTTCATCACCTTTCCAGAGGGTAGCATGATTTCCATCTTAACAGGGGCATGGTATTGATCAGACATGGTATGAGGGAGAATAATACTCCTTGACCCCTGCCACCTAAATTGCAAGGGCAAAGAGATAGTCGATGCGTGAAGCGTTGTGTACGGAGGAGTGAAAGGCGAATTCTTGGGTTTGCAGATGTAGAGTTCTCCATATGTCGGATAGCCATATAGCGTGCACAGTTGGTGAACTGCTTTAGTCGATTTTTAAATGGCTTGCAGGGAAATGGACAGGCTTTCAGGCGTGGGGTGCAAGTCCTCCCCGTTAGATCATCATAGTGTCCGCAAAACCAACAAGCCAGACAGCAATTCACTCACAGAATTCAGTAATATCTATTTTCGGAGCGTAGGTGTTAATAAAGGTGACCTTGCAGACATCTATGCATGCGCTGCAAACATTAGAGTTTGACATTCTGGGTCGATAATGGTTTGTTTGTGTCTAAAACTAAGGGAAAGGTTGATAACTATAGCAACCCCCCCTAGCATGTGTTGAATAGGAGGAAACGTACCTGTGGTACCCCCATTGCCTCGTAAAGTTAAATTCACTTGCAGGGCTAAGAGAAGTCTCTTAGTCTAAAGTGGGATAACTTCACAGAGTGCCTGAATAGGTACAATAGTATCTTAGATGACTTTATCGGATGATTCAGGTCTCTAATGTTCTAAGTTAATAGGTTAAAGCCAGCGCCCTGCTTCCCCGCTGTGGCATGATTTTCTTTAAGGGTTTGGCCGGTAGGTGCTGCGGGCTGTCCATGCAGCTGTATGAAGGTGACGAAGTCCATGCATATTTTGCTAAGCCACCTCTGTGTTACGCTCACCTGGTATCCACGGGGACGCCACTCAGCCCTGGTTGGTTGCCGGAACCTTCTCCCGATTTCCAGATGGTATCTTCGGAGGAGGTATAGCCTTGTTGTTGTATTAGGTGTGCTCTCTGTCCTGCCTTCTTAGCAGGGGTGCGTAGTCTTCAGTGGGCGCGGGCGACCGAGTTACTTCACTGGTGCGTGCCCGTTCAAGTGTCTTTAAGGTAGGTCTTATTGTAGCAGTTTTTGTATAGTGCTGATTGTTCTTGCCTGCCTTTCCTTGGTGATTAATAATGTCCTTTCTTTCTCCCTAGTCGTGCGGGAGATTCGGCGTGGTGTACTGGATGGTTGAGCACCGCCGGTAAATGATGGCTTGAGATGTGCGCTGCAATGCGGTAAGTAATGCGCTGCGCTGCTTTGTCTTGCCTTTGCTAACCTGTTTTTCCTCTCTTCCTTACAAGTCACGGTCCTTCTCCAGCGGGTGTGGAACTCCGGAGCGATGCCGGCTGTGGGGTGAAAAGCCAGGTAAACTTCCTTTAATGTTCGTGGCTTACGCACTGCCGGAGGATATTTTTTCTAATGCTGTCTTTCTCCTTTTCAGGTTGCTTCGTTGCGGTAGGTGTGCGGTGCCCAGAAGAAGCTGTTCACTGAAGAGCGGATGACAGGATGGAGATTGCAGGTAAGATGCTATTAAAGATGTTCCTTTTGTCTCCTCTGCAGGTTCGTTGCTCTGAAGCTCGCGGGTATCACAGGACACAGTAAGCGTCACGTTGCAGTCTGAAAAGTAACGCAAAGCGTGCTCTGTTGCTTGGGTGTGGATTAAATAGCCTCCCAACAAAGTAGTCCAGGTAAAGTAGTCCCAGGCCACCACACCCAAAATACTATACAGCATAGCTTAGTTCTTAGGACCCAAGCTATGAGAATGCCTCTATGTTGACTGCAGGCTTAGTGAAAAAGTAGTCCCCCTTCAAACATGTTCTCCATAATGAATATGAGCCTGGCGCCAGGACTGACTCCAAGAGAGTCTTGGGAGAGGATGCAATGCCTCCAAGGCCTTAATGGAGCCCCGAACCCTGACCTTACCTGGCAAATGGGCTTGCGAGTGGGGGTCTGGGTTAAGGGTTGTGACACACCGCAGTCCATTGTGTTAACAGTTAGCAGCTTCACGCCCCAGCAAATAAGTGTGCATGCAGACAAAACAAAAAGAGAAATTGTAACATTGCAATCAACAATCCCAAACCCATAAGTTCCCATCCCCACCCTCAACAACAATCTTAACCCATTAGTGTGAATCCCGACCATTATATGAACCACCCCTAAATATTGTGACGTGCACATGGACAGCAACAGGGGCCCGAACAAGCCCTCATTACATACAAGTTGTGATTCTATTAAACAAAATATACAGTATATTTTAACCGCCACAGAGCTGCCCAAACACCGGAGGTCATTCCCTTTATAGCGAGAAAAGAAAAAGAATAGGAGGAAGAGGGATCTAGTAGGGTAGCGCAGTGAACAGCCCTTTATTTCCCGCCCCCAAGCATCAGGCGCCTCTGTCATGAAGCTGCAGCTTCAGTGTGTCGATGAAGTGGTGCACAGACTGAAGGGTGCTGAAAAAAATAAATGTATTGTTAGATACCACTCTTAGCTTTGCGTACTTAAATCTTGGCTTGGAGGGCATTCCTGCCACTCAAAAAGGATTTCCTGGATGCCTGCAATGAGGCTGAAACGTCAGGTAAGATATGGATAACGTCCCCCTTGTAGAGCAGGCAGCCTTTTTCTCTAGTCGGTGTGTTAGGCAGAAACCTGTGCAGTTCCCTCTGGAACCACTGCAAAAGATTTAGGACTACAGGTGTTTGGCAGTAAACCCACTTGGTAGCAGTGTGTACCACACAGATTCACTTGGTAGCTGTGGCTGAGCAGTCAGACTTCCCTCAAGAAGAGTTAGGAAGTATACAGAGTATTCACAATAGGTCAAGAGAACACAATAGAACAAGTAAACACTGACCAGGGCTTGGTGTAAAAGAGATATAATTATTTATTTAAAACCACATCTACAAAAACACACAGGCACTAATATTTAAGCAGTTTGAAAACACGGTCACAAAAAGACACACACTCCCTTAAAAGAATATTTAGACAAGTCTACAGTAAAAGCCCAACTTATTTTCAGACAGCGGTGAGCGCTTAACGCAGATGGCACTCTAATAATTTGTTTTAAAAGGGAGAGAAAAGCAGAGAATAAACTGAAACAGATCCCAACACTTTTTCACGAACACAACAAGATAGGAAGGCAAAGTAACACCGTGAGTTTTAGAGTCAGTAGGCCGGATCTGCTTTAAGAGGATCAAAACAAAATGTGTCCAAAGTCACATGGTTGCAGTGCACAAAAATCTTGAAAAGGTTAAAAAAGAGTTGGACCAAAGAAAGAGACCAGTTAGAGGGTCAAGGCGGCCAGCCCAGTCCAGAAGGTTAAGGGGTTATTATTACCTTGTAGCAATCTTTAGAAAGGGAGGCCTGGCGGACACGGTACCTTAAAGTGGTGAGAATACTCCAGCGGGGGCAGTTGTTCCTGGCAGCGGATGCAAGTCGGTGCTTCGTCCTCGGGAAGAGAAGATCTCGTCGGGGAGGAAGACAGGAGTCCGTTGCACTGCCAGGGAAGAAACCAGCCGCAGAGTTTCTCAGGTACAAGGAGCGGTCCGTGGATTCGCGGTCCAGTGGTAAGTGGCTATCCGGTTGCCGGGGTGCTTGGCACGGGCAATTCGACCACAAACCGGTCTGGGGTGCGAAGAGAAGAAGGTAAACTGGTTGTGCCCACCAGTCAGGGGAAGAAGCCTCTCCAGCCGGGAGATCTTCTCTGTCGTCGGGAAGTGGTGAGTCGGTTCCGCAGGGCTCCACCGGTGGTGTCATTGTGGTAGGTCGGCTCAGCTTCTCCCTCGTCGGATTCTCAGGTCCTGTGGCGACTTCTGAAGTTCCAGTCCCCACAGCCCTGCTTTTATGCAGCATACCCCTATTCACTCAGCCTAGCTGTCAATCAAACATGCTAAGTGGTGAGCCGGCCGGGCCAATCACACAAGAGTGCGACTTGAGTTACCAAGGTAACTCAGTCCAGGGTGCGTAAACCCCCTCCCACATCCCCTGTGGTACCCAGACAGAGTGGCACCACTTTTGGAGGCTTCTGTGGAGAAGCCCGCCAAAAAGTGGAACAAAGGGCTCGACTTGGGTTGGATTCACAGAAGAGAACACAAACGCCATTTTAGAATAGAGTCCTGGCAAAAAATACCAACCGGCGAATTAATATTAAATAAATGAACCGGCGGTATGTTCGAGGCTATGAGAATTAAATAAAGTTGGTAGCCTCGAACAATGGGAAAATCCCATAGGGAAATATTTGCGGTCGAATATAAAAAGTAGTTTCCACTGCCACCAGCCAAAACTCGATCAGGGGGGACGGAGACGTGCCCCCTCGACTAACAGACCCCGGGGCAATCGAATTGCCACGACCAGTACATCCACAATATGATGGTTTGTACTGGTTTCCGTTAATAATTTGGGACTAGTAAAGCCACTGGTGACTTTACATGCCCCGGAAGACAGTAGTCAGTCCCAGGGTATGGAGACTATGGTGGGGTGTCAATATGACACCCCTGCGTTACTGCACGGAGGGTGCTGTGTAACACACATCATAAAAACACATGAGACCCTATGGAGTTAAGGACCCCATAGCCCATAAAACACATTAACAGTCAAAGGAACACCATAAATCATGTCCAAGAGTGGAAGAAAAAGAGTCTCACTCTTGGCAGGGGAAAAAAACAAACTCCAGAAATCCAGCAAAGCTGCTGGGGGACTCACTAGGTTAGGAAATTCAGCCTAAAGAGAGAATTCTCCCTAACACAGTGCAGGATAGTGCCTTGGTCTTGGAAGTTGTGTAAGTTAGCTATAATGGGTGTGCTGTCATAATATCGAAAAAAAAGTCGAAAGTCATAATCTCGAGAAAATAAAACGCAGAAAAAAAAAGTTGAATAATTTATTTTTTATTTACATTTATTTTTTGGCTCTAGCATGTAAAAAAAGGTAAAAAAAAAGAAGGGTGGGGCTCGATTTTTTGGTTTTCGATGTTATGACTATAAACCACTATAATGGCTTTAGGAGCTTCTCATGGAATAGCACTTCCCCGCCCCAATCACCTGTCCCTCGTCTCTCCCTGTACTTGCATGTTCCGAATGTTCACAAGGCCTAGTAGGACCGCCTCTGCCTTTTGCTCATCGGTGTTACTTTATTCCATTGTCTTGTTTTTGCTCCCTTGTTCCCTCCCCTTTCCCCTGTGGGCACTTTGAAACACAATGTTTTGATGTATAAGCACCTTACAAATGCACAATAAATAAATAAATAGAATTTTTCGGCTGTATTTTATGCGCCCTCTCCATCATAAACACTGGTGAGAAGACATCCGGCCCTACGACTTCATTGAGGAGCGATTCAACGAATACATCCACTGATATTGCTGAGGTGGCTGTACTTATTCCAAGGATGCAGATGTTATGTCTAAAATCACCACTTGCAGATTGTCGTTCTTGGCAGCTATGGTCTTCAGTAGCGTTTATGCATTAGAGATAACGGAGGTCATTGTGATGATGTTGTCTTGCGCGGATGATATTCTCTCTTCCTGTGTGTCTGGACCCTTCTTTATCCAAGCAGGCTTTCAGATGGTCCACTTTAAAAGCCAGCGTATTAATTGTAGCTCCTGGAGTCCTGATGCCTGCCGTCATTTGGCGAAACACCCCTTTAATATATATTTGATTGTCATTGGTGTTTTCTTGTTCTGGAAGGGGGTGTGCTGGCTCCATACTGCAGCCCACTCCACCAATTTCCTTTTTGGAAGGGATCTTACCTTGCGGCTTATCAGACTTGCCTATCTAAGTGGTGCAGTACACGATGCGAAGACAGCCAGAGGGATTTCGCCTGGGCAACTGCTACTGGGGGTCCACCGGGCCATCCAGCTGAGCCCCAGCCACCCATAGACTGGGGAGATCTGCAACACTGAGGGCAATAGAAGTACGCCGCCAGATAGTGCCACAGTCCACCCCCACTGTTGATGTTCAGTCCTTACCAGTCCTTTTCAAAGCCTGCAGAACTGCAGACAATGCTCCGAATGAGGCGGTAGATATACCGGAGGGTGTGGGGGGAGGGATGGATGTGCCGATCACCAAGACCCTGCAGGCCTCTTTTCTTCCAGTCGGCCCAGCTGTCCACATGCGGGTCCCATCCTGGTGTGCAGGGTCCAGGGCCTTGTCCTCCTCTGCAACATCCGAGGGTGCAGTTGAAAATACACTTATGGCTAGGTCAAAGCGCCTCAGGATCAGGGATCTGCCTTCGGCCATTCACTCTGCGTAGGGCCACTCCTCCATCAGGGGATTTCATGGCTTCCCCAGTCTCTCTCTCTGCCCTGGCGGCTTGTCTGCAGTCATAGGCGGGATGCCTTTCCACTCCACTGAGGGCTCGGGACTGAAAGACCCACGTGGCTCCGCTCCTTCACCGACTTTTCTTGCCTGAGCAGATTGCCCGCAGTCCTGGGTAGAAATGCCGCCCCATCGCACTCCGCCCTGGGGTGCCAGGGGCTGGTTCGGTTGCTCAGTGTGATCACTTTAGCATCAAGGCACAGTAGAATCAAGGCAGGATTATATAAACATTGTCAGGCTAACACCAGAGCTCAGATTGGAGCTGCCCACGTGTTCCGGCTCTCGAGCCCACTACAACCCTACCCTGCAAAGTAATTTTCCTAATTGACTGCATCATCCCACAGATTTCTCATCTTCATAGACTCCCAAAGCGGTACAGATGGCAGAAGGACATAAAAATAAAAAGGCTCACAAGAGGATGTTCTGTAAAACGGATCTACCAAATCGGGTATCTTGACCTGCGAACAATACCAGACAGTAGCTCTTGGAAAATGTATGCCAGCAGGACCAAGTAGTCGGCTAGCAAGTCTCTACCCATGGCACACTCTTCAGAAGGGCCGACCTACCTTCCGCTGCTTTGGTTGAATGTGCCGAAACCCAAAAGCCACTTCTCTGTCTGCTTTCTAATAACATTTGAAATAACAGCAGCTAGTCTTATTTTGGCACTCAAGCTATGCCCTGAGGATCATCACACACCAGGCTCGGAAAACCCTCAACTAGCTCCCCATTGCAAAGAGAATAACATGGAATATAAACTATTACTTTCCCTATCGCCAACACTGCTCTTAATTACCTGAACAATTACATCTAAAATGTGTATCTATAAGATCAATGCAGTTTAACAATTTAATTACACCCAGGTTCAGAATCAATAGAACATAACCTCAAGAGGTTCAAAAGCAATGTGAAAATCTGGCTCCACGAACAGAAGAAGTCACTTGAAATGTATGCGCAAATAAATCAAATAATATTCCCTCTCCCTAACGGCTCCCATACTTGGACTCATCTGCACTTTTTCTTAATGACCAGCACTGCTGCCCCACAAATGCCTTTGGCCATTACATGAGAACTTCGATTTTGCAAGCCTTAGCCCTGCAAACGGTTACCAGACTTGCTCCAAAATTCCCTTGTTTTATATTTGTTGTAATACGAATAAATTGCAAGCACCAGCATTTCTGTAACCAATGGTGCCTTGGCACACGCATCATCCACACTATGTAGCGCAGCTGTCAGCTCATGCCTCTGAAAAGTATTTTATTTAAGTAGACTACTTAGGCATTTAACCTCATTCCATGCTTTCTCTTCCGCTTCCTTGTGCAATGTCACACCTTTGTACTGTACAAAAGGTTCTGTTTTGCTTTTACCAGGCACTTTGAACCTACACCCCTGCGAGATAGAGAATTATAAAACTAAAAATTAAAATAAAATAGAAATACAAAGCACTATTCAGCACAATAGTCTTTGCTTTTGTCACCTCCCTGCCTATCCAGGACTGATAGAAGGACACAGAGGGTGAGAGGAAAAAACGTGGCAACTGAAATTTTCATTACTGTGAATCTAGCAGACGTAATAGGCACCAATGAAACAGTTTGTAATGTGAGGAGCCAGAGTGTACACAAATCCATGGGATCGAAAAGGGAATGGAAGAGAAAAGTGAGGATTCAATCAAAACTGTATCAGTGAAACCATATTTGTCAAGCCCTTTAAAAACCAGGCAACCGGTTTTAATCACTAGGGGGGCGTGGGCCAAGATGGCCACCTAATTGGTGCTCCACTGTAACTCACCGCCCAAGAGAGAGACAGCAGAACACCCTCCCCCCCCGTGAAAGCACAGTGTGGGAAAGAGCCCCTCAACCCCCTGCAAAGGAAAAACAGCTAGAAGAGGAAAAGGGTGCACCTCATGCAAATTTGGGTTGTTTGACCGTGGTAGAATTGTTTGTGGCGGAATGGACCATGGTCAATTTTGCTGCGAATATGATTTTACAGAGGCCAAACACATCAAATCCAAGTCCCCCCAATTCCCCAGTACATCCCCCCCACCTGCCCTACTTACCTTTTCTCCATCCGCCGCCTCTCCTGACCCTGCAGCCTCAGTTCCGTCCCTCTAACGCAGGTCAGATTTGACACCCCATGGTCCCCTTTTCTTTTGGTCCCGCCTCCAATGTTGAGGAAGCGGGGAACACCCTCGCAAGCCCCCTCAATCCCCCCTGCCCCCAAGGTAAAAATTACCAAATATGGGGAGCGGGGACACCCCCCTCCACATGTTCAGTATTTATTTTATAATCGATCGAATGGTACTGGCCAAATTCGGTCAAATGTTCCATTTGAATCTATTATATCCCATCACGTTGGGTAATTCCCCTCAAACAGCACCAAAGAGATTGGTATGTGATGCGTCCAACTCGAAAGGAGCTGCCGTGGGTGGAGAAGGCACTCAGAGAAGAGTGCTCCCTGCTGAGAGGGTAACGGCCACAGGTAGCCAACTGGAGCTGGGAGTACGGCCCCCAAGGAGGATAAGGTAAGGAGCGGAAGGGCTCCAACAGATCAAGAAGGTGGACCAGCACGACACAGAAAGAAGCAAAATATACCAGGAAACGGAGCGAGGAGGTACACTGCCCCAGTGAGAGCGCACCACTATATGGTGGGAGGGAAGAGTCCCTGGCTCCACCCTTGCATGTAAAATAAGTGAAAAAAGGAAGGAGAGGGGCTTGCGCAGCACAGAAAGGGATTAAGGTGTGCATGGGCCCACAAGGCTGGAGGCGTGGATCCCAGAAATTAACAGGATCTTAAGAGGACAGAACAGACAGACACCCAAAAAAACTAGGGGGTGCTGCACCGGAGGATGTCCGGATTAAGAGCAGACTGTCAAGGGCTGGCCCAGAGTGATGAAGGAAGAGGGTTGGACGACTCTGGGGAGAAGAGAACTCCCCGGAGTCGGTCACAGGGAACTTGTCCTGTGAGCATAAACAAGTCAGTGGGAGGCCCGTAGTGCACTGACAACTGAGTGCAGCACCAGTGGGTAATGAGAAACCTAGAGGAAAACTGGACAATGAAGCAGAGCCCACCCCTTGATGGTCATACCGGGCACCACTCCTAATCGAGAAGAAAAGGAAGTTAAAGCACCAAAGGTGGCACCGGAAAGTGCAAGCGGTATCACTGAGGAGCAGCATGCCAGAAAGGGGGCTGGAGGGAGAGGAGACCTTGGTGAGGAAAGATCAAGGCACAACGCTCTGAAATTCAATCCTCTTCATGAAACTTCACAGGAGAGTGGAAAAAAAATAGCTTTCTGCAGCTATCCTAGAAATTAAGTTTCAGACCCGCCTCCTGGATCTGGAATCAAATGAGGCAGAAATTAGAAAAATGTCATGTATCTGATGTCATCACTCCTTTCCTAGAGGTAGCCTCTCTCCATGTGGCCAGGGGACAACAGCGCTACCTGATCCTGACCCTGGGGGTGGCTATATGAGGGAAGACCACATGCCGGGAGAGGAGACCCTCAAAGGGATAACATGGCATCATCATACAAATGCACATGCCCCACTTTCCCTTTTAGGGATGTTCCTGCCATACCTCAAGCTTTTATGGCTTATTGTAAAGGCTCCCTCCCACTCCCTACCAGATCTACTAATAACCTCTTCCAGTATCATGTAAAAAGAAAACTCAGAAAGGATCAACCTTTTCATACATGTGCGAATACTGAGACGAGAAGGGTGAAGGGAGCAATGAAGAGTCATAAGACTGAGCAGTGTAGAACGCGCTCTAGTGTTCACGAGCATATGACAGGGGCAGGGTCATTTAAAAAGCGGAACTTGAATGGAGGAAGATAGAGCTACCTGGGGAAGCCATGTTCGCCTGATGCTGATTGAGGGACTACCAAGCCCCTGGAGAGAAATCCATGGAGCCAACCGTCTCTAGGGGAAGGCAGAAGGAAGAAGGCTGCAGGAAACGGTTTGCCATGCTGGAACTGCACCAGAAGAGAAAGGCAAGTCTGGTTGGCGGCTGCGGGAATCCGAGAGCATCACTTCAGTCGCCAAAGCACAGAGTAAGTCTGAGCAACCAGGCGGGAGACGCAAAAGACTTGGAGCCCAGCGAATGAAGCCGGAGAGCCTACAACTGGAGGCAGAGCACCGAAACGCTGCTCCCTGTCTACCACAAGAGAACTGACGAACGCTACAGGAAACCTGAGAGTCCTAAAAAGAAGGGAGATTGGGACAAGGGGGCACTTCGGCAACGTTACCGAAGAACGTTAAAAGACAGTGAATGGAATGTAAAAGAATATATGAGACGATTTTGACAAAAAAGAAGGAATGGAAACGAGTATAAGAAATATCCAAGTTTAACAAGTGTGAGAAAGGGAATCAAAGCCTGAGAGGTCAAGGGGAAAGACAGATAACCCCTCACCTTGTGAACTTTTGAGGAACCACAATAGTTAAGAGGCTGGGACTCGCACGCAAGGGAAGCGAAGCCAGAGAAAGGTCAAGGGGAAAGAAGGATACCCCCTCACCTCGTAAACTTTTGCAGAAACATAATAGTTACGACCTAGGGCCAAAGCTCTCTCCTTTAAGGGTTTAGGCGTCATAATTTGACATAAGCAGCAATCTGCCACGATGTGGTCAGCACTGAGGCACCACAAACAAATTCTGTGAGGATCGTTGAGTGACATTTTTGCACCGCAATCACAGCACACAGAGGATTCAGAGTAGACATGGTGAAGAAATCTATCAAAATTCAAAGGAATTTTTTGGAAAGAAAATGCGCCAGAGAATTTCACAGAAGCAACGTTTCAGAGAAGCGTGCTGAGAATGCGGAAAAAAGGAACCAAGGTAATGGTGCGTTGAGCACGCTCATTCTACCTGCACCGACGACACATCCGGTCACAATGACGACTCGATGACCATCGACTCCAGTGTGAAAGACGCTCGCTGCTGTGAAAAAGGTTTCCTGAGAGCTGCAAAGCATTAGCATAAATGTCAAAGATGAGGAATACGTGGGAGGAGACAATCCATTAGAAATGGAGAAACTCACAGCTATGCTAAATGATGAAGTAAATGAAATTGAATATGACTGTTCAACCTTTAGCTAAATCACTGATGAATCACTGATGAACTAGTCTCACCAGGATAGATAATTGTTTGGTGAAGGAGGCGTTCTGGCAACCTTGACTGGAGGCCAAGATTGTCATGACATGTCCCCGAAAGGTTGCTTAGAACCTTGGTCTGGTGTTCTCTTAAAAATGAAGAGAGTGCTGCCAGGTACCCTTTGGCTGTGGCCTCCTGAAGTCCTTAGCACTGCATCAGATGCAAAATGACTTCCATCAGCGGGGGTAATGCACATTTTTTCCTGAGATATTTGCCGAAAAGCACACCTCCATGACATCTTCCGGGAGGTTCTGTAAAGACTGGTAGGGGGGTCTGTACTTCCGCTCTCTATATGGTAGAGGGGAGGCACAGGGGACCCCAGCCAAGATTCTCTAATATGGTAACGATGGACGAGCAATCAAGGCCTAGCTTCTCAGGAGGTGATGCAGGCTGGTTCTTAAGTACAGTGTATCCCCAAGTCCCCACAAAGGAATGTCCACACACTGTATTACTGAAAACACAGTCTTTATATAATTAATATTCAAGGGTTATGTACACTTATCACAATAACGCACTTTGTGCTCAGGAAAATCAGCAATGGTAAATATCTACAATTCTAAAGTGGTACCACTAATATTAGACCTCATTAAAGTGCATTCACAATACTGTAAAAATGGCACACAGATCAATAAGAAGGAAACCAGCAATAGAGAGGGGAGAGATAGCAGATGATTGGAAACAATAGGCAGAATACTGGCCCCTACCACTGGACACAGTTCTGTGTGGAGATCCCCCCACCTGGGCAACCTGCAAAATAAAGAGATATAACACCAGCCCAGTCCATATATCGTTCAATAGTCTATTTCTTTCCTATAATGTTTTTACCCCCCCAATGTACCTGGTGGAGTCGAGTTCTTCGAAGAGGCGTCGACAGATCCTTCTTGAATGACCCCCTTTAAGGCAGGAGTCACGGATCGTCGAGTGGCGTCGAGAAGCGTCGAGGAACTCGGTGTCCGGTGTCGGGGAATCGACGGCCCTTCTTGAATGCCTTCCCTTTCAAGCGGGAGACACGGGGCGTCGAACGTCCGACAACAAACAAGGTAGAACGGCGTCGATGAGGCGGCAGGCTTCGATCCGAGCGGTGCTCGTCGGCGTCGAGACGTCGGCGTCCTGCGAGGAAGAGGCGTGCGGGGCACCTCGGCGACACTAGTTCTGGACCGCAAAGATTGTGGGTGACGGTGGCCCAGCAAGGGCGTCGAGTCGCTCGAGTCTTTGGGGTCGTGAGGTGGCGGGAAACCCACCGGCGGATTCTCCTCGGCGCGTTGGTCGTCCTCGACTTTCTCCGGCGGGACAAAGCGGTCGACGATGCGGACGAGGGAGTCCTTCAAGGCAAATGTTCTTAGGCAAGGAGCGGACGGCTCCGGTCGTCGGCGGCACGGCGTCAAGTGGTTTCCACGGCTGGGCAACACAACTTCGACGGGCCTCCAGCGGTTACACAGACCTGCGAACCCTGGTCGACGGCAATGGACTTCGACAGCGTCGAGGTCCGGGTGCTTCACTTCGATCTCCTCGGCGGTCCCGTCTCGGGTCGGCAGTCTTTCGAGGGTCTGACTTCCAGGGCGCTTCGGCGAAGATTCAGCGGTGCTCGATGGTCCCTCGGAGCACGGGAAGAGGGCGCCTAGCCAGGTCCTCTCTCGGGTCAGTCCTCGACGATTTCGACAACCTTCAGTTCCGTCGAAGCAAATGCCACAGCAAGTCTTCTTCTTCCAGCTGGACGTCGAGGATCAGCAAATCCAGTTACTCTTGAGTGGAGACTCAGCTTCTGAATGCTTCTGAACAATTTCCAGTGGTGAGAGGTCCCCAGATATACTATTCTGTCTCTCATCCACACTGCTGGCACACACACAGCAGCCAATCACACAGAAGGGCATTCATGCAGTCAGTCAGCCAATCAGGCACACAGTGCATTCAGGCCACACTCCTCCCTCTCAGACACTCACAACAAGGAATGTGGATTGGGACAAGTACCCAGCCATTCAACACTACACACTGCATTCAGGCCAGTTTCGGGCAGGGCTGTCTCAGTCTTTGTCTCACATGCCAGAAGCCAGACAACCACAACAAGGAGTGTATATTGGTCACACACTCCATTCACCCAGGTCCCACCCACAGGAGGTACCCACAACATACAGTCACTGGGAAGGCTCCAGCCAGTCTAGCTGGGCCTTCACCACAATACCATATATGGAACTTCCACCCAACAGCCAGTCAGGGGGAAGGGACAGAGTCAGGGCATCCCAGGACTTTGGGAAAACAAGACAACAGGCAATAGAAAGCAAGAGGCCACAGGGGCCATCTTGTTTCTATCAGGAATCAACTGATCCCAATGGCAGGGCCTGGGTATCCCAAAATGGAGGACACCCAGAGCACCTGTCCAATTCAGCATGGAGCTGCCACCAGCCCATACCCTGCTCTGTGGGCCACCCACAGGTGCCCAAAAACATACACTAGGGGCACAGGGTTGTACCCCTACCCAGGGGTGCCATAAGGGTATCCCATGGGTCTGTTCACCAAACCAAAAGAGAGAGCTGCACTGCCAGGAGTCCCAAATGGACTCCTGGGCAGAAAACATAACAGAACACACGATAAAAGGCAGAAAAGGACAAGGATTCAGAGGCCCTGTCCCTCTGATGCATTTCCAGCATCACAGTCGCCCCCCCCCAGACTGAGGTGGAGGGTGTCTAATCTCCCACGGGATAGACACCCTCATCCAGACGGTCAACATACCTTCTGGAAAGGCCATCCGCATTATCGCGACTCTTCCCTGGTCTGTGCTCTATGGTGAAGTCTAGCCCTTGCAGGCTAATGGACCACCTGAGCAATTTCGGATTCTCACCCTTCATCTGCATAAGCCACTTCAGGGGCTTATGATCTGTTTGGACCTTGAAGGTAGACCCCGTAAGGTAGGGCCTAAAACGCCTAAGGCTCCAAACTATGCTAAAACACTCCTTTTCAACAGTAGCCCACCTAAGTTCTCTACCCTTGAGTTGTCTACTGATGAATATGATAGGGTGTTCTCTCCCTTTGTCATCTAACTGGGACAAGACAGCTCCAATTCCGGTGTCGCAGGCATCCGTCTGGACGATAAAGGGTCGGCTGTAGTCAGGCGCACACAACACAGGTGCCCTACACAGACTTTCTTTCAAGCCATCAAAGGCCCTCTGACAGTCTTCGGTCCAATTAACCTTCCTAGGCTGTTTGGGCGAAGTTAGAGCTGTCAGGGGTGCAGCTATGGTTCCATAGTCTGCCATGAAATTGCGATAGTACCCAGTGAGGCCCAAAAAGGCTCTCACCTGGGTTTGAGTAGTGGGAGTCTCCCAGTTCTGTACGTCCTGTACTTTACTGGAGAGAGGTTGGATTTGACCCCCTCCTACCTCATGACCAAGATAGGTAACTTTCCCCTGAGCTATCTGGCACTTGGTGGCCTTGATAGTGAGGTTAGCCCTTTTCAAGGCCTGCAACACCCTATCCAGATGTGTCAAATGCTCTTCCCAGGTGGAACTGTAGACGGCAATGTCGTCTAAGTAAGCCACACAAAAGGCTTCCAGTCCACTGAGCGCATGGTTGACCAATCTCTGGAAGGTGGCAGGGGCATTCTTCAACCCAAAGGGCATGACCCTAAACTGGTAGAGTCCCTCAGGTGTGGAGAACGCCGTCTTTTCCTTGGCATGGTCCGTCAGAGCTATTTGCCAATAGCCTGAGGTAAGGTCAAAGGTGCTCACAAATTTGGCAGCACCTATGGTGTCCACGAGCTCATCAGCCCTGGGCAATGGGTGCGCGTCAGTTTTGGTGACGGCATTGACTCCTCGGTAGTCCACACAGAACCTCCAATCCTTGGTACCCGCCTGGGAACTTGCCTTGGGGACAAGGACCACTGGACTGGACCAGGGACTGGTTGAGGGTTCAATAACACCCAGATCCAACATCTTGGCGACCTCAGCCTGGATGTGGTTTTTGACGGTATCTGACATACGATAGCTCCTGCTCTTGACAGGCACACTGTCACCAGTGTCAATTTCGTGCTTACACCACGGTGTAAGGCCCGGTGTCAGTGAAAACAGAGAGGCATACTGCTGGAGCAAAGCCCTGCAGGCCCTCTGCTGCTCTGTTGTCAAATCTGGAGAGAGTTGTACTCCCTCCACTGAGCCATCCTGAGGGTTGCTATGCAGCAAATCAGGAAGGGGCTCACTCTCATCCTCTTCTTGCCCTGAAGCTAGCAAGAGACATGAGACCTCTGCTCGCCTGTGGAAAGGCTTGAGCCTGTTGACATGGAATACCTGGGGGGCTACCCCAGAGGCTCCCATGTCAACCAGATAATTGACTTCGCCCATCTTGGAGATGATCCTGAAGGGTCCAGTCCACTTGTCTGCCAAAGCTCTAGGCTTGGTAGGCTCCATCACAAGGATTTCCTGTCCCGGAGTCCAATCCACTTGCGAAGCTTTCAGGTCATGCCAGTACTTATTCAATTCCTGGCTGGCCTTGAGATTTGCTGTTGCCTGACCCATCATTTGTGTCATCCTCCGCCTGAGGCCTAACACATAGTCCCCCACTTGCTTGGCGGGACCTGGAGGGGTGGCTTCCAAGCCTTCTCGGATCAAGGCGAGGGGCCCCCTCACGGGATGTCCAAAGAGTAACTCAAAGGGGCTGAAACCAACACCCTCTTGAGGTACCTCTCTGTAAGCAAACAGCAGGCATGGCAGGAGGAGATCCCATTTCCTCCTTAGGGGCTCTTCCAAAGCACCTAGCATGCCCTTGAGAGTTTTGTTCAATCTCTCAACCAGACCATTGGTCTGGGGGTGGTAAGAGGTGGAGAACTTGTAGGTTACCCCGCACTCTTTCCACATGGTTTTCATGTAACTAGACATGAAGTTGGATCCTCTGTCAGAGACAACCTCCTTGGGGAATCCAACACGGGTGAAAATGCCCAGGAGAGCCCTGGCAACCACCTTGGCAGTAACAGTCGGAAGGGGTATTGCCTCTGGGTACCTGGTGGCATGATCTACCAAGACCAGGATGAACCGATGTCCACCTGAAGTGGGAGGGTCAAGGGGACCGACGATGTCGATGCCCACCCTCTCAAATGGTGTGCCAACCACTGGTAATGGCTGCAGTGGGGCAATGATCCTGCCTCCAGTCTTGCCAGACAACTGACAAGTGGGGCAGGTCCTGCAGTGGGACTCCACCTCTACTCCCATCCTTGGCCAGTAGAAATGGGCAGAGAGCCTCTGCTTAGTCTTCTTAGTCCCAAGATGACCAGCCAAGGGCACCTCATGCGCCAACTGCAGTAGGAAGGGCCTGTAAACCTGGGGTACCACCAACCTCTTGCGGGCACCAGGTTCAGGCTTAGTGGGCTCACTAACAAGGAGCTCACCCTCCCAATAAATCTTGAATGTCCTAGGCACTTCACCTTGTGCCTGGGACAGGGCCTGCTTCCTCAGACCCTCGAGAGAGTGGCACTCTCTCTGTCCTTTACAGAAGTCTGCCCGGGAGGGTCCCCCTTCAGCTAACAAGCATTGAAGGTCGGGATGATCCTCCGGGTTGAGAACCTCTCCCACAGAAGAGTCTTCTGTCTCTTCTCCCACAGGAGTTGAGTTTGGGTTTTCCACTGGACCCAGCCCGTCCGGGGCATGGATCCCAATGGGTGCTGTCGGAACAGCAGGAAGAGAAGGTGCTCCCTCCACAGAGGTGGCCTTCTTGGTCTTCCTTCTTCTTGCCTTAGGCCTCGCCTTTGGCTCGGGTACCTGACTCACAGCCAGACCCGGTGTCACCTGTGACCTAGTGACCGCAGCAGCAGTCAGGGGAAGACCATCCGAGATCAACCCCAACTCTACTAGATCATTACCTAACAGAATGTTAGCAGGGACATTGTCCTGCACCAGGACAGGAAGCTTTGCTGTTTTGTCTCCAATCATGAGTGTGACTAAGGTTACAGGCGATAATTTAGGAGGCCCACCAGCTAACCTGGTGGTTCTCAGAGGAGCACCTACATAGTCCTCTGGCTTGAGCAGGGTCCTGTCCACCACTGTCATGCTTGCCCCAGTGTCTCTCAAGCCAGTAGAAGGCTGACCATTCAAGAGGACACTTCTCAAAAACCTATGGGTGTTCTGTGGGATAGTCGCCAGTACTTCTGCGTACTGGTCCCAGGCCCCAAGGGACACTAAGGAAATCTCTACAGGAGCACCAAAGGTGATTCCGGTAGAGGAGGGGAGGACAGTGGCCTCCACCTCAGACATGGGGTAAGGGTAGGTCAGGCTGACAGCCTGTACTCCAAGTGCCTTACCTTTACACTTGGGGTCACCCCTTTTGTGATCCAGAGCCCCACAATCCCAACAAGTGCCAGGAGTGCGGGGTACGGTACTGGAACCACTGGGAACCTGCTTTGCAGCAGGTGGACCACTACTCTTATTCCCACCCACAGAGGACTTATCCCCACTAGATTTTTGGGTCTTAGGAGAGGAAGGCTTTGGTTTACCCGACTGTGACTGCTTTTGGGACTCCTCAGCTTTCTGAGAGGCCCCCTTTTCTTTGTCCTTGTCCTTCCCACTGGAGTCCTTAGGGGACACCCGGTGGGAGACCCACTTGTCAGCCAACCTAGCCAGCTTAAAGGGGTCCAAAATGTTCTGGTCAGCCACATACTGACGCAGCTCTGGTGAACAGGCTTCAGAAAAATGCTCAAAAAACAAGAGGTGGGACAACTCAACAAAAGTTTTCACCTTGTATCCATCAATCCACCCCATCATGTTCATGTGTGCAGTACTCACCCAGTCAACCCAAGACACATTCTCTCTTTTCTTAAATTCCCTGAACCTCTTAAGGTATTGGGTAGGTGTCTTGCCAAACTTGGCAATTAAAGCAGACTTCATACACTCATACTGACCCCTTTCTTCCACACTCAGCTTCAGAATACAGTCATATCCAGTTTGAGGCACTCGGCTTAACAAACACTTAGCCCAATCTCTTTTATCCACATCATGAATTGCACAAGCCATTTCAAACGCTTCAATCCATTGGAGGATATCTGAACCCTCCACAAACACACCAACCAAATCTTTCATAAACTTGGTGGCTGGGGACCTGACACTCTCACTGGTTTTAGCTGAAGTCTCCACTCTAGCTTTCTCTAGCTGGATTCTCTGACATTCAGTGTCCTGGCTTTTGAGTTCAAGGTCCTTATTTCTGAGTTCAAGATCCCTATTCTTGAGCTCCACTTGCTGTGCCAGCTCCTCTTTCTTAAGCTCAGCTTCTATTTCCAACTTGCGATATTCAAAGGCTAACTTCAACCTTAATAACTCAAGTTCCATGGAATGGCTGGGGTTTGGAACAGAGGCAGCAGGAATGGCGGCACTCCCAGAAACAGATTCAGCGACAACCCCAGGGGCAGAGTCCTCACTGGTTGCATCCCCCCCTTCATCAAGAGTTTCACCATCAGTCTGGTAGTCCACCAGGGCAGCTATCAGCTCAGCCCTAGACTTATCCACAAAGTCTAACTCCCTGGCTTCACAAGCACTCTGGAGAGCCTCTAAGCTCATCCTAGTCAATTTACCATTCGCAATGGACTCCATTGCTTGTAATGCAGTTATTTGGAACACACCCAAACCTTAATCTAATAAAGTGCGGATATTTTGTAAGTGGCACGGTTATACACTGAGTCTTAAGACCATAAGCATCCCACCGCTGCCACCAGCTTGTAAAGACTGGTAGGGGGGTCTGTACTTCCGCTCTCTATATGGTAGAGGGGAGGCACAGGGGACCCCAGCCAAGATTCTCTAATATGGTAACGATGGACGAGCAATCAAGGCCTAGCTTCTCAGGAGGTGATGCAGGCTGGTTCTTAAGTACAGTGTATCCCCAAGCCCCCACAAAGGAATGTCCACACACTGTATTACTGAAAACACAGTCTTTATATAATTAATATTCAAGGGTTATGTACACTTATCACAATAACGCACTTTGTGCTCAGGAAAATCAGCAATGGTAAATATCTACAATTCTAAAGTGGTACCACTAATATTAGACCTCATTAAAGTGCATTCACAATACTGTAAAAATGGCACACAGATCAATAAGAAGGAAACCAGCAATAGAGAGGGGAGAGATAGCAGATGATTGGAAACAATAGGCAGAATACTGGCCCCTACCACTGGACACAGTTCTGTGTGGAGATCCCCCCACCTGGGCAACCTGCAAAATAAAGAGATATAACACCAGCCCAGTCCATATATCGTTCAATAGTCTATTTCTTTCCTATAATGTTTTTACCCCCCCAATGTACCTGGTGGAGTCGAGTTCTTCGAAGAGGCGTCGACAGATCCTTCTTGAATGACCCCCTTTAAGGCAGGAGTCACGGATCGTCGAGTGGCGTCGAGAAGCGTCGAGGAACTCGGTGTCCGGTGTCGGGGAATCGACGGCCCTTCTTGAATGCCTTCCCTTTCAAGCGGGAGACACGGGGCGTCGAACGTCCGACAACAAACAAGGTAGAACGGCGTCGATGAGGCGGCAGGCTTCGATCCGAGCGGTGCTCGTCGGCGTCCTGCGAGGAAGAGGCGTGCGGGGCACCTCGGCGACACTAGTTCTGGACCGCAAAGATTGTGGGTGACGGTGGCCCAGCAAGGGCGTCGAGTCGCTCGAGTCTTTGGGGTCGTGAGGTGGCGGGAAACCCACCGGCGGATTCTCCTCGGCGCGTTGGTCGTCCTCGACTTTCTCCGGCGGGACAAAGCGGTCGACGATGCGGACGAGGGAGTCCTTCAAGGCAAATGTTCTTAGGCAAGGAGCGGACGGCTCCGGTCGTCGGCGGCACGGCGTCAAGTGGTTTCCACGGCTGGGCAACACAACTTCGACGGGCCTCCAGCGGTTACACAGACCTGCGAACCCTGGTCGACGGCAATGGACTTCGACAGCGTCGAGGTCCGGGTGCTTCACTTCGATCTCCTCGGCGGTCCCGTCTCGGGTCGGCAGTCTTTCGAGGGTCTGACTTCCAGGGCGCTTCGGCGAAGATTCAGCGGTGCTCGATGGTCCCTCGGAGCACGGGAAGAGGGCGCCTAGCCAGGTCCTCTCTCGGGTCAGTCCTCGACGATTTCGACAACCTTCAGTTCCGTCGAAGCAAATGCCACAGCAAGTCTTCTTCTTCCAGCTGGACGTCGAGGATCAGCAAATCCAGTTACTCTTGAGTGGAGACTCAGCTTCTGAATGCTTCTGAACAATTTCCAGTGGTGAGAGGTCCCCAGATATACTATTCTGTCTCTCATCCACACTGCTGGCACACACACAGCAGCCAATCACACAGAAGGGCATTCATGCAGTCAGTCAGCCAATCAGGCACACAGTGCATTCAGGCCACACTCCTCCCTCTCAGACACTCACAACAAGGAATGTGGATTGGGACAAGTACCCAGCCATTCAACACTACACACTGCATTCAGGCCAGTTTCGGGCAGGGCTGTCTCAGTCTTTGTCTCACATGCCAGAAGCCAGACAACCACAACAAGGAGTGTATATTGGTCACACACTCCATTCACCCAGGTCCCACCCACAGGAGGTACCCACAACATACAGTCACTGGGAAGGCTCCAGCCAGTCTAGCTGGGCCTTCACCACAATACCATATATGGAACTTCCACCCAACAGCCAGTCAGGGGGAAGGGACAGAGTCAGGGCATCCCAGGACTTTGGGAAAACAAGACAACAGGCAATAGAAAGCAAGAGGCCACAGGGGCCATCTTGTTTCTATCAGGAATCAACTGATCCCAATGGCAGGGCCTGGGTATCCCAAAATGGAGGACACCCAGAGCACCTGTCCAATTCAGCATGGAGCTGCCACCAGCCCATACCCTGCTCTGTGGGCCACCCACAGGTGCCCAAAAACATACACTAGGGGCACAGGGTTGTACCCCTACCCAGGGGTGCCATAAGGGTATCCCATGGGTCTGTTCACCAAACCAAAAGAGAGAGCTGCACTGCCAGGAGTCCCAAATGGACTCCTGGGCAGAAAACATAACAGAACACACGATAAAAGGCAGAAAAGGACAAGGATTCAGAGGCCCTGTCCCTCTGATGCATTTCCAGCATCACAGGTTCCTATCCCTGTACCTTAATCATTCAGTATCCGTCCGTGGAGATTGCGGGTGCTGACATTCGGGTGATAGATCAGACCTCCCACTAGAAAAAGCAAATCTCTCCTTCAGAAGATGATGTGGGGAGCAGATCACCTAGTCTAGAAGGTATGGGTATCACGTTCCTCTGGCCCAGGGCTGAATTAGTATCATGGTTGTGCTGAACCGCTCAAACCCCTGATGACAAGTAGTATGAGGGAAATAGGTGGGAACGCATATAGCAGTGGAAATTCCCAGTCTACTACGAATGTATTCTCCGGTGTCCCTCTCTGGGTAAATTCCCTGGAGGAGAACAGCTTGCACTTCTTGTTGGAGCTGGATGTGAACAGATCTACTTGAGGGGTTCCCCACAGGGCTAACATCTCCTTTCCAGCCAGGGGAATCGCAAACAAGGAGATTTGTCTTTGCAATGCCCAATACTAGAGTTGCATTGCCTCTCTGCACACTGGTAGTCACCCTATGCATCCTGTCTTGTTGAGGTAATGTATGGCCACTGCGTTGTTCGTCATGATCAGGACTGTGTCCCCTGTATCAAGGGCAAAAGGTAATCAGTGCAAGTCTGATTGCCCCCTCAACTTCAAATGTTTATGCAGCGTTTTGTGTCTGCTGGGGACCACAGTCCATTCACCATGAGTTTGTTCCGGTGTGTGTCTCAGCCCTTTAGGCAGGCAACTGTCACTACTATCACGTCCAAGGTTGTCAAAATGGTTCTCCTGCCATCAAGTTCTGCTTACTGGACCACCACTGGAGATTGTGTGAGCCCTGTCTGTGATCTGTAGAAGATCTGTCACATTGCCTGAGAAATGTGACCACTGAGATCGGAAAACTCAATGAAGTGATCTCATCCTGATTCTGGCCTGCGGAAGCAGAAAAATACTGGATGCCATGCGGCCCAGCATCCATAGAAAATCCAGGGCCGGCAAAGTGTGTGCATTCTGGAATTGTTAGACCAACTGCTGGATGTTAGAATCTCTATCATGGTGATTAGGGGGAGGGAAGCATTCCCCAAGGAAGAGTTCAGGATCGCTCTGATAAAATTGAGCCTTTGGAAGGCTCCACCGACTTCTTCAAGTTCAGAGAGAAGTCCAATTATTGCAGGAAGTGACAGACACAGTCCAGGTGATCCCGGCCTTGCTCCTGCACATGTGTCCAAATAAGGGAAGACATGGATTTCCTACTTTCTTAGACTGGCTGCCACTTCTGCCAACAGCTTGCTGAAAACCCTGGGGGCGGAGGTGAGCCCGAATGCCAGTACCTTGAATTGGTAGTATGCACTGCCGATCATGAACCTCGGGTACTTCCTGTGCTTGGGAGGTGTCGGCACATGGAAGTTAGCATCCTGAAGATTAAATGACACCTGCAATCCTAATGCAGTAGAGGAATTTCCTGCTGGAGTAGCGGGTTCAGTGGTTTTGGTGTCAGGATGGGAGCAGGAGGAGAAGAACAAGTAGGAGGGAGTTTGACAAATGGGAGGCAGTACCATTGTGAGATTACATGCATTATGCATCCTTGTGCCATTCTATGTAAGGTTGAGTCAGACGTCCTCCCACTGTAGACGTTTGTGAGGGGTGATTAAACAGGTTTTGGTGCCGCTGTTAAGCTTGATTGGACAGAAGCGGTGGAGGTGGATTGAGTTGTCTTCCACCTTGTAGATCTGAGAAAACTCCTTTGTCTATTGTTGGACTGGCTTCTCTTCCTTTCTGGCTGAAAGCCACAGAAAAGAAAATGCGTTGTCTTCCAGGATAATGAGCCCGGTTGCGTTGTTTGCTGGCGAATTGCGGCACTCGGGGACTTTGCTGCTGCCTTGGAGGATGGTAGGTTTTCAAGGCTGTTTTCAGCTTTGGCACCAAAAACACTATGCCCAGCGAAAGGCATATCTAGCAACCTGGCTTGTACATCCGGCGCAAAACCAGAAATTACTTAACACTGAGCTGGTGCCCATCATCCTGCCAAGGAAATCAGAGGTGTCTAAACCAGTTTATAGGGACTGGCACACATCGGGAATCATAAGTTTGGTGGTATCTTGGTGGTAAATCCGCTGAGATGCCACCAAATGGAATTACCACTACCACCACTTGGTCCGACGGTATAACAACAACAACAACAACAAGTGGCAGTGACAGTGTCAGTCCCCATTTAATTGGGAGTACAGAGGACTCCATGGGGGATTTGGGCAGAATTACTGTAGCAGTTACTCCTTTATTACTCTCGAGGGCTTTATCGTGTCAGCACCAAGTGGACACTCTTTAGTAGAGATACCACTATAGTAGTTGTAGAAGGTGAGGTAGATGTTTCCTTCTTTGTCCCTTCAGTGAAATGCAAAGGGAGTTCCTTCTTGGAAGCGGATTCCCTATCTGCAAGAGGCGAGTCGCTCCCTGTGAGATAGTGCTTTCCGCGCCCCTAGGGGGAATATTGCATAGCGGACTCACCTCCCTAGCCTCACAAGAAGAGGCCCCCCTCTGGGGAGAAGTGACTGAATCTCCCGATTCGTTACATACCCCTCTCCTTAAGAGACTTGTTCCTCTTCTGCTTTTAATGGGAACCTACTGAGAAAATCTACGTTTCCCTGTTCCTTCCCCTTTCTGTATTCTACTGAAAAGCAGTAGAGCTGGAGATCTAAGAATCAGCGCATTATTCTTGCATTAGAGTCTTTCCTAAGACAAAGGGCCTTATATGGAGTTGGGCGGGAGCCCTTAAATGCAGCGTTAATGCTAATGCTGCCATGTAAGGGCTGGCCCTATTAGGAGTTGGGCGGAAAGTTTGGGGTTTTACCTCCAGCTTTTTGGTGGAGGTAAAAATCCTGTTTTCAGTCTATTTTTCGGCACTATTACTGCCGGCACAGTTATCGCTGGTAATGGACCCAATGCGGAACGGGAACTTACCGCTTTACCGCTACTCTGAATCTGGCGCTAGTAGCACTGGACCGAGCAGCAGTAACACTAATAGTGTTGGGCAGTATCCCGGCGCAATTAGTCCCGGATTACCTTAGCCATGTAAGGGGTGAGTGGTCAGTGATCAACCTGAATTTTCCAAACGGTAAGGTAGTATTTAAGGTGTGTAATTGACCACTTAATGGCCAAGGTATCCAATAATTGCATAGTTCTGCTCTCGGGGAAAGAGTATTCTGCTAATGTATATGACAGGGATGCTCAAAACCATCATAATCTTGGGATAGGATAGCTCTGATACCAACTTTTGAGGCGTCAGTCTGTAAAATAAATTCTTGATTAAAGCTGGGAACATTTAAGTTCGGAGCATAATATGTGGTTTAAATTGTCAAAGCTCTCCTGATCTTTTCTTTCCCAGACTCGTTTTTGAGCTTATCTGTCAATCGGGCAGTGATTGTGGAAAAATTGGGGATAAAGCGTCTATAGCATCCTGAAAGCCCTAGAAATGCCCCGAGTTCCCTCCTAGTCCTGGGTGCGGCTGTGAGATGTACAGCCTTTACTTTTACTACCTGGGGCTGCAGCAGCCTATTACCCACAAAAACCCCATAATACCGTACAGCAGATTGGGCTAGATCGCATTTCTTGGGGTTTGCTGTCAACCCGGCTTTTCTCAATGCTCTGAGGATTTCATATAAGTGGAATAAGTATTCTTCTCAATTTCTACTATAAATCACGATATTGTCGACGTATGCGTCACAGAAATGGATAAAGGGTCGCAACACTGAATCCATCAGGGTTAAAAGGTTGCCAGGGCTTTGTGCAATCCAAAGGGCAATAAAGTAAACTGAAATAATCCCTGGCGAGTGGAGAAAGCGTTTATTTCCTTATCGGAAGGATTGAGAGGGACCTGCCATTAGCCTTTGGTGAGATCAATTGCAGAGATGAATTTCGCACTGCCTAGTTTGTCAATCAAATCATTGATTGGGGGCATCGGGTAGTTTTCAAACAGAGAGATAGAGTTCAATTTCCGAAAATCGTTGCAAAACCTCCACGATTGATCAGGATTTACTACCAAGACTATTGGCGAGGATCAGGGACTCTCGGAAGGCTCAATGTTATAAGCCTTGAGCATGTTCTCCATTTCCTGGGAAATAATTTCTTTCCTGGCTTCAGGAATTCTAAAAGGGCCTAAGGTTTACTACCTTCCCTTGTGTTGTTCAAATTTTGTATGGAACAAGATACTTACCTGTAACTGTTGTTCTCAAGCATGGGTCTGGCATGGATTCACATGCTCATGAATATTCCCCGTCGTCAGGCTGGGAATCCTCGGTAAAGAAAAAAATCAGTATCAGTTTCGTTTCTGATCTGTCTTTCTTAGTAGTAACCAATCACTGGTCTCTGGGTCATCCTGCCCCCAGCCAATGACTGCCCTCTCCTTAGGCCCCGCCCCTGGCAGCCATCCTCAGATTTGGTAGCACGTAAAGTGGCAGTATGACCAAGTGAAGAGCCGCGGACGGGTAGGAGGGAGGGTTCGCATGTGAATCCATGCCAGACACAGGCTGGAGAACAACAGTTACAGGTAAGTAACTTGTTCCTTCTTCCTTCTCCAGCATGGGGTCTGGCATGGATTCACATGCTCATGAATATAAGAATACATAGCAGTACACACATGCACAACCACGGGAGGTGGCAAAAGCACAATATTAAGCATTGCATAAACTAAACATTAAGCAACTCTTACGTCCTAACCAGGCCCACCTTCAGGAGAACAGGTTGCGCAGCACTGCCTGGCCGACTCTGCACTCCTCCCTGGAATCCCGGTCGACGCAGTAGAATCTCATGAAGGTGTGCGTCGACCTCCACGTAGCAGCCCTGCAGATGTCCAGCAGGGGCACACCAGACAAGAACGCTGTGGTAGCAGCGATCGCTCTGGTCGAGTGGGCTCGCGGAGGGCCGGGCAACAGTCGGTTTGCCAACCGGTGACAGTGCATGATGCAGCCAGAGAGCCATCTGGAAATGGAAGCCTTCGAGAGGGCCTTCCCTTGGTTCACAGGTCCAAAGTTCACAAACAGCTGTGACGTCTTCCAAAACTCTTTGTGCGGTCCACGTAGAACTTCAGCGCTCTAGCTACATCCAGCGAGTGCAAAGTCCTCTCGGCTGGTGACGGGAAGAAAACTGGTAACACCAAGGGCTCATTGAGATGGAAGTCCGACGGCACCTTGGGCATAAAGGAGGGGTGCGTCCTCAGCACCACCCTCATCCAGAGGCTCGAATGGCGCCCCCATGAGCCTGGTCAGCACCACGTTGAGCTCCCATGCCGGGGCCGGAACCTTCACCGGCGGGTACGATCGGAACAGTCCTTTCATAAATTCCTTCACCAGGCATTGAGACCACAGGGATGGCCGTCCTGTAGTTCTGGTCTATCGGGAAATCGCTGCCAGGTGTATCTTGATGGAAACAAGCGCTAGTCCCGCCTTGGCCAGCGACAGTAGGTACTGAAGCACTTGAGGGGCCGTAATCCACAGAGGGTTAATCTTCTGTGCACGGGACCAGACAGAGAACCTCTTCCACTTGTGTCCGTAGCACTTGAGAGTTGAGGGCGCCCTGGCCTTTGCAAGAACCTCTTTGCAGTCCGTCGAGATATCGTACCCTCCAAACTCTAGTGCTGCAGGAGCCGGGCCTGCAAGTTCAGCGACCCCGGGTCGTGATGAAGGACGCCGCCTCCTTCTCTGGAGAGAATATCTGCGTCCGTCGACAGTTTGACTGGTGGGGATGCTGACAAGTCCAGAAGGTCCGGAAACTAGATCTGTCGCGCCCACGCCAGTGCAACGAGGATCATCCTGCACCGGGACCTCTTCGGTTGGTTGATGAGTCGGAGCAGCAACTGCAACGGAGGGAAACGCATACAGGAACAGGCCGTCCCAGGGGAACGAGAAAGCATCGCCCATGCTCCTCGGCTGGGAAAACCTGCTGGCGAACCTCTGGCTTTTAGAGTTTGTCGCCGTCGCGAACAGGTCGATCTGGGGTTTGCTGGAAGAGTCGATCCACTTGATCCTGGCGTAGTTCCCAATGCCACAGATCCTGGGCTTCCTTGGATAGGGCTGGGGATCTGGTTTCTCCCTGCTTCCGGATGTAGAACATCGTGGTGGTGTTGTTGGTGAAGATCCTCACCACCTTCCCCTTGAAGGATGGGAGAAATGACCTGAGGGCCCAGAACACTGCTCGGAGCTCCAGTATGTTGATGTGGAGTGGCCTCTCCTCCGGGAACCAAGGGCCTCTCATGTAAAGATCTCCGGTGTGCGCTCCCCACCCCTCCAGGGAGGCATCCGTCGTCACCGTCACCTGGTGTGCTGGGGTCTGAAAGTCTGTGCCCGCCGCGAGGTGCGCGCGGGTGCCCCACCACCGAATTGCTTGGCGGAAGACCCCGTTGAGTGAGATCTTGTCCCCGAAACTGCCCGCCACTTGCAACTAACGGGCGTCGAGGAACTCCTGTAGCGGACGCATCCGAAGCCTGCACAGGCGCACCAGATAGATGCATGAGGACATCATCCCGAGATGGGACTTGATGGACCTCACCCTGGCCACATCCGTGGCCAGCAGACGCTGCACCTTGCCCAAGATGGCCTTCGTCCTTTCCTCCGATGGTGAGGCCAATCGCGCTACTGTTTCGAGCTTGGCTCCCAGAAACAGTGCGACCTGCGACGGAACCAGGTGGGATTTGGGGAAGTTGATGGAGAATCTCAGGTCCGTGAGCAGCCGGACGGTCTTCGCTGTGTGTTCGACGGCAAGTTCCCTTGTTCTTGCTTGGATGAGGCAATCGTCCAGGTAGGGGTAGATAAGGATCCCCTGCAGGAGCAGCCGCGCCGCCACTGTTGCTAGGCACTTGGTGAATACTCTGGGTGCTGACTTCAATCCGAATGGGAGGGCCTTGAACTGGTAGTGCCGTGCTTGGACTACGAACCTGAGAAACTTTTGGTGTCCTTTTAGAATGGGGATGTGAAAGTATGCATCCTCCAAATCCAACGACGATAGGAGGTTGCCTTCCTCCAGCTGGCCCAGCAGGTGCTGGAGGGTGACCATTCGGAACTTCTGTGCCTTGATGTATTTGTTTAGTCGACGCAGATCCAGGATGGGACGCATTCCTCCTGTCTTCTTTCTGATCTTGAGTATATGCCGGAGCCCCAGAGCCTCTTTGGGACGAGCTCGATGGCTCCTTTCTTGAGCATCGGCCTTACCTCTAACAGCAGTTGAGGGATGTGGTTTTCCTTCCTGGCCATGGGAGGAATGCGGGGTCACTTCTTCAGAAATTCGAGTGTGTGCGTGTGGGCCAGGGCATCCAGCACCCAACGGTCGGTGGAGATGGACTCCCACACACTAACCATCTTCGTCAGCCGGCCTACCACCGGGGTGCTCTTGTGGGGGCCCGACGCAACGGCCGGTTCAGTCTTGCTTGGCAGCGGCCTTGCCGCCTTGGCCTTCCTGGCGACGACGGCGAAATCCACCCGACTTGCCTCGTCCCCTGTAGGCTTCTTGCGACGAGGAGCGGGCCGCCTGACGGTATGTCGAGGAGCCGCCGCCGAATCCTTTGGAGGCACCTTGCTTGCCTCCGGAGTTCCGAAAGGGCGGCCGTCGTTGCTGCAGAACTCCCAAGGCTCGAGCAGTCTCTGTGTCAGTCTTGATGGCCTGCAGTGACTCATCCACTGTCTTCTCAAACAGATTGTTCCTGTCGAAGGGCACGTCCAAAACCTTGGCTTGCACGTCCTGGCGGAAATCCGTCACCTTGAGCCACCCCCGCTGTCGAAGGCAAAGGCCGTTGCCCAACTAGCGGAAACCGGTGTCAGCAATGTCTGTGGCTACCGTTATGGCGTGGTCCGACGCCACCTCACCTTCCTGTAGGATCGCCAGGGCCTCTGCCCTCTTGTCGTCCGGTAGGAAGTCAAACAGGGGGGCGATCTTGTACAACAACTCCCTGTCGTAGCGGGCCACAATCGCTAGGGTGTTGGCCGCCTTAATCGTCGTCGCCGCTGATGAGATGACTCGTTGTCCCATGGCGTCCAGTTTCTTTCCCTCACCGTCCGGTGGGGAAGTCGAAGTTGAGGCCGATGCCCCCCCCAGCTTTCTTCTTGGCTGCCGCCAACACTACCGAATCCGGGGTTGGTTGTGCTCTAAGGCACAAAGGGCCGGCATCGGGGACCCGGTACTTCTTCTCGTACCGGTCCCTCTTGACAGGTGTCGTGGACGGGTTCATCAGAAGAGCAAGTCTCTCGTCCCAGATGTCATCCAGCAACGGCACCGCGAGGGCCGTCTTCCTTTTGGCCTGGCGCCGTTGGTAGAGGAATCCTTCCTTCTTCTGTTCTTCGGGGCAGAGCAGGAAAAGCTCGGATGCCCTGGCAATCATGGTGTGGAAGGAGCCAATTTCGTCGGGCGGGGAGGCCCGAGAAGGTGGTGATGGGAGGTGCGTCCCGTCGTCACCAACGTCGTCATCTGTCCCCGTCGTGGCTGCATCTGTTCCCGTGTTATCCCCAGGGATAGGGGAAGGAGACAAAGGCTGAGAAGGCCGTGAGGGCTGGAAGGGCGGGGGTGGATGAACTCCCCTCTTGTTTGGAGGGCTTCCCGATGGGCCCGGTTCTGCTGGGTCGTCCGTTGTGGGTAGGGGCAATCTCGTCCTCATCTCCGTGCATAAGGTTTGGATTGCCATCAAAATGGCCACCGAGTTGTCCTGTGGCTCGGGTTGCGACGGGCTCAATGGTTGCTCCTCCCCCACGGGAGCCTCGTCGGTGCCACAGTCCCTTTCTTCGCTCCTCGTCGGGATTCCTCCCGTGGGACGGGGCCTCCTCAAACTTCCTGTTGGGGCCCTCCACGACTTCCACCAGTTCCTGTTACGCTCACCTGGTTCCACGGGGCGCCACCCAGCAGTTGGGGTTCAGATGTCCCTCCTTGCGATGCCCAGATGCGACCAGCGGAAGAGTTTTGCCTGGAATACAGGAAAGCTATGTTCAGGACTGGGCAACCGGGGTAAACAGCATCCCACCTCCCTCTAGGTCTGCGACCCTTCTGGACTTCTCCTCACCTTGTTTTAGATGTTGGCGGGTTCTCCGTTCTGCTGTCTTGGCAGGGGCTCGTTGAGCTTGGTGGGCAATGGCAATCGAGTTGCTTCACTGATGCCAGCCCGTCTTGAGTCTTTCAGGTAGGTCTTCTTGCTGTGAATATTGCTGTTCTTGTATGCCTTTTAAACAATGTCTTTTTCTTCCTAAGTACGTGGAAGTCCAATATGTGGCAAGGCGGAATCTGTGTTTCGCCGGTAAGTATGGGCGTTTGTGGGAGCGCCTTGATGCAGTGAGTAGGCGCTATCTGCTGCGCTTAAGACGCCTTGCCTTTGCTAACCTGTTATCTTTTCCTCTCCACAGGTCGCGGTACTCGGCCGGAGTATGGAATTTCCGTTGTGATGCTGATTGAGGAGCAGCGGGCGAGGTAAGCCTTTCGGCACAGTTCGTTAAATGTACAATGTCTAATGCCTTGTTTCTTCACTTTTACAGGTACGTTGATCCGGGGGAGCGCTGGTTCCAGGATGATGGTCAGAAGAGCTGCGGACCGCTGGCAATGAAGTTCAGGTAAGCTGCTGCCTTTTTCTCACAATGTCTTCTCCTTTCCTTTGCAGGTGCTGTCCTTACGAGGTTCGTGGCTGAAGCTGAACACAGTGAGCGTTACGTTGCAGTAATGCAAACTAACGCGAAGCGTGTTAGTTATTCAGGTGTGGTTTAAATAGCTTCAAGAAAGAAGTCCAGATAAAATAGTCCCCATGGTACAACACCCAAAAACACTACACTACACTGCAAGCCTGGTTTCAAGGAGCCAGGTTATGAGGTTGCCTCCACATGACTGGCATTAATGAAAAGTAGTTCCCAAGCACAAGTCCATATTCAAACATGAGCCTGGCGCCAAAGGCGCCAGGACTGGCCCCAAGAAGGCCTATGCTGCAATTTCTTGGGTTTAGTGGGGGCAGGAATCAAGACTCTCCCTGGCCCATAGGTTGGCCAGGGGGTCTTCAGAGTGTGGGTCGTGACGGCACTCAAACCCCCCCCCCCCCCCCCAAGGCCTCTCTCAAGGTGTTCCTTCTGTCCGGCCCAGGCTTAGTTGGGAAGTCTCGATGGTAGCTTTTGATCAGACGCGGTGCGTGAACATTTTCACAGGGTTCCCAGGATCTGTCTTGGGATCCAAAACCTTTCCAATCTATCAGATTCAAGTTCTCCGTCGACAATAATGGGTTTCGGAGCTGCTTCAATCCGTGTACCAAGTTGCATTGGTTTTAAAAGGGACACATGAAATACCGGATGGATGCGTAGATTGGATGGTAAATCTAACTTGACGGCCGCTGGACTGATAATCGTCTTGATGGTGTAGGGTCCCAAATACCTGGGTTGAAAGATCTGGGTTCCTTTGATGGGTATACACTTGGTGGCTAACCAAACCTTGTCTCCTACTTGATAATCGGGGGCCTTCTTCCTATGTTGGTCGGCAAATTGTTTTTGCTTGCCCTGGCGTGAATCAGATGTTCGCTGGCCTTTTTGAAAGCCTGAGTGATGCTGCTGTGAAGGGTTTTAACCGTAGGCATTTCCAATTTGGTTGGGAGATCCAATTCTGAGGTACGTGGGTGTCTACCATATAAGGTATAAAAAGGTGTTTGCCCAGTACTGGAATATAAGGATTTGTTAAATGCGTACTCAGCTATCCATAGTAAGTCCTTCTAGTCTCTCAGCTTGTGATGCAACATACACCGTAAGTATTGCTCAAGGGTCTGGTTGGTCCTTTCGGTCTGACCATCCGTTTGGGGGTGGTGGCTAGTGGATAACCGAACATCAATTTGCGCCATTGCACAACACTTTCTCTAAAAGTTGGAAATGAACTGACTACCTCGATCAGAGATCAGGACTGATGGAAATCCATGTAATTTAACAATATTGTCCAGAAATACCTTGGCTAGAGTGGATGCATCTGGAAGGCCTTTGAGTGGAATAAAGTGGGCCATCTTCGAGAATAGGTCTACGACTACAAGAATGGTGTTAAACCCTTGACTGGTAGGCAGAACTGTGATGAAGTCGAGGGAAAGGGTGTGCCATGGCACTGGAGGAATGTCCAAAGGTCTCAAAAGACCAGATGGTTTAGTTTTTGCGATTTGTTTTGTGCGCAGACTCCACAAGATTGAATGTATTGGATTATATCTCTCCGCCAGGTAGGCCACCAAAAGTTCTGTTTAACCTTGGCTAAGGTCTTGGTGATTCCAGGGTGCCCTTCGATTAGGGAATCGTGGTAACCTGAAATGTCTTGCTGTTGTAGGTCCTTGGTGGGTATGTATAGGCGGCCCTGAAAAAGGGGTAAGTGGTCTTGGATGGAATATTGTTCACCTTGCGCTTGCCATGCAAGGAGGGCATCCGGATTCATGATTTGTTGAATTTCCTTTTTCAGCTCCATGTGTGTTAAGGCTGTGGTTAGGCCTAAAAGTTTGTCTTCAGGTATGATGGGGACTGGATCTGGGGCTGCAAAAACCAAGTCATCAGTTCCAGTATGAGAAAGTGCGTCAGCCTTTCCATTCTTGAGGCCTGGTCGAAAAGTTATGACAAAATCGTATTCGGCGAAGAAGAGAGCCCATCGCAGCTGGCATGAAGATTGGGCCTTTGCTGTTTTAAGATACTGCAGGTTTCGGTGGTCAGTAATAACTGTAATAGTGTCTCTGGCTCCCAGAAGGTAGTGTTGCCAGGCTTTGAAGGCAGATTTGATTGCCAAGAGTTCTTTGTCGGTGATGGCGTAGTTAATTTCTGGAGGTGAAACCTTCTTTGACCAGAAGGCCACTGGATGTAGCTGGCCAGTTTCGGGATCTCTTTGTGAGAGGACAGCTCCCATTTCTATACTGGAAGTGTCCGTCTCTACGATATATGGGAGGTCAGGACGTGGATGTCGTAAGATCAGTGCTGAGGTGAATCTTTTCTTTAGTTCCTGAAAGGCTTTTTCTGCGTCTTCGGTCCATGTGAATTTCTTGTTATTTTTTCGTAAGAACACGGTGATTGGGTATACGATTTGGGAGAAGTCTGGTATGAACCGACGATAAAATTTGCAAAGCCTAACATACTTTGTACTCCCTTTATTGACGTTGGTGAAGGCCATTTCAGAACGGCGTCGACCTTGTGCAGGTCCATCCTGATGCCTCTGGGAATAAGGATAAAGCCAAGGAACTCTGCTTCGGTTACATGAAAAAAGCACTTTTCCAGCTTGGCAAATAAACAATTTTCGCGGAGCTTGGCGAGGACTGAACGGACGTGCTTGATATGGTCTTGTTTAGAAGTTGAGTACACCAGAATATGATCTATGTACACTAGGGCGCAGACATCAATTAACTCTCTCAAGACGCCATTCATGAAATATTGGAATGTTGCCGGTGCGTTGCATAACCCAAAGGGCATGACTTGATATTCGAATAACCCATATTTAGTACGGAAAGCGGTTTTCCAATCGTCGCCGCTTCTGACCCGAACCAGGTGATACGCTCCCCGAAGATCCAATTTGGTGTAAATTTGAGCATCCTTGACCTGGTCCAGCATTTCCGGAATAAGTGGCAAAGGGTAACGGTTCTTCACCGTGATCTGGTTTAATGCACGGTAATCAATACAGGTCCTTAAGTCCACTTCTTTTTTCGGCACGAAGAACAAAGGACTGGCTGCCGGGTGTTCGATGGACGGATAAATCCGTTTGTGAGGTACTGGTCTACATAGGCCTTCAGGTGAAGATTTTCATTTTCAGGTTCAGTCAGAGCATAGATCCTCCCACAGGGGACTTGGGCACCAGGAACAAGGTCGATTTGACAGTCGTAGGGCGTGTGGGGCGGCAGGGTATTGGCTTGGTCCTTCTGGAATACATCCTGGAAATCGCAGTATTCCTCAGGTAAGGTACTGGTCACACCTAAGATAGATGTTGTGGTTCCGGGAGTCGTAGAATCACTGAAAGCAGTCTTCTGTTCTTGATAGTAACAGGCTGGAGAGCAGTCACTGGGGATGGCCAATTTCCTGGATTAATCTAAGGATTATGAGCGACTAACCATGGCATCCCTAGTATAAGCCTAAATTGAGGTGCCTTGATGAGGTCGAATGAAATGAGTTCCCTATGCCCGTCCTGCCACAGCATTGTTATCTCAGCTGTGCATTGGGTTACGGGTCCAGAAGCGATTTCAGTCCCATCTACTGTAGTCACCTTATCTGTAATCGGCTTGGAACATAAGGGAAGTCCCATCTCTGCAGCCAGATCTCGATCAATATAATTCCCGACTGCCCCGCTGTCAATGTAAGCTTCTATGGCATGCATTCTAGACGACCGTTGGTTATTGATCAAGATCACTGGTATTGTAAAGTGTGAGGTTGGTGGCTCCTTTCCTTCACTTGACAAACTGACCTCTACTTTATGATTTCTCTTAGAGTAGCCATGTGGTGTTTGAGATTTTGGGCTGTCTGAGATATTGAGAGTATAGCCTCCTGCCTTTCTTCCTAGGTCTCTCTGAACATGTCTAGCATCTCTATGTTCTCGACCGTAAAGAAGTTCAAAGGGAGAATATCCTTGTTAGGACAGTTTTTCTGAAGTCCAACTAAGGGCTTAGTAAAACCATTCAACTGAGGCAGTACAAGACTCCACTTTTAGTATAAGGCTGTACCACCTGAGTTCAGGGTAGCGCAGACAGAGCAGCCAGGCTTATCTTAGGAGGGAGAGAGGGCAGTAGATACAGTACAAGTGAAATTGTAATACAAATGACCCAAAGAAACACTGAAACACTATGTATTGTAAAAATAAAAGATTTATTTAAATACGAGTAGAAATATAAAAAATTGGGAATGGCTTACTCAAATGCGCCAACCTTTCTAGTGAAATGCTCATAGGTGAGAATGTTCGAACACATACGAGCCATCCGAAACAAAGATTTTCGATCCCCCATTTTTGTACATATTAACACAAAACATCTGACATTTGACTTGACAAAACTCAAGATATTTGGCTTGGAGAAAGTAGTGCTACCACCGAGAGGAGGAAATAAGGAGGAACTATTATGGAAACAGTAAAGTAAATGGATTTTCATTATGGACACATGTGTGACAGGATTAAATTGTGATACAGAGATGTTCAATTGGTTGTAAATTTGAATTTGCATCAAAATTATATAGGGGGCAAATTGTACAATGTGTGTATACAATTTATTTTTGTGATTTATTTTAACTATTAAGAAATAACTAATATGTTGAAGTTTGGAATTATAAATTAGGAAAATTAGAACTGCAAATATGGGAACTACACCATTATGAGATAGTTAATGTTACCTAGCTATTGAATATTTTCAAAACTTTTTATAAACTATTAGTTACTGCACTAATTCCACAATAATATATGAGAACAAGAGAGATTAATAATTGATACCTCCACTAATGACATGTTGCATCCCCATATCATATTATAATAGTGATCATATGGAACATTTCCTATCATAATTGGCCACTATGCAATTTCTTGAAATATATGTCACATCAAAAAATATAAAAAATAAAAAAAATATATAATTCTAGGAGAAAAATATTCTCTAATCATAAAAGTGTTTATTTCAATTTAACCTCGAAAAATAACCTAATTTGAAAGAAAACGAAAAAATAACACTAAATTAGCCTTTCCATAACTAAGCATCCTTAAATCGCCTTTCCCGACTCAAAATGGCCGAAAATCGTGTGAATCTACGCGATGACATCACGCCGCGCTAGATCACGTGAGACGCAGCGTGATGACGTCATTACACCTCGATTTCGGCTTAAATAGCGAGCGAACTTGCAACCATACGGATCACTCGCTCAGGAAACTTTGTGAACGCTTATCATGGCAGTATAGAACTCAAGGACAAAAAGGTGAGGATTTTCTGCATTAGAAGCCAGATAAGCATTATGCTTTCCTCCAAGCCATTCACTTTAATGCTCCTTAATAAATTATTTGGTATGGAATCTTAATTAGCAATTCTTCTCTCCCCTTGACAATATAGAGAATTGAGATACAAGGCATGTTCTAAATAAATCATTTATCACTAAGAGGAACAGGATACCACACATAGCTATTACTACTAAATGGACAATAAGCAAAATTACTAATCTGGGTGAGTCACATAATTCTATACTTTCTGAATCTAGAAATAGTCATACAATAGGACTATAAACACCTCGAATTATAAGCAATAAATGTATGTTTTTTTCCCTTTATAGACAAGAATATATACTTAGTCTCATTTTTTTTCTTTTTGATTGTTAGAAAAAAGTTCCATCTCCTGAAGAACTATTGTTAACAACAATGGGGAAACACGTGTTGAACTAGGAACTATAAGTAAAACCAAATTCGGACTACAGAGCTAGGAACTATAAGTAAAATTAAAATCGTACTACAAGTCAATGTACTGTATTTCAAAGTAAAGTAAGGATTGATTTGTCTTAAGGTGTGAATTCAACACTGAATTTGATTTGTTCATTTGAATTGAAGTATGCACAAAAGGAGTGAAGTCAACTCAATATAACTCAATACGATTTGTTCATTGAATTGAATTTAAGTTGGTAAATAAAGAAGATTTACAAAATCCAATTCATGACTCGACTCACCTATGAGCATTTCACTAGAAAGGTTGGCGCATATGAGTAAGCCATCCCCAATTTTTTATATTTTTGCCATAGTGAATCTGTGTTGCAGCCACACAGCTATTGGGTAATTACTCATGCTGACAACAACGGTCAACAGATAAAAGCCATCTAAGCAGAAACCTTTTACAAAAAAGTAGTCACCAAGGGAGTGTTTTTCAAGGCTGTAATTGTTCTTATTTTATAAAATACAGGTAGGCCCAGATAAATCTAGGGGTTAAGTAAGTACTAACACATTATATGAAATCAAAATATAAAACACAACACTATACTTTAAAGCACACAGGCACACCTAACAGTAGTTCTAGGGAAGTCAAAACCTTTTTATACACATTTAGTATAGGTCAAGCCTATTCTTTGGGAGTAAAAGACCAATGGTTACTTTTGGTAATACAAGGGCAGTAGGCCCTTCCAGTTGTACAATGACTCTTGGAACAAATCACAAACAGTCAACTGGACAATATATTTTTTGGTGAATAGTAAAACACTTATTCTAGGTGCAGTAGAAACCTATAACCACTTTTGTCATAACACATAGTTATATCAGGTGAGTAAAACCTAAGGATGTAATATACAATTACAGATGCTTTGGAAATCAGGGAACCCCAGATTGAGGTAAACAATAACTCTGGTAACTTGTTTTGGATGGCACACAGCTAACACAAGGTACGTAAAACCCACATACTTTAACTTCACAATCAAGGGGAAAGTGAAACCCAATGTCACACTTTACTGAATAGTTATTCTAGGTAGGCGACAACCTAATGTAGACTCATTAAGGACAGGCTAGCAGCAAGTCAGGGGAAGTAAGACCCAGTTGGGGGACACTCATACAATCACCCTACAGGAATAATCTGGTGAAACCAGCACATTACTTTTGTAAAGAGGCACAACCTAATCACAGGAGAATAAAACACCTTTACATCTACTTTCTTTTAGACTGGCAAAACAGTGGCTAAGGAAGAAAAGATGTTAACCATACTTATAAGAATAGTGCATCACACATTCAATATCAGTAAGAACTTTTGTAACTGTTCACTCTTAGAGTTACAGTTACCCACCAAATCCTTAAAAGTAAGTAAAACACTTGATTTCTTTTCTAGGCAGAAGTCCCAATCCCTTCAAAGTTGTTCCCTTACTCTTGGAGCATGAGTGTTCTCAGTGGCGGAAGGGGGGTTCACTAGGACTAGTGACCAACAGGCAGTGTTAGAATAAGTTCTTTAGTAACAAATGTCAGAGTTCCTTAGGAGAACTGGGCAAACAGGCGAGTACTTTACTTCTAGGGTTAGAAGAGGGTCCAGGGGCTTCAGAGAAGACACCCCAGCAGGATTCTAGCAGTGGGGCTGGGTGCACTGGATGAGGGACCTCCCAATCACAGAAGACACCCCAAAGCTACACAGAAATCCCAACAGGCTTAAGGTAAGTATATACCCAAGCCAACACAGTAACTCAGCAATGAAGAAGAGATTGCAGCAGGAGAACTTCTGGGACTGCAGCCAAATACTTGGTCAGTGGATTCCTTGTCCTGGAGACTGAACACAAGACCTCAGAAGGGACTTTGCAGCAGGGATCGATGAAGAAGGCTCTAGGCAAGATTTCTCTCGCGGCTGAATGCGGTTCTGCGGGTTTGGCGCCTTTTCAAGGAGCACAGAAGAAGACAGAAAATCGCGGTTCAATTCTCGTCGTTTAAAAGGTCCAGCACTCTTGTGAGGGGACTTTTCGGACTCGATTCGTGTCTCTGGAGATACACCAGGATGCCCACAAAGTTTCAGCGAGTTTCGGAAGACCATGCACCGCACAGTGGCTGGAGGTCCCAGGGTATTGGGGTATTGCAAGAACGCAAGGTTGCAGCAACCCGTGGGATGGCTCAAAATACAGGCCTTCTTGAGTCTAGTGGGTCTCACCAGGCTCTGGGTTTGGGTCATCGTTTTCAGAGACCCCAGGACGATTGGAAGGAAGGGCTGCAGCAGGCTCCGGTTACACAGCAGGCTCTCCGGTCGCTGGAAATCATTCCCGCTGCTTTTCTTTCATCATCCTCTTCGGTTTTCTGTTCCAGTGGTCGACATGACTTCAGCTTCCAGGTTTCCAGTATTTATCAGGAACTACAGCACAACCTCTGCATTCTCTCCCTGCATTTTACAAGAAAGGGGCGTCTGGTTGTCCAATCAGGACAGCCAGCCCCCCACTGGGATTTGTCCCAGTTGAAGGAAGGCGTAAGACAAAGGATGAGGGAGTTTTGGACTCCTCTCCCACTTCCTGTGCTTACAGACTGACTGGAGCCTGGGCGGGGTGCCCAGGGGACTCCCGCCAAAGAAAAAACTCAAAGGAATTTCCCGCCCTGGATGTCAGGGGAAGGAACAAGAAACGACAAGAAACACTAAAGTGGCATAAAAAGAAGACAGGGGCCATTTTGGTAAAATGGGCACCCTTAGGTGCCTTTACTGCAGCTGTGATTACAGCCCACGGTAATGGTGCACCAAATAAGTAAAAGGTATCACTGCCACCAGCCATTAAAGGTAAGCTTGTCACTAACAGAATTGTTACAGTATTAATGTGAAAGGGGATACATTGCATCTCCCCAGCACTCCACATAAGGAGGGGTGTGCTGGTTTCACAGAATAAAATGTAAAAGGGATCCAAAGATCCTTTCTACCCTTGGGAACTGTAGTTCACTCAAGGTTAACACAAGAACGTTACATGGGGAGCCCCTAGGGCAACCCAGCAACAACAGACACTTATTGCCAATAAGTTGTTAGACATGATGACTTTAAAAATACACTATGGAGAGTCTTAAAAATGACACCCATAAAAAGAGTTAAAGATTAGGTGAGTGTGGAAAAAGGTTCCCACTCACTGAGGTATTAAGGAAAAATATCCCACTAGAGAAGCAAAAAGTTCTGGAGTTGAACGAGGAAAGGAAGATTTACCAGCTCTGAGAAAATCTTACCTAACAATCCTAGAGGATTGCAGAGATTTGTTTACCGCAAAGAAAGCCCATGGGATCATTGTATCCCAGTTTTGACCATTGGCCACAACCAGCTGTACTTCTTTGTGAGGGCCCCACTTACTGCTGGCACTGAGCAGGGCTTCTGTCATAGCCCTATAAGAAGGTCTTTTAGTGTTAGGGAGAATTCTCTGTTAAGGCTAATTTCCCAAACCTAGTGAGTCCCCCAGCAACTTTGCTGGATTTTTGGGGTTTAATTTTTCCTCCTGCTAAGAGTGAGACTCTTTTTCTCCCACTCTTAGACATGATTTGAGATATCCTTTGACTTTGTAATGTGTTTTATGGGTTATGGGGTCTTTTACTCCATAGGGTTTCATGTGGTTTTTTGTAAGTGTGTTACACAGCACTCTCAGTGCAGTAACACAGGGGTGTCATAGTGACCCCCAAACATAGACTCCATACCCTGGGACTGACTACTGTCTCCCAGGGCATGTAAAGTCACCATTGACTTTACTAGTCTTAAATTGGGAACAGAACCAGTACAAACCATCATACCGTGGAAGTACTGGTAGGGGTAATTAGATTAGGGGTCTGTCTTTCGAGGGGGCACTGTGCAGTCCCCCCTCGCCGAGTTTCTGGCTGGTGGCAGTGGTTACCACGCAAAATATTCCAGCTGAATATTTCCTATGGGATTTTCCCATTCATTTTAAACGCACCACTTTTTTGGTGCAATGTTAAAGATACCGCTGGGTTATTTATTTAATATTTATTCCCCGGTTGGGTCTTTTTGGCAGAACTCGGTTTTAAAATGGCGTTTGTGTTCGCCTCTGTAACTCCAACCCAAGTCGAGCCCTTTGTTCCACTTTTGGCGGGCTTCTGCACAGAAGCCTCCAAAAGTGGTGCCACTCTGTCTGGGAGGGAGGGGGAGGGGGAATAGGCACCCTGGACCGGGTTGCCTCGGCAACTCAAGTCGCACTCTTGTGTGATTGGCCCAGTGGTGAACCGCCTGGCTCACCACTTAGCATGTTTGAGTGACAGCTAGGACTGATGAATGGGGGTTTTCTGCATAAAAGCAGGGCTTTGGGGACTGGAACTTCAGAAGTCGCCACAGGACCTAAAGAATCCGAAGAGGGAGAAGCTGAGCCGACCTGCAATGACGACACCATCGGTGGAGCCTTGCTGAACCGTCTCACCACTTCCCGACGACAGAGGACATCTCCATCCCGGAGAGTCTGCTTCCTTTGACTGGTGGGGATAACCAGTTTGCCCGCCTTTTCGCCTTCCCGGATCATCTTGTGGCCGCCTTGCCTGTGCCAAGCACCCCAGCAACCGGAATACCACGGTTTACCACTACCGCAAACCGGAGAACTCCGCGGCTGGTTTCTTCCCTGGCAGTGCAAAGACCTTCAGCTTTCCTCTGCGTCGAGACCTTCTCTTCCTCTGAACGACGCCGCGACTTGCACCCGCTGCCAGGAACAACTGCCCCCGCTGGAGGATCCTCTCCACTTTCAAGGTACTGTGTCCGCCTGGCCTCCCTCGCAACGGTCTGTGTGGGGTGTCTCTTAAATCCTCAATTTACCACTTGGGTTGGCCCTAGGCTGGCTAACTAAACTTTTCTGAGCTGAACTAATTCCTTTTTTGAACTCTCTGCAAGACTTTCAAGACTCTTCAACTATGTGATCTTGGGCGCATTTGTGCTCTGCTCTCTTTAAGAGTGGGCCTGGCCTATGAACTTTTGCTCACAAGTAGACTTTGACTTTCCTGCCTTGCTGGGGTACTTCTAAAAGTATTAGTGTTGTGTGCTTTCTAATTTTTGCCTTTTCCCTCCCTTTTTTGATAACTTATTGGAATGCCATCTTCAGTTAAGCGCTCACCTCTGTCTGGAAGTGGTGTTAACTAAGACTTGTCTAATAAGGAATAAGGGATGTATATATAGTAATAGTGACTGGGTTTGAACTTGCTTGCCATATTAGTGTTAGTGTATTTTATAAAGTGTGTTTTTAAATAAATAATTATATACTTTGATACCAAAGCTCTGGTCAGTGTTTGCTTGTGTTACTGTAGTTTGGTACCTATCTTGCATACTCTATATACTGTCTAACTCTTCTTGAGAGAAGTCTGGCTGCTCAGCCACAGCTACCAGGTAAATCTGGGTGGTACAGACTGCTACCAATTGGGTTTACTGCCAACACCTGTAGTCTTCAGCCTTTTTCAGTGGTCCCTAAGGGAACTGCACAGGTTTCTGCCTAACAGCGGTTAACTGGTTTCCTTACTGAGCACCATGTCAAGAATATCTGTCAAATCATATTCTATAACAGTTTTGATCTGGGGTTCCTAAGGTAGGGCCTCATTTACCTTCCCAATGACGGACCTGTATGCTGCATTAGTGTGCACAAGAGGGTTCTGCTCATAGAGATCAACTTTAGGGGAAGTGTCTAGACAGCTCGTCTCCAGGAGACCAGTAGCCAAGTCCAGTATCATAGAATCCTCTGAGAAATATTCCTCAGGAGGATCAGTTAGCTGCACGGGTTCCATCTCAAAAGGAGTTTATCTCCATTGTCGTCCAAAATTCTCTAAAAGGAAGACAATGCCTTTCCTCGACCTCCGGAAGTATCTTGGCACCAAAGGTTCGACACTCATGGGCCTTTTGAAGAAGGTGTCAGGGCAGCGTCAAAGGGCGTTGAGATGGACACAGTTGTCAATGACAATGGGGTCTTGTCAGGCTTTTGTGGCTTTCCAGGCCTTTCAGCATACTGGACATGCTCCTATTAGAGTCCCTATCAGCTTTGATATAAGCAGTGGGCGCTGGTCCCTTTTTCTCTCTTAACTCTGAAGATGAGTGTTAGGCAGAAACCTGTGCAGTTCCCTTAGGGACCACTGCAAAAAGTTGAAGACTACAGGTGTTGGCAGTAAACCCAATTGGTAGCCGTCTGTACCTCCCAGATTTACCTGGTAGCTGTGGCTTAGCAGTCAGACTTCTCTCAAGAAGAGTTAGGCAGTATATAGAGTATACACATTAGGTACAAAAATACAGTAGCACAAGCAAACACTGACCAGAGCTTGGGTATAAAAGTATATAATTATTTATTTAAAAACACACTTGTAAAAATACACTGGCACTAATATGTCAAGCAAGTAACACAGTCACTAGAAATATATACACCTCCCTGATTAATTATTCGACAAGTCTTAGGAAAAGAACAACACTTATTATCAATACAGGGGTGAGCGCTTAACCAAAATGGCACTCCAATAATTATTTTAAAGGGGAGGGGAAAAGACATAATTAGGAAAGCACACAATAACAACACTTTTAAAAGAACCACAGCAAGTCAAGAAAGGCAGAGTCTACTGTAGAGCAAAAAGTTCATAGGCCAGGCTCACTTTTGGAGAGAGCAAGGCGAAATGTGTCCAAGATCACTCAGTTGAAGTACACTTTAAAAGTCTTTGCAGATAGTTCAAAAGGAGTTGGATCAGTTCAGAAAAGTTAGTTAACAGGTCCCAGGTCACCCCATGATAGAGAGTCAAGGATTTACGGGACACCTTGAACAGTCTGTTGCAAGGGAGACCAGGCGGGACAGTACCTGAAATGGTGAGAAAGCTCCAACGGGGGCAGTTGTTCCTGGCAGTGGGTGCAAATCGGTGCTTCGTCCAAGGGAAGAGAAGATCTCCACGTGGAGGAAAGCTGGAGATTGTTGCACTGCCAGGGAAGAAACCAGCCGCTGAGTTTCCTGGTTAAAAGGTACTACCCTTTTATTTGCGGTAGTGGTGAAGCGTGGCTATCCGGCCGCCGGGGTGCTTGGCACGGGAGATTCGACCACGAGACGATCCAGGAAGGCGAAAAGAGGGAGAACTGGTTAACCCCACCAGTTCAAAGGAAGAAGACTCTCCAGGATGAAGATCTTCTCTGTCGTCGGGAAGTGGTGAGTCGGTTCAGCAAGGCTCCACCGGTGGTGTCGTCGTTGCAGGTCGGCTCAGCTTCTCCCTCTTCGGATTCTTTAGGTCCTGTGGTGACTTCTGAAGTTCCAGTCCCCAAAGCTCTGCTTTTATGCAGAAAACCCCCAATTCATCAGTTCGAGCTGTCACTCAAACATGCTAAGTGGTGAGCCGGGCGGTTCACCACTGGGCCAATCATACAGGAGTGCGACTTGAGTTGCCGAGGCAACTCGGTCCAGGGTGCCTATTCCCCCCCCTCCCACACATCCTGTAGACCCAGACAGAGTGGCACCACTTTTGGAGGCTTCTGTGCAGAAGCCCGCCAAAAGTGGAACAAAGGGCTCGACTTGGGTTGGAGTTACAGAGGCGAACACAAACGCCATCTTAAAACCGAGTTCTGGCAAAAAGACCCAACCGGGGAATAAATATTAAATAAATAACCCAGCGGTATCTTTAACATTGCACCAAAAAAGTGGTGCATTTAAAATGAATGGGAAAATCCCACAGGAAATATTCTGGTGGAATATTTTGCGTGGTAACCACTGCCACCAGCCAGAAACTCGACTGCACAGTGCCCCCTCGAAAGACAGACCCAGGGGCAATCTAATTACCCCTACCAGTACTTCCACAATATGATGTTTTGTACTGGTTCTGTTCACAATTTAAGACTAGTAAAGTCAATGGTAACTTTAAATGCCCTGGGAGGCAGTTGTCAGTCCCAGGGTATGGAGTCTATGTTTGGGGGTCAGTATGACACCCCTGTGTTACTGCACTGAGGGTGCTGTGTAACACACTTACCAAAAACACATGAAACCCTATGGAGTAAAAGACCCCATAGCCCATAAAACACATTACAAAGTCAAAGTACATTCTCAAATCATGCCTAAGAGTGGGAGAAAGAGAGTCTCACTCTTAGCAGGAGAAAAAAATAAACCCCAAAAATCCAGCAAAGCTGCTGGGGGACTCACTAGGTTTGGGAAATTAGCCTATACAGAGAATTCTCCCTAACAATGAGGTCCACGGGGCAGCTTTCTCTCAGACTTCAAGCTAAGAAATCCCTAAGATCGGCCTTAAGGAAAGTAGGTAGGATGGCAGATGGCTCCTTGGCTACGCGGGTGAAATAGAGGAAGCAGCAATATCGTAATTGGCTTCTGGCAACTCGAGCGTTGAGAGAACAGGTTGATGCTAAACATATGTTGAAGGTCATTTGTAAGAACAATACTAGAAACCTATGGGAAATAATAAATAATGGAGGTAATTTACAGCCAGACATTATGACAGGACAAGTCTCAGAAGAAAGATGGGTGGTTCATTTCACTAAATTGTTTTTGGGTAAACCAGATGGAAATCATACTACCAGCCCGACTATTGAGGGAAAGAGGTCATTGACATTTGATAAAGTTGACACTGAAATGGCAATCAGGGAAATTGAGCTCTTCGAGGGCAGCAGGCCCTGATGGCCTTCCTAATTACATCTTAAAAGAAGCACTGGAACCCTGGGCAGAAGCTATTGTTCGGCTCTTCAACCAGGTGATCGAGAATGGGCGGGTTCCTGCATCGTGTAGAGAGGCATTGATTGTCCCGATTTTCAAGAAGAGAGATAGGGAAGATCTGATGAATTATCGCCTTATCGCCCGTCTTGACTCTTTGGGAAAGATTTTTGCATCTTTATTGATCTAACTGCTTAGGCAGCGGGATCTGGGCGGTTGGACCCCCGCCAAGCGAGATTTGTGAAAGGTGTGGGAACAAACTAAGGCCTATTAGAGGCGGGACTAAGATATATATTGCCTCAGTGGCTCTTGACCAAGCATTTGGCAGTGCGTGCTGGAAAAGGCTATGGATGAAATTCTGTGGTTGGAACTGCCCTTTAGAACTTGTGGAGGCCATTAGAGCCCTAAACATCAATACCTCTGTACAATTTAGGTTGACCAAAAAGGGCCTAGTCTCTAGGAAAATAGACAAACATTGGGGTCTAAAGCAGGGATGCCCCCTTGCACCAATATTATTGAAATTGTACATATCGGACATGGGTTCGAGCCTTCGCCCCCGAAAATTGGCAGTTTCGATCTACCATGGATCCTATATGCCGATGATTTCATTTTTCTAGATCAAACTCAGGCCCACGCTGCGTATGAGATGGAGTTGCATAGCCGATCCCTGCTCTCTGCATGCGAGTGCAGCGCCACGGCTAACCCTCGGAGCCCGCACCCTGCGCCTCTACCCGCACCATCAAGAGATTGCTGGAGCCCCTCAGGGATCTGGGCCCCAGCCCCCCCCCCACCGAACGCCCGCGACATGTCTGCCTCCTGCTCCCGCCGCGGCGAGGTTGAGAGGGCGGTCTCGGGAGGCGGAGCGGTCCGGGCTTTCACCGATGGGTGCCCGCCTGACGCAGCTGTGTCGTCTTGAGCCCTCACTTGCATTTCTACACGCCAGTCTGGGCCGTCGCAGGAGCGTGCCCGGGCCCCTTCTCTTTTTCCTCCCCGTTGTTGGGATCTTCACAACACCAAGTGCCCCAAGGACTCTTCCCAGCTGCCGGTGAGACACGGCCTGCAGAGGCGCACACCCTACAGGCCCGGGCCGACGCGGGAGCGCGCCTGGGCCCCTCTATAAAGCACCTGGCCCCCCCACGGAGTTAATCACCCCCGACCAAGCAGGACAGCCTGGAATAGGGGCCCCCTCCAGCAAAAGTGAACACACCATACCTTTGCTAGGCCACTCTCCACCTGGCGGGCCCCACCCCCTGTCTAGGGGCCCAATACTCACCACCCACAGTGGAATCCACAAGACTCAAGTGGGTGCTAAAGGGGCGACCACTCCAGCGACCTCAAAACGGATCCCCCGGGCCCACGCTGGTGTAACCGTGAGTACTGGATATCGGAGGGAGTTGGGGTCCGGGCCGCTTGCCCCCACCACTGCCCTCCCCACCGCCGTGCAGGAGAGCCATAGCCAGGGGAGTACCATTGCAGGAAAAGGCCCCTTACACTGTGTGCAGAAACACAAATAGAGGGTCCCCTGTGGCCCCATATAGGTAAACACTCGAGGCACCTGACCATCCTGCAACCATAGATGCAGAACCTCCAAGAAATGCCATAAGGAGTAAGGTGCACAGGAGGCCCGAGAGCTGACCCCGGCGAGACGTAGGGGGACCCCACAGAGCGAATCCAACTTCCAGGACCCGCCCACCCTGAGACACCTTATTGGAGCTGAGACGGGACCGGGGGATTGGGCCCCGAACTCCTGGGGGGATCACGAGGAACGTTGAGAAACCACAAGGATCTAGGGACGGAAACACCTCATGAGTTGGAAAGAAACCCTAGCAAGATACCAATTCACCCCCGGAAAACCAGAGATGGAGACCAACACCTCACCCACGCCAACCCCTGACATGAACACCATGCAGAATAATATCCAGACAATCCTGGACGAAATCAGGGGTACGAGAACGGACATGGGTGCCAAGCTGGCTGACCTCACCGCCAAAGTCTCCACGCTGGAGGACAGAATGGAAGGGGTGGAGAACAACCAGGCGTCTACTGACTTCCTGGAAACACAGGTGGAGGCAAGGTTCAAGGAGATGCAGCGGCGGGAGGGGGAACTCCGCCTCAAAGTTGACGACATGGAAAATCGAGAACAGAGATGTAATTTGCCATTCTTTGGCCTGATGGAGGTGGAGGGGGAGACCCAGACTGGTCTGGAGGGCAAAGTACAGGAGATCATTAGGATCGTCTTGGTAACTGAGTCCGGAGAAACCATCCTGATTGATCGGGTTCATCGAGCTGGTGGAGGTGGTAGGGGCCCACGCTCTGTGCTTGCGAGGTTCCACTATTACAGAGACAATGCAAGAATACTTGAAAGGACTAGGACCCTAAGAGATATACAATACGATAATTCCAGGGTGGCAATCTACCAAGACCTATCCGCCTTCACGCTACAAATGAGGAAAAAATGCGGACCAATCACTAGATGGCTGCAGGAGAAAGTGGTCCGGTACTGTTGGGGACATCCATTCGACCTATCTTTTGAATGGCAAGGGGAGAACCATCAGCTAGTTACGAACGAGGACATCCAAAGAGCCATCAACAAACTGGTCAGGGACTCCCTAGGGACCTCAAGGGAACAAAGCGGATCTGACAGAGTCCCGAGCCACGCCCCACGGGGACCTGACCTCAGCCAGGGGAAGCACAAAGTGAAGGGCACCAGGTAATTTTAAAAAATCAGACATCCCCCGGCGGGTCGCGGTGGACCTGCATGATCATAGGGTAGAGGAAGAAAGAAAAGAAATGCAATGCCATTCTGTTGTAGTTCATTCACTCGCTCGCCCCTCGTGAGCTCCGCCAGGTTGGGGGGAATTATTGTACATTTTTGTCTTGCTACGGCTGGCGAGATGGATCCGCGTGATCACGAGTGAGAGGGAGAAAGTAAAGAAATGTGATGTTACTCTTTTGTATCGCATTCGCCCGCATGGTTCTTGTGGGCTCCTCCATGTTGGGGGGAGTTGTATGTTGTATTCGGGTGTTGCCACGGTTGGCGAGGTTTATGCCGAAATTGATATTTGAAGGTTTCGGGGCCCACCTGTCTGAAATATTGAAAGGTGTTGTTCTTTATTCTCAGAGGGTAGCCGAGTGTAACCTCCAAGACCAAAAAGACCCCGCAGATTTACACTGGAAGCTAACTCATTGTGGGTCCCAAGCCCCAGGAGATACAATATAAGCTATGGGAGCAAAGAGGGGTAAGTTGAAGGTGGTCCTGTAGAGAGATTGAACCCCGACTAAACCTGGGAAAAGTTCCTAAATTAATAATGCGGAGGGTACGATCCACACCATTTTCTCTCCCGGGGCCCGGGCAGCGGCCTTGGTGGTTCTTTGACTAACCCCGATGTATGTCGGGCGATGGAGACGAACGCCTAACAAAACGAGTAAGGGAAACAGGGAACTAGGGATGGGAGAGGGGGGGGGGGAGAAAAAGGGATACCATGTCATAGTTCTGGGGTTCAAGTTTACGGGTGACAATGGGGGTACTCACTGAAGTCTCACAGGGCAAGGGTAGCGACGATCATGGTTGAAGGTCGGATCGGTACGCTCAATGTTAAGGGCCTCAACTCACAAAACAAGCGGTCTCTCACAAGCAACGTATTCCGCAAACAGAAACTGCTGGGCCTCTTCCTACAAGAAACACACTATAGAAGGGGGGCAGAGTCGACGATTAAAGGAAAGGAGATAGGCAGAAATTTCGGGGCCACGCACAAATCCACAAAGAAGGAGGAAGTGGGTATCCTTTTGGGTAAATCACTGCATCTCACCGATGTTGAGACGAAAAGGGGCTTTGGAGGCAGATTTCGTGCGATTAAGGGGTCATCCTAGGGCACACGTGTCACACTAGCCACCCTGTATGCACCTAACGCTAACCAAATCAAGTTTATTCATAAAGTTCTCACGGTCATTGACGGGTGGGCTGAAGGGGCCACGATCCTGGGTGGAGATTTTAATCTTATCACAGATCCTCATCTGGACTGGTGGTCGCCAAAGGGACAGGACCAAAGGCCCCCACAAAAGATAACATTGCCTTGAGGGACCTCCTACAAGAATATTATTAGGGGGATGTATGGCGTAAATGCTGGCAAGTCCCTAGGGGTTACACGTTCTTCTCCCCTCCCCATCAAACATACACTAGAATCGACTTGCTATTGGTACCGGACAAACGTTCCCGTTTTTGGTTTAATGAGGAACTTGTAGCCTTAAGACGCACAAAAAGATCACTTGAACACCTCCATAAGAAAAACAATACCCCAGAATCGGTATTAGCATTTGCTGACGCCAACAAAACATAAATCAGCAATAATCACCCAAAAAGCCAATGCCTTCAACATTGGCATTACTAATGCTTCCTCAGACAGCAAATAACTGTTTACCATCCTTGGAGAGCTTGAAAACCCATGGCAAACCTCAGCACCCTCCAGCGCTAGTAAAGACTGGTGCACCACTATACAAAACGCCCTCTCATCTAAAATCCTCCTACTGCAAAATAAAATCGATAGTAAAAAAACGCTCCTAGCTGACAAAACTCCACCCACCATATCAATGACCACATCAAATGCCACTACTGGCCCCCCATTTCAATTCACACCAGTGTCTAACAAAGAAGTATTTGACACCATAATGAAACTCAAAGCCTCCAACTGTAAAGAAGACCAATTCCCTTCCCACCTAGTGAAACTCTGTGCCCCCACCCTTACACCCATCATCACTGAATTCATCAATGCCTCTTTCCTCACAAACACAGTCCCCACCAGTATAAAAAAAGCTTGGGTGACACCACTTCTAAAAAAAACATCCCTGGACCCGTCAATACCCACCAACTACCGACCTATTACAACGGTCCCATTCCTCTTAAAAATAATTGATAAAATAGTCTACTGCCAAATTCAGAACCATTTGGAACACCATCAACTATTAGGAGAACGTCAGTCAGGATTCCGTCCCAACCATAGCACATAGACGGCCTTCCTTGATCTGAAGATGCAAATGGATCCCACTAGAGAAGCAGGTAAACTCTGTCTACTGATGCTCCTGGACCTCTCAGCGGCCTTTGATTTGGTTGACCACGATAAACTCTGTAGCACTCTAGCAAACAATTTCAACCTAGCTCAGAACGCCACCAACTGGATCAAATCATTCTTGGCCGATAGGACTTCCAGAGTATCCATCGGCAAAGAATCAGCAGACCCAGTGCCTGTCCCGGCAGGTGTGCCGCAAGGCTCCTGGCTATCCCCCACTCTGTATAATGCCTATACCAAGCTATTATTCGCAGCGTTGGATGCCATGGGTGTCATCTATACTAACTTCGCTGATGACACCCAAATCCTCATTCCTCTCTCAGGCAATCATGAACAAGACTCCCTCCTGGTTAACCAAATCTACTCACTCATTCAAAACTGGATGGCTAATAATAGCCTTTGTCTCAACGACGACAAAACCAAGCTCCTCATACTAGGCTCCTCCAGCAAAATCAATACCCTTGAGCCTGCTTTCAAATCATTCACCATCGATGAAACCATAATCCCTGTTCTTAAACAAGTCAAGACCCTTGGCGTCTACTTAGATGCAACACTATCCATGTCTAAACAAGTTAACACATATTAGTTAATATGCCTCATCCTCATTCCTCTCAGCCAATAACTGCGTTACTCTAGACAGAGCACTCATACTGTCTAAGCTAGACTATTGTAATATCCTCTTCCTTGGCACCTCCAAAGCCAACATAGCCAAACTTCAACTGATGCAGAACAAAGCCCTCAGAGCAGCCTTAGGCATAAATAAATCTGAACATCTCTCTAACACCAGAAGAGACCACCACTGGCTCCCCATCCAAGCTAGAATTCTATTTAAAACCCTGAGCATCACTCACAAATGCAGGGCTAACAAAGCACCCAAATACTTCAACAACATAGTCATGATGAAGCCCCAGACCAGACTCCTCAGGTCCAATAAAAACGCATACCTTGAAACCCCTAGATACAAAAGAGAGAAAGCAGGGGGTAGCAGCTTCAAAACACGGGCCCCCAGACATTGGAACGCTCTACCCACCCACATTATTAACAAAACGTCCTTCCCTAAATTCCAAAGTTTCTTGAAGACTTGGCTCTTCAATAAGTACTAACTGAACCAGAGCACTAATCCGCTCCAATTAACTGTACATTTCTGACTGCTTTCTATATTGTTGTATAATATCTGACTATTTTGTATATTGTTGTATATTATTGACTGCTATTCCTGTGTACCTCTGTGTTCATTCTAAGATTGCATTCTCCCATTGTCTGTAACTACGCCGTGATACCCCCGGGTCTGGGTGTATAACAAATGTAATAAAATAAAATAAATAAAATAAAGGAGGAGGAGAGGTTGGAAACCCCACGGTTGAATCGGTGACCTGGTCAGATAATGAACTTCTCGTTATGGAGTGGCGATTGCAAGCCACCATGAAATCATACAGGTGGCGCTGTAACAACACCCTCATGAGGGACCAGGTGTTTAGGGAATTCCTAAGGAAAGAAATAGAAGCCTTCTTTCTATCAAACGACACAGGGGAAATCCCAATGGTCACAGTGTGGGAGGCAGCGAAGGCCACCTTTAGGGGTCTCCTCATTGCGGAGGGCTCGAGCAAGAAGCGAGAGAGGGCTCTGATAGAATCCAAACTCCGGGAAGACCTGCGGGCTATGAGGGCACAGCTCACCAAAGGAAATGTGGACCGCGAAAACCTCCTGAGTGAAATAAGAGAGAAGAGACGAGCCCTACATACAATCTTGATTGGAGAGGTGGTTAAAAGGATGGGATGAACAAGTTACTTTCTTACCTGGTAACGTTCTTTCGATGGGATCCGACGACGTATTCCATATCAATGACAGGTAATGTCCACAGCTGTGCTGCTTCGGAAAATCTTTGGCGTCTGCGTCCTGCGTCGATGACATCGATGCGCCGTCCCTGAGGACCTCCTCCGACGGCCGACGTCACACGATGTGATAAGAAGGACGCACGACGCCCATAGCCTCAGTTATAGTTTTTTCCCAGAACGTGTGCCACCAGTTTTCTGCCAGTCAGACACACAAGGCCTTGCGGAACGCAAGCTGCAATCGCAAAAGAAATTTTGCAGCGGGGAAGGCAGGGAGGGAGCGATATGGAATACGTCGTCGGACCATCCCATCGAAAGAACGTTACTAGGTAAGAAAGTAACTTGTTCTTCGAGGGGGATTGGGTCCTCCGACGTATTCCATATCAATGACAGACTCCCAAAGCAGTACCAAGCAAGGAGGTGGGAAAGAATTTAGAATACAAATTTAGCATGACCAATCAAATTACGGAATAGGGAACTGCCTTGCCAAAGGCCAGATCTTGCCCTCTGATGGAATCAAGGGAATAGTGACGTACAAAAGTATGCACTGAAGCCCAGGTGGCTGCATCACCGATGTGACGAATAGGAACTCTCCTCTGCAGGGCAGTAGATGCAGCCACTCCTCTGGTAGAATGGGCGCGCAAGCGAGCCGGAGGGTCCCTACCTGCCAAGCGGTAACACTCGGAGATAGCTAAAATAATCCAACGAGACAAAGTCTGTTTCGTCACAGCTTGTCCCAAACGCTTCCCAGCGTAACCAATGAAAAGTTGATCGTCCACTCTGACCCGGGACATGCGCGAAATATAAAAGCTCAACGCTCTCCGAGGATCAAGCCTATGGAGCCTCTCCTCTTCCTTACCAGGATGTGGACGAGGATAGAACGCCGGAAGAACCACCTTGTGGCTCAAATGAAAATCCGAAACCACCTTCGGAAGAAAAGAAGGACGAACTCTAAGGACAACCCTGTCCTTGTGAAACACAGTGAAGGGTGGCTTAACTGAAAGTGCCTGTAACTCACTCACTCTGCGAGCGGAAGTAACCGCAACCAAAAACACAGTTTTCAGAGTCAACAGCCTCAAAGGGCAAGAATGTAAAGGCTCAAACGGAGCACCCATAAGAAACTTAAGAACAAGGTTCAAATCCCAACCTGGCACCAAAAAAGGTGACGGAGGGAACACATTAGTGAGCCCTTTCAAAAACTGTGAAATTAAAGGAATCTTAAAATAGGAACACTCTTCAGACGAGCGCTTAAATATGGACAGAGCCGCCAGGTAACCTTTAATGGTCCCCACTTGCAAGCCCCTGTGGGCCAAAGAAAGCAAAAAAGACAAAACCATGGGAATGTCGCATTCAAAAGGATCCACATTCTGAACTCTGCATCAGTCGCAGAACTTTCTCCAACGGCAATGGTACAGAGACTTTGTTGCCGGCCGCCTGGCCGAGAGCAACACCTCCATCACGTCTTCAGGGAGGTCCCAATCCTTATACCTCAACCTTTCAGAAGCCAAGCGTGAAGATTGAGGGATCTGACCTCTGGATGGAGAACCTGACCCCCCTCCCGTGAGAGCAGATCGTCTCGGTAGGGAAGACGAAGTGGAGGGCAGATGGACAAGTCTAGAAGGTCCGGGTACCACGTCCTCCAGGCCAACGCAGGAGCAATGTGGATCATCCGGGAACCGAACCTCCGCAACACTAGCAGGATGACGGGGACTGGAGGAAACGCGTACAGCAGTGGGAATGACCACTCCACCACGAACGTGTCTCCTAAGGCTCCTTTTGGAGGAATTTCCGGCGAGCAAAACCTTTCGCACTTCCGGTTGACACTGGAGGCGAAGAGATCCACTTGAGGGGTCCCCAAAAGGGCGAAGATCTCCAGGAGAATCTCCTGAGCCAGCTCCCACTTGTGAGAGATCGTGCTCTGCCTGCTCAGAGCGTCCGCCGTCTCGTTGTCGTCTCCGGCCAGATGAACTGCCGAGATCGAAACTTCCTGCTGGATGGCCCAGAACTCGAGCTGCATCGCCTCCCTGCACAGAGGAAGTGACCCTGCCCCCCCTTTTTGTTGAGGTAGTGCATGGCCACCGTGTTGTCCGTCAGAATCAGGACACTCTTCCCGCGCACAGTCGGCAGAAAAGCCTTCAGGGCTAGCCTGACGGCCCTCAGCTCCAACAGATTGATATGGAGTCTGGACTCCGACAGAGACCAACGACCGCTGTCAGCTCGTTGGCATGAGCTCCCCATCCCGTGAGGGATGCGTCCGTCACGATCGTCACCTCCGGCCAGGGCAGCCAAAATGGGGCCCCCTTCGTCAGATTGCCCTCGACGGCCCACGACAGAAGGTCCCGCGCTACCGAGGGCGGCACCTGAACAGGGTCCGACAGCCTGCCGGAGGACTGAGACCACTGAAGCTTGAGTACCCACTGCAAAGATCTCATCCGCAGACGAGCCTCTGGCACCAGAAGCATGCAGGATGCCATGAGGCCGAGCAGTCTCAAGAACTCAGACGCTGCGAGATTCTGGGCAAACTGAAACTTGTGCACCATCTGCTGAATGTGAAGAGCCCTCACCTGAGGACGAAAACACTGCCCCCAGGACATGTCGAGCACTGCTCCGATGTACTGGAGCTGCTGTGTTGGTGTCAAATGGGACTTCTTTAAATTGATGGAGAATCCCAGCCTGTGAAGGGAGTGCCAGGTGACGGACAGATGATCCAGGACTTGCTCGGGAGAGCTACCCCTGATCAACCAATCGTCCAGGTAGGGGTAGATGTGAATCCCCCCTTTCCTGAGATGCGATGCAACCACCACCATGAGGTTGGTGAAAACCCTCGGGCGGAGGTCAATCCGAACGGCAGGACCCGAAATTGAAAGTGCAAGTCGCCAACCGCGAACCTCAGGTACTTCTTGTGCTTGGGATGGATCGGCACATGGAAGTAAGCATCCTTGAGGTCGAGAGACACCAACCAGTCCTGAAGTTGAAGGGCCTGGAGGACTTGAGAAAGAGTCACCATCTTGAACTTGTCCTTCCTGAGGAGTTTGTTCAAACCGCGCAAGTCCATGATGGGTCTCAATCCCCCGTCTTTCTTTGAAATAAAAAAATAAGGGGAATACCATCCCTTGTTCCTCTCCGCTACAGGCACCAGTTCTATGGCGCCTTTCTCCAGCAGGGCTTGAATTTCCTGCGCAGGGAGCGGATCCGGACTCTTCAAAGAGAGGTTCCCTGGTGGATTGTCGTGAGGCCACTGCCGAAAAGAAAGACAGTAGCCGTGGGTTATGATCTCCAGAACCCACACATCCGAAGTAATGGCTTGCCACTCTACAAGATGCTGCGCCAGCCTTCCCCCAACCGGCGAAGCATGGGACCTGGCCTCATGACTGAGCGGTAGCGGCCGCAGCGTTGCCTGAAGGCAAAGAGGCAACTGCCCGAGCGGCCTTGGCACCTCGAGTACCTTTGTTTCCACCTCTGGCACTATTACGATGGCCTCTTTGACTGCTAGCTCCTCTCGCTTTACTGAAGGACGAGTAATAGCGAAAGGAACCTCCCCTCCATTGCTGTCCCCTAGGACGAAAAGGCGGAGGTTGGCGAACTGCAGCGCCCAATGATTTTGCTGCAGCTTTGGAGGTCTGCAACCTCTCAAAGCTCTCGTCAGCCTTGCTGCCAAAAAGGTGTTCACCGTCTAAAGGCATGTTGAGGAGCCGGGACTGCACATCAGGAGCGAACCCAGACTTCAGCAACCACGCAAACCTGCGCATTACGGTGCTCGCTGACATGGACCGGCTGACACAATCCGCCAAGTCCAAACCCGACTGAACGGCCTCACACCATAGCATCCTTGCCATCCTGAACCATAGCAAGGAAACCATCCCGTTCGTCCCCTTCGAGAATATGATCAGCCGCTAACGCAACACAGTTCCACAGAGTGTGTGTGAAACGAGACAAGGCACATATGGAGTTGGCCGCCTGAAGCGCCATACCCCCTGAAGAAAACACTTTCTTCGCCCGGCCGTCAAAACGTTTGTCGTCCCTATCCGGAGGGATGGTAGGATACGACGCCTGCTTTGCTGGGGCCATAGCCGCCTGCACCACCAAACTCTCCGGGGTGGGGTGCCTAGACAAGTAAGCAGGGGTCGCTACTGGCTGGACGGTATTTTCGCGACAAAGACTTGCCCACTGCCGGGAGACTCTCCGGAGCAGTCCAAGCCGCCGTCACCCTTCTCTGCAGAGCCATAGGAAAAGGCAAAACCGGGTCAGTGGGTGGACCGAGATCAAGGATGTCCGTGAGATCATCCTGAACGAACTCCCCTGGGGGAGCTAACCATCTCCAAGTACTCGGTAACCCGAGACATAAGGCGCCGATATGACGAATCGGCATGAGTGCCAGGCTCTGGCCGACAAAACTCCACCTTCGGAGAGGTGTCCAGTCCACTGGCATCATGCAGTGACTGCCTCAGGTCAACAAACTGACTATGGCCCGAGATAAAGTCATCTGGAACCGTAACCGGAACCAGGCCGCCATCAGAGCCTTCATCACCCTCTGAAATGTACTCCAGGCGGTGAGAGGAAGACCTCTGTGGACCAAAGCAGTGCCGGACCTTAGCCATAGCCTTTTTAGGGGCAAACCCCGTGCCACGGGGCCCCTCCGACACCATCGCCTCGAAAGGCAAGCCAGCGCCGGCAGAAAAGGAGTCGACGTTGAGCGAATCGGCGTCGACGTCAGCTGCAACGCCTTCAGCATCTGCGGCGTCTACACAGTCCTCGAAGCCGGAGCTCCGAGCGTGTCTCGACAACCTGGGCACTGACGGCGTCGACGACCCCCTCGAAGACGGAACCTCGAGAGAAATCGTCGACGACCTTGGCGCCACAGGCGTCGACATCTTCTTCGAAGACGGCACAGGATCACGCGGTCTCGAGCGCGTCGAGGACCGGGACCTGGAACGGGCATGGCGAGAACGGCTACCCTTGTCCGAGTGGGACCTCTCCTGCGAGCCGTGCCGACCACCCGAGCCCGAAGGTGTACGGGCGGTGTCTCTCGACGGGTGCCGACCGACCCCACACAGAGGCGCAGATGGACCGGTGCCCTGCGATTCCAGAATCGCTAGCATCTGCTTCTCGAAGGAAGCCCATTCCTCCGGTGTCGCTTGCATGGAGGGATAAGCGACCCGCATACGGGCGGAGTCCTTGGAAGAGGATGAGGAAGTCTACCTATGCCGGCGCTTCCTGGAATGCCTAGAAGAGGCGGAGGAGTGGTGAGACCGACTCCTGGAAGGAGACCCACCGGACTTCCTACGACGACGCGGAGAGTCACCCCTCGAGTCATCGGTCGAAAGCCCCAGAGACCTCGACTTTTCGGGGCTTAGACACCTGGCCTATCGACAGCTTCTTCTTGCGTTCCCGCAAGGCCTTCGCAGTGAGCGACTGGCAGTCGACACAGTCGTCCGTATCGTGGGCCTCCCCGAGGCACCAGAGGCAGGCGTCGTGCAAGTCCGCGACCGACATCTTGGACCCACAGTCCCTGCAGTTCTTGAAGCCCGGACGTGTGGTCGAAGATGAGAAAGACATCGCCACGACCAGGACCAGGACTTCACAACCAACCGAACAGGTTCAACAAACCGAGAATAGAAAACAGCAACTCCAACGAGTCGAGGTGTACCGAGATTAACGAAGCAAACACGTTCGCGGAAAAAACAGAACTGAGGCTATGGGCGTCGTGCGTCCTACTCATCACATCGGGTGACGTCGGCCGTCGGAGGAGGTCCTCGGGGACGGCGCATCGACGTCATAGATGCAGGACGCAGACGCCAAAGATTTTCCGAAGCAGCACAGCTGTGGACTTTACCTGTCATTGATATGGAATACGTCGGAGGACCCAATCCCCTCGAAACACAAAGCAGAAATACTATGAGAAGGGGGACAAGGTTGGATCTCTCTTGGCACACAGGTTGAGGGGAAACAGGGCGGGTAGACAAATAGAGAGGGTCAAGGACGGGGCGGGCAACACCGAGATAAAAACAGAACACATAGCCGAATCATTCGCGGCCATCTATAGGGCCATCTATACTAAACAAAAGGGTGAATCACTAGATGAAATTCGAAGATATCTCGAGGACCACCCCCTACTCAAGCTCACTGATCTAGAGAGGGAGACACTGGATAAGAAAATAAAAGAGGAGGAGGTGGAGGGGGCCATCAAAAGGCTTAAAGTAGGCAAGACCCTTGGGGAGACTAATACACAGCTGACTTCTATAAACAATTCCAATCTGAGCTAACCCAACCATTAACCAAACTGTTTAACCAAATTGAAACCTTAGAAACCATTCCGCCGACATTGCTACAGGCCATAATCACAGTAATTCCTAAGCCCGGCAGGGACCCAGTGGAGTGCGGCTCATATAGGGCCATCTCGCTCCTGAATACAGATGCTAAGATCTTCACCAGGATCCAGGCGACATGCCTAGAAAAGTTTCTCCCCCGACTGATCCACCCCGATCAGGTAGGCTTTGTAGTGAACATACAGGGAGCAGATAGCATGCGCAAAACCCTACACATATTGAGCTCAAAAGGAGTGAAATCTGAGGGTGCTCTCCTCCTGTCTCTAGACGCGGAGAAGGCATTCGACAGGGTGAGCTGGGCCTTCATGGAGGAGGTTCTGTCGTTTTTGGGGATGGGACCCAAGTGGCGGGGATAGATGATGGCCCATTACGCCCGCCCTTGTGCTAGAGTGGTGGTGAATGGAGAGGAGAGAGGCACAAGACAGGGGTGCCCATTGTCTCCCCTCATATACGCTCTGGTGATGGAGCCTTGGGCTATAGCGTTCAGGAGTAACAACCAGATCTAGGGTATTAAAATAGGGGAAATTGACTACAAAATAACCCTGTTCGCTGATGATGTCCTCCTGTACCTCTCTAAACCATCCCAATCAGTCCCGGAGGTGTTGAATAGTCTGGAACGATATGGGTCCTTGGCGGGCTATAAGGTAAATGTAGATAAATCAGTTGCTTTCCCAGTAGGCCAGCTCAGTGGTGCGGAGAGACAATACATTGATAACCTCCCGTTCTGTAAACAAACCGAGTGACTCTGTCACCTGGGGATCCGAATACCATCAGACCTAGAGGATCTTTTCAAGGTAAACTACCCGCCCCTCTGGGGGGCTATCAAACATGACCTAGAACGCTGGTCGAAATCTGGCCTCTCATGGATGGCTCGCCTTAACTCCATTAAAATGGTAATCCTCCCTAGATTTTTATACCTATTTCAAATGTTGCCAACCCAGATACCGAAACCATTCCTCCTAGAGGTCAAGCGGGCCCTTCTCTGCTACCTATTGGCCGGAAAATCCCATGGGATCGCTTATGACACTCTTATAAGATCCAAAGATGAGGGTGGAGTTAATTTCCCAGATTTAGACACTTATTATAAGGCGTCACAATTGCGAATCCTTGTTGACCATTTGATGACTGGCCCAAAGAAACAATGGGTAACATTGGACAACACACTCTTCTCGCCGGTCACAGTGGACGAGTGGCTATGGGTCCCTAAGGCATCTATCCCGAGAAGGGCTTTGAAACATCCAGTGTTGGGGGTGCTGTGGTCCATATGGAAGGAGGGGGGTTACCTAAGATGGCTCACAACATGGCCCTCACCCCTAAGCTGCATCCGGGTTCCCCCACTTTGGGAAGGGATCAACAACCCACTAGCCTTTCAGCAATGGTACAAGGCGGGTCCTTGTAGAGCCGGACAGCTCTGAGCGGATGGGGTGTTCATATCTCTTGGGGACCTGAAGGACGCCCTGGGCCTCCCTAACCTCTTCCCCTTTCGATACCTACAACTCAAGGGTGCCCTTATTGAGAGTAGATGGGGAGACACGCTTAGGAGAGACTTAACAGATTCTGAGAAATTCCTCATAACACACAAAGGGACCCAGGGGGTGATATCACAGCTCTATGGCTTCTCGCTGTCCTCTGCCCCACGGGACACCCCATCCTCCCAAGTACAATGGGAAAAGGACCTAGGCACCCCCATAACTGAAAAAAGATGGACCGAGATATGTAGGCAGGCTAACCGTTCCACAACCGTGCCCCAATTCCGCCACCAGGCCCCGAAGCTGATACACAGATGGCACTACCCTCAACAGAGGATAGCCAGAATGAGAAAAGGCTATGACCCCCACTGCTGGAAATGCCACGTTGAAAAAGGGGACTATGTTCATATGTGGTGGAAGTGTCAGGTGGTACAAACTTACTGGAGTGAGGTCTTATCATGGATAAAAGGGGTAGATGGAATGGTGAGAACCCTGTCCCCCTGGCTAGTGTTGTTTGGTATCAAGGTTGAGGGGGGTCCAAAGGTGAAACACGACCATATGTTGCAAGTCATGCTAGTTGCGGCTAGATGCTGCTGGGCCCAAAAATGGAAATCACCCCGACCTCCTGGGGAGGGGGATTGGGTAACGAAAACACAAGCAATCTATGATATGGAGTACTTAACTCACCTAATCGATTAATCCAAGTCTAACATCGAGGCCCTATGGCTGCCATTTTTTGATAAGTATGGGAAAACAGCTTAAGACATAAGTAATCATCTCAGACGGTCCCCCCGATTGGAACATCACTATCTGGACATTCCCCCTGGAGCGGGGAGAGATCAGGAAATGTTACTTTTACATGTTGGACCTTACGTTTTGAGCGCCGTTTCTTTTTTGGGACTACCTTATGCTCGCATTGTGTCTTTAGACAGTGGCGTCGCTAGAGGGGGACCTGGGGGGGCCAGGCCCCCCCCCCTGTGAACCCCTGTGCCCTCCCATGTGCCCCCCTACCTAAAACGAGCAGTGACCATGTTTTCCCCTTACTTTTGTCTGTGCCCCCCTACTTATCTCTTTGGCCCCCTCTGTGCCCCTCCTAAATTTGATTTCTGGCGACGCCACTGTCTTTAGATAACGTGTTGGACTTTGCTGTTGTCATCATTCAATAAACCATGGTATGGGGGCGGGGGTGGGAGGGGCTGAAGTTGTGACTTCACTTTTATACATGTTAATGTCTGTATTATTTCTTGAGTTATGTCATAATTATAAAATCTCAATAAAAACTCAAAAAGGTCCCAGGTTCTTGCATTGCCTTCGGCACATAGAAACCTTAAGGGGATATATTCCTGGTGGGCAAGGAAAAAATAGTGATGGTTGATGAGATGATGTACTTGGGGGTGTTTGTGAATAGAAACCTGGACGAAATGGCCTGCTATATGGCGTTGAGATCTAAAGCAAAGCTTTTAGCATCCCAGGGGGTAGCCCTACATGAGAAATATGGCACCTATACTATTCTGCCCATCCTGGGCTTATACAAACAAAAGGTGGTTCAGATTCTGACATATGGGGCTGAATCTATATTAAATTAGTCCTGGAAAGTGTGGGGGCTGCTGGAGGGATATTTGTGGTGGAGAGTTTTGAGGTTACATAGAGCAGGAGCCCGTGCAGGTGGGGGCTCGGAGGCCGTAGCTCGAGGCTCAGAAGAAAAGAAGACAGCAGTAGAGACCGCTGGTGCCGGGGAAGCTAGGACCCGAGGGCGTCGGCTTAGCACTAGGCGCAAGGAATAAAGGATGTCCGGCATCGAAAAAGAAGCCACGAGTGAAGAAGCCGTTCAAATATTGGAGAGAGGGAGGCCATACCACTGCAGCCGTCGGAGGGCTGAAGAGAAGGTGGAAGGCTTGCGCTACACTGAGAGCGAGGCTGACGGAGTGGAGACTAAGAAGGCTGACCGAGGAGGGCCACTGCGCCACGGCAGAGTAGGTAGGTGGAGAACCCGCGCCCAGCACACACGCAAAGGTCTGCTAAGAGGAAGTCAAGGAGAAGGGAGATTCCCCGGAGGGACAAACGCTCCTGGTCCCAGAGGGATATGATCCAGGAAGGGGGTTCTTGGCAACATCAGTACTCCCGTGACGACGGGAGCTACGCAGAGGCAGTTCAGAAGGCGCCACTCACTCTATAACAGGGGTGTGAGAAAAAACTTGATTAGGCCCGGCGAAAAAAGGTCTGTAATTTTACAAGCCCCCCGCCCCAACTAAGTTCAGAGGGAAGTATACCCACCCCGAATAAAGTCGAAAAGACAGCCGCTGGGAGAAGAGCGTTAGGACCAGGAAGGAAACTCACTGGGGAAATTGCCCAATGGCGGGGACGTACCACCATATCTGAAACAAGAGGAAAGGACCCCTCCTTGACTATAAAGCGGCCCAAGAAGCCCCAGAACAGCAATTTACAGAAGATGTAGGGCTGTGATGTGAGCTCCCCCATAGATGGGAGCAGTTCAGGATCAGGCTGACAAAGGCGTCCCTTACCCGCAGGATAACCAAGACCAGGCGATCACCACCATGGTCCTCAAGCAATACTTCACCGACTTCGGTGATAAAATAGCCAACGCTGAACAGAGGCAGATGGACAAGATGAGGGAGGATTTGCGGAGGCTCAACAAGACAAAGAGGGATGTGAACAAGATAGAGGAAAGGGTGGATACTAATGTGAGGGGGCGAGCCAAGACTTGGCCGATGACTCCAGGAAAGCAGACATGCTGATGGAACAATTAGCAACAGCTCCCACAATCTGGAACTTCAGGCAAAGGACCTGGAAAATACATCAAGAAGATTGAATATACGCATAAAAGCTGTACCTGAAGAAGTGCTAGATAAGGACTTACGAGGAGCAATCACTAATATCTTCACAGACCTCCTAGACCCAGAGAACCAGGGAGAGATTTGACTAGACAGAGTACACAGAGTCGGACCGCGAAGAACAGAACCAGGAGCCAGGCCAAGGGATGTCTTAGTGGCACTCCATGATTATTTGACGAAGGAAAAGATCCTTCAGGCGGCAAAGAAAGCGACACACATAACGGTTCAGAAATTCTCTTGTTCCGGGACCTCGCCCAAATCACGCTGATTAAGAGGAGGCAGATGGCGCCGATCCTCTGGGCTTTGAGGGACAAAAACATCAAATATAGATGGACATTTCTGTTCTGGGTGGTCTTTGACTGGCAGGGTAAGCAAATACAGATTGGATTCAAAGAAGGAGGGGACACTGCTGGGCATTGAGGATGATGAATCCAACTCGATCAACCCTGCGTGGAGGAGACAGGACAAGCGAGGAGTTGGGAATGGTCAACGATGAAGGTCAAAAGAAGCAAGAAAGGGGGTTACCAATCCCAGCCGAAAGGCCCGGTGACCTGAATAGGCCAGGAAGAGACTTCTACACCTATGAAGAGACAGTCTGGGGGGAAAAACACAAAGAGGTACAATGGGGGTTTTCAGTAAAGGGGAGAAGCCTGTGGAGGGTCTTGACAGGGAGAGAATAAGGAGGTCCTGGGAATGAGGTGTGGGGGCAGAGAGCGGACAACTTGGAAGGGGTATGGGAGTACACGCAGTGGAGCGTGCTGGGGAAAGGAAGGGGCTCAATCCTTGAGGGAGTGATTTGATGGGGGGCTAGAGGCCGGTTGAGCACCCCTGGCTATTGGGAGGGGACAAGAGGGGAAGGGAAACAGAGTGGTGGGAGTTCGGACAGAAAGGGGCACGAGTAATGTGCAGCATAGTTCACACACAGGAGGATGGATAAAGGTAGAGGCCTGAACATTATTTCTATAAATATAAATGGCATAAATTCCCCTGAGAAGAGGAAAAAATGTGAGCCATTTCTACAGCGGGAGGGACCAGATATAGTCACCCTATAGGAGACACATGTTCAACTCTGAGACAGAGAAAGGATCCGAATACAAGGGTTTCTGAAGATATACCAGGCTAATGATTAAACCAAAAAAGGAGGAGTATTGATTGCTCTTAGGAGCAATATGGACCTTTCAATAGAAGGGATGGAGCGACTCCCCAGGGAAGGTACTTAGCGTTAAACATTAAAGGCAGGGGAGAGGGATACACTATCACCATGGTGTATGCCCCCAATCAAGGCCAAGATCGCTTTCTCCAGGCCTCCCTGAATAAGCTAGAGAGGTTTGCGAAGGGCCCCATAATACTTACTGGAGATTTTAACTTGCTGTGGGACCCGGGGAAAGATAGAAGCAGTAGGACACTAAGGGCACAGGACAACCCGTCAAAGGAATTGCTAGCAAAACTGGATGGGCTAGGGGTGGTAGACATTTGGCGGGAGAGGGAGGGGGACAGGGAGGGCTACACCTCCTTCTCGCATGTTCACCCATCGTCATCCAGAATAGACTATGCCTGGGCATCTCAATCTTTACTCTGAAGGGTCACTGAGATGGAGGTGGGAACCATGAATCTCTCGGAACATGTGCCCATCACATTGCAGCTTAGGAGGAAAGGGGGACCACCGGGAGTGTGGAAATTGCACTATCCTGCTTACTTACTGAAAGACAATATGCTGAGGAAAGAAATTAGGGAGGGAATTGGGAAATATTTTGGAGACAATAGAGACGGGGATACCTAACAACAGATATGGTGGGATGCTTTTAAAGCTGCAACAAGGGGGGAGATCATAGCACTTAAAGCACGAAGAGATGGGGGAACTACAGTTAGTTGAACTAGAGGAGAAAATGAAACAGGTGATGACATGCATGGGAGTTGGGGCAAGTGGGGAAATTAGAAGGGGAATACAGAGCAGTGAGGGAACAGCTAGACATGATTCCGGCGCAAGCTGCAGAGTGCTCCCTCTTACTCCTTAAACACAAATACTACGTTAAAGCAAATAAGGCCGATCGGTTGCTGGCGAAGATGTTGAAAAGGGAGGAAAAAGCTAAGACTATTTTGAAAATCAAATTAGATGGAGGGGGGATGACATGGAAGATATTTCCCGGGAATTTAGCAGGTTCTACTCCCAGCTGTACAGTTCAGAAGGGGCACCAGAGGAGCAGAAAAGTTACCTGGCCAGCAAGAGGTTAACTCAAATTTCCGAGCGGGATAGACTAGCACTAGACCAAGAGATAACTATCAGGGAGCTGAGGAGAGCTATCTTTTCCCTACCTCTTAATAAGTCCCCAGGACCGGACGGATTTACCACAGAATTCTATAGGGTCGTCAGAGAAACGTTGCACCTGCACATGGTTCCCCTTGTTAATGAATTCGGAATGTCAGAGAAAATCACCCCATCAATTGAGGAGTTGAAAGTGGTTTTACTGCCCAAATTCTTAGCAAATCGCTTAGACCACATACTCCCCCGACTAGTCTCCCCTGGATCAATCCGGCTTTATTAAGGGAAGACAAACAAGCAACAATACTAGGAGGATAGCTCACCTCACAGATAAAGTTAATAAAAGGAGCGTGACCTTCCTTCTCATCGCCTAGGACACCGAAAAAGGCTTTTGATAGGGTGGAATGGTAGTTCCTGTTTCTAACAATGCAGAAGGTGGGATTTGGTGATAAGTTAGTCAAGGAAAATTACCATAACCCTTTGATACGCTTGGCAATCAACGGCCAGCTGTCACCCACCATTAGAGTTCAAAGAGGTATGAAGCAAGGATGCCCCTTATCGCCCCTACTGTACGCGATTCATTTGGAACCTTTGCTGGAAGTATTCAGAGCAAATAGTGAGATAACAGGGATCTCCTTTGGAGGCATAGAACATAAAATAGCCGCTTTTGCGGATGACATGTTATTAACAATACAAGACACTGCTATGTCCTTTAAAGCAATGGAATGCGAGCTGCAGGAGTTCCAAATAGTAGCAGGTCTCAAAATGAATACCCATAAATCCAAAATATTGAATCTGTCTACCCCTCCTACCACATAAGCTACGATTAGGAAAGATCTTCCCTATAAATGGGTGGAGAAGTGCATAAAATACCCAGGGGATCGTCTTATGAAATTCATGGAAACGATATTTGATGCCAATTACCTGCCCCTCTTAGAGAGTATTAAAAACAAACTGGTAGACAGGGGCCCAACTAAATGTCACGTGGATGGGTAGAATTCATATATTAAAATGGTGGTCCTTCTTCAACTATTGTATCACTTTACGACCCTCCCAATACAAATCCTTCAATATTTATTTCGGGCACTATGGAAATACACAGGGAGGTTCATATGGAATCAAAAAAAGTCTAGAGTGGCAAGACAAGTGATGATGCTGCCCAGAAATAGGGGGGAATGGGACAACCGGACTTTTGCATCTACTATTTAGCGGCACAGATGAGGGTCATCAGGGACTGGCTGAGGGACAATCTGGGAAAATTATGGAGGGCATGTTACGCTCACCTGGTATCCACGGGGACGCCCTTATGCCCTGGTTGCCGGATTCACCCTGGACGTTCCCAATTCTGGACGATGCCTTCTATGGCGGTCGGGCCTGAAAACACAGGAGGACTGGACTTAGGAACAGATTTCGTTTCCTCCAACCAGCCCCCTGGACTCGACCTGATGGCCCACTCCTCACATTGTTATGATATCTGGCGTGCTCTCCGTCCTGCCTTCTGTTCAGGGGTGTGTAGTTTTCTGCGGGTTGAAGCGACCGAGTTAACTTCACTGGTGCTAACCCATTCAAGTGTCTTTAAGGAGGTAAGTCTGGTTATTGCAGTCTTTAAACGTCCTTGCTTTCCTTTCTTGCGATTAATGTCTTTTCTTGTTTGTTTCCCCTTAGGTGCACAGAGGATCGGTGGGTGCGCTACTTGGATCAGGCTCCTGCCAGGATGATGAACGCAGGAGCGTATGAGGGATGATGGTATGTTAAGCGCGAAGTGGGCGCGGTAATGTCTTTTCTTGCTAACCTGTATTCTTTATTCCTTTTCAGGTCGCGATGGTCTTTCTGGGCGTGTGAAGATATCCAGAGCGGAACCAGTCAAGAAATGTCCAGCCAGGTGAGGATTTTGTGATTACTGCCGTGAATACCCTGAATAACCTGTTTAACGTTGCCCTTCTTTCTCTCTCCCTCCAGGTGCTTTGTTCCGGTGTGTGCGTGGTGTCCTGATGATGCTGCCAACTGGATGGAAGACCGCGAGCAGCAGGAATCGATGGATGGAAAGTTGCAGGTAAGCAGAGACTGCTAACGATGTTCTTTTGTCTCCACTGCAGGTCCGCTATTCAAGGATCGACGGGTGCTGGTCTCTGAAACCGATGAGCGTCACGCTGCTGGCTGCAGAATAACAAGAAGCACGTTCTGTAGCTTGGGTGTGGTTTATATAGCCCTCTGTAAAGTAGCCCAGGTAAAGTAGTCCGGGCTACCACACCCTAAAACACTGCACTGCACAGTCTGGTTCTTAGGAACTAGACTGTGTGGGTGTCTCCATGTTGGCTGCAGGCCTTCACAGAAAAAGTAGTCCCTTCAAGGTAAAGTCCCAATCTGAACATGAGCCTGGCGCCAGGACTGACTCCAGGAGACTATGATAATGCAAGGCCCTTGGGGCCCCAAATGAACCCTGAGTCCTAACCCTACCTGGCATGTGACCATGCCAGTGGGGTTCTGGGTCACGGGTTGTGACAGGGCAGTGGACCAGGCTACGGTAGAAGGTAATTTAGCAGAGGTCCTGTGGAAACCGAAGGGGGATAGGCCGACTTACTGTATTGGAGCGAATAGTGGCAGTGGTGGGGGACGCCTGGGACGAATTGGTGAAAAGAGCCCGATTTACAAAATTTCCATCCCCATGCCCAATATTTGGTCATCCACAATTCTCACCCGGGGTGGGAACAAAGGGGTTTAACGCATGGTCAGAGGGGGCGGGGGGTGCAACAAAATTCAGGACCTGTTTGATGGAACAGAAATTAAAACCTTTAACCAATGTAAAGAGGACTTTGGGCTGGGCGAGGGGGAAAGGTATAGATACACGCAGATAAGGCATTGGGTAATGCAGGGCCCGGTGAGGGAAGGGGCAATCCATGCTCTAACTCAGTTTGAAAAATACCTAGCAAAAGAAACAGGAAATTATCACATAGTGGGGGCAATATATTCAAGGGTTAAACAGGGGGAGGAGGTAGGGGTGAGATTATACATGGTTAAATGGGAGGAGTCAACAGGCCAGGCAATAGAAGAAGCAGACTGCCAACAACTGTGGAGGCGCATCCCGAAAATAACTAGGTCAATCCAAATTCAAGAAATGTGGGTGAAATTGATGGTACAATGACACCTAACCCCAGTTAGGCTACACAAGAGTTGGAGTTCAGTGTCAAAAATGTGCTGGAGGCAATGTGGTATGGATGGGACATGGAGCCACATATGGTGGGAATGTCCACGCATCCAGAAGTTCTGGGGAATAATTTACAAGCACTTGCGGCAACACTGGGGTCATCGGCAAGGGGAAATAAAGGACTGGTGGTGTTGGGTATGGGGGCTCAACTAAATGACTTACCCACTAGAGAGGAACGAAAGGTGTTCGTCATATTGCTGATGGCCGGGGCGCTCAACTGCAAGAACATGAATGGGTAGGGAAAGTGGGGACATTTTTAGCCTTGCAATGGGTGACTTATTCCCAACAGGGGGATCATCAGGGCTTCCTCACAGATTGGTCTCTGGTGTTGGGATACCCCCAGCAAGGGGCAAGTGCGGCTTGGTGTCGAGGAGGATGAGACTATTGGGTCTAACATAGGCATAGCAGATGTAAGCACAGAAGGGCCTTCAAGAGAGAACTCCATGGACAATTGGACTTTAAAAAGAACCCAGGGGAATGAAAAGACTTGTGCATTCTACAATGTGCAGTTTGGACATATCAATGGCTCAGGTTGTTAAATGTTGCATTATCTTGAAAATGTTGATAAAATATATTTGAAAAAGGTTGATGATGGGGGAGGGAAAGTATGGTCTTATCTTTGAAAGTTTATTAACCCCTAAGAGCAGGCTCTGCGTGGTGGCAACAGTGGGGGACTAGGGGGGCGGGAGCTGCCTACACTGATGTGTTGATGTGTCACAGACCTGCAAATAAATAGTTCTGCTGTGGTACAAATTAAGCACTGAATGGAGCATATTGCATTCCACTTATACATGAGCAACGTCCAGTCCAGAATTGAGCAAACCGGTCCAACAGTGACAGTCATTGAGCTACACTAGGCGAAAACAGCTGGTGCTAGAGGACATGTATCAAGATAATGAATCTGTGGGAGCATGAAACCCATTAGAACGTGGAATTTACAAGAGGGCCAAATTGGAAACATTTCATAAAAATAGCAAACCAAAACTTAAAGACATAGCAAATCATATTAATAGTCAACATGTTCAATAACTGGATCAACGTGGCTACGCACAAACATCAGGCACTCAGTGTGAATTCATTTTTGCAGTTTATAATCTATAATCTCACCTGCAAGACACTTCTCTAGCACACCCTGAAGCCACATGATGTTCTGCAATCTAGTCAACACCTTCCCTTTCATCTCAGGATCCTGCTGTTGGCAGAAGGCATTTACAACCTACAATGAAGAAAACAAATTGTGCATGCTTATCCTTCAAAACAAAGGTAACACACTTTACATCAAGTAGCAAGAATGTCAGATTAGACTTCCATTATTCACAATTTCTTTTTATGTCTCTATTCACTTTTGTAGATGTTTAATGTTACCCTCTTGAGATGGTTACTAGATACATGTAAACATATGTACCTCGCTTAACAATCCCACATGAGCTCACTAGGAGCTGCAGATGCAGGTTTTGGCATTGTATTTAAATTAACTCAAAATCCTCAGTAGCTGTGGAAACTTGTGTGTGGGACTTGATCCAGGTCATACTGGAATTTACAGATGGTAGTAAAAGTGTAATGGGAGCATAGATTCAGTCTTAAGGTTAGGGTAGTGACACAGCACCATTGAGACAGAGTTCCTTTTCCAACATGTGTCATAGGTGTCTGGCCCCTTATTCACATGGCAAGCTTAGCTGAACACATTGGGGAGGGCCAGTAACCCTGTGAGAGCCCCTCTCCTTATTTATGAATTTTGAGGCAAATAATATCCCTCACTTTCTTTATATCTCTTTCAGCAGCAAAAAAAGCATATCAACATTAAACAACCTTTTTTTAAAATTATGAATTGGCTAAACCAAGTTGGCCTTACATAAAGCAAACTCGAGTATATCACAATAAAAACAGCATGAAAAAATGCATTCAAGAATGAAAACAAAAAACATAAGTATATCAAAACGAACGATATTCAGTTTTAAAAACTCAAAATTCGTATTTATGAGCCACAAATTACAAAAATATGTTAAAATAAAAATTCATTAACATAAACAGTTGGTCTAAGCCATAAACCTTAAAACTAATTTTTCTTTGATTAAAATGAGTCCGGCTGTACTAAGAAACTATAGCAGAGCCATCGTCCAAGATACTTCATTAAAAATAAATTAAACAAACTTTTACAGTACACCGTGGACATTACAGTGGTTTCTGTAAAAGTTTTGAACTTACTTGCAGCCTCACAAACATTCCTGTAACCAATAAACTGTCACTAGCCTCTAGAATACCAAACTCATTCTTTCCACAACTCCTTGCAGTTTCTAGACTGCTCGTTCAGCGGACGGGTGGTTTCACTCTTGGCACTGTTTAGGCATGGTTATTTTCAGTGTTACTCTGGTTTATTATGGGCAGTTCAGATCCCTCTCCTACATCTGGGGTGTAGCTGGGCTGAGGTTGGGGGGGGGGGCAAGGTGGCTTGGCCCAAGGCCAGGTCACGCAGGTGGAGCAGGGCTCAGGGTGGGGGCAAGGTGTAAAGGATTCCAATCGGGTGTCACACACTGATCTAGGATGTAGCACTCAATTATAATACTTTTTCTTTATTTTCTACAAATTCGAATTGAGCTGGCACCCAACCCGTATCACAACTACTTTTACAAATACCCCAGGTCACAATGGACCATGAACCAGGCCGGTGGGTGGGAATACAATATTTATTTATTTTAAATTCAAAGACAATCACAAAGCTTTAATATTGGGCAGCAATCGCCAATGGGGTGATTGCTACAATGTAAACTAATGAAATACACTTAGTTGACCCCCTAAAAGAACATATCCAAAGCACAAATGATTAGGAGCACTATTTCTATTCGGTAGATAACACCCGAGTTAAGATTTCCCCCTGCAATTCTCCCTCAAACCCCAATTAATGAATTTTGAGTGTATACAAAGGAGCAGCAAGGAGTCAGGGATATTAGGCAGCAAACAATCAAAATCCGACCTTCCCTCACAAAATAAGAGGCAAAAATGAATTTTAAAACCCATTGCAATTGCATAAAATGACACTCGGAATTGATAAATAATTAAATTAATGTGTATTTAAATCAAGGGGATGAATATGATTTATCACAGCATCAGGGATATATCACTAGTAACTACAAGGCAAGGTATCGACAAAACACATACAGTTCAGAAAGCAACTTGAAAGTAAAACCACAGTGCAGCCAAATCACACGTTGAAAAGTTGCATTTAAAACTTTTTCAGTTTTAAATGTCAAAACGTTTTTTTTTTTTTAAACGGATGAAATAGACAGAATTGGAATGTGTTTTTTAGGCTGGGTGATAGATGCACATCACAGGGACAGTAGGGAAGGGAAAGAGCGACTATAGCTGAATACCGGGATGAAATTTTCAATGTGGAAAGAGATTCGGTTTTGGTAAAATAAAGCAGTTAGGAAAGAAAAAAAACGAATTTCACTTATACTAAATATAATGGCCAGAAAAGAGGAACGCCACCCGTGAATAGAAAAGTTACGCTGCAGTTGTAACCCTTCACGCAGCCTGCCCCTTTTCTTTAGGGAGAATTAATTTATTTAATCAAAATATTGCCAAGGACCTACAAGACAGGAGTGAATGGAAAAATGACGCTAGCGCTTAGAAATCAAGGACAAGATGCACGAAGAATTCTGACAGTTTTAAACAAGTTATCAGGTGTTAAAGAGAATTCTCTGTTAAGGCTAATTTCCCAAACCTAGTGAGTCCCCCAGCAGCTTTGCTGGATTTTTGGGGTTTATTTTTTTCTCCTGCTAAGAGTGAGACTCTTTTTCTCCCACTCTTAGGCATGATTTGAGAATGTCCTTTGACTGTAAATGTGTTTTAAGGGCTATGGAGTCTTTCACTCCATAGGGCTTCATGTGTTATTAGTATGTGTGTTACACAGCACCCTCAGTGCAGTAACACAGGGTTGTCATAGTGACCCCCAAACATAGACTCCATACCCTGGGACTGACTACTGTCTCCCGGGGCATGTAAAGTCACCATTGGATTTACTAGTCTCAAATTGTGAACAGAACCATTACAAACCATCATATTGTGGAAGTACTGGTAGGGGTAATTCGATTGCCCCTGGGTCTGTTTTCCAAGGGGGCACTGTCCAGTCCCCCCTTGTCGAGTTTCTGGCTGGTGGCAGTGGATACCACGCGAAATATTCCCCCGGAATATTTCGTATGGGATTTTCCCATTCATTTTAAACGCACCACTTTTAGGTGCAATGTTAAAGATACCGCCGGGTTATTTATTGAATATTTATTCCCCGGTTGGGTCTTTTTGCCAGGACTCGGTTTTAAAATGGTGTTTGTGTTCGCCTCTGAAACTCTAACCCAAATCGAGCCCTTTGTTCCACTTTTTGGTGGGCTTCTCCACAGAACCCTTCCAAATGGTGCCAGTCTGTCTGGGGACTACAGGATGTGTGGGAGGGGGGATTAGGCACCCTGGACTGAGTTGCTGTGGCAACTCAAGTCGCACTCTTGTGTGATTGGCCCAGTGGTGAGCCGCCCGGCTCACCACTTAGCATGTTTGAGTGACAGCTAGGACTGAAGAATGGCGGTTTTCAGCATAAAAGTAGGGCTTTGGGGACTGGAACTTCAGAAGTCGCCACAGGACCTAAAGAATCCGAAGAGGGGAGAAGCTGAGCCATCTACGACGACGACACCACCGGTGGAGCCCTGCTGTACGAACTCACCACTTCCCCGACGACAGAGGAGATCTTCTTCCAGGAGAGTCTTCTTCCCTTTGAGCTGGTGGGACCAACCAGTTCGAGTTTTTCGCCTTCCTGGATAGTCTCGTGGTCGAATCACCCGTGCCAGGCACCCCGGCGGCCGGATAGCCACGCTTCACCACTACCGCAAATAAAAGGGTTGTAACTTTTAACCGGGAAACTCCGCGGCTGGTTTCTTCCCTGGCAGTGCAACGACCTCCAGCTTTCTTCCTCGTCGAGATCATCTCTTCCTCTGGTTGAAGCCACGACTTGCACCTGCTGCCAGGAACAACTGCCACCGCTGGAGCTTTCTCACCATTTCAGTTACTGTGTCCCGCCTGGTCTCCCTTGCAACAGATTGTCTAAGGTGTCCCATTAATCCTTGACTTTCTAACTGGGTTGACCTCAGACCTGCTAACTGTACCTTTCTGAACTGATCCAACCTCTTGACTTTGCTGCAAAGACTTTGAGTGCATTTCCACTGTGTGATCTTGGGCACATTCCGCATTGCTCTCTACAAGAGTGGGCCTGGCCTATGAAATGTTTGCTCTACAGTAGACCCTGCCTTTCTTGACTTGCTGTGGTTTCTTAAAAGTGTTGGTACTGTGTTATTTTCCTACTCTGCCTTTTCACTCCCTTTTTAAACGAATTATTGGAGTGCCATCTACGGTTACACGCTCACCTCTGTTTTGCTAAATAAGTGGTGTCTTAACCTAGACTTGTCGAATAATTAACTAGGGAGGTGTATATACTTACAGTGACTGTGTTTGAACTTGCTTGATATATTAGTGCCAGTGTATTTTCATGAGTGTGTTTTTAAATAAATAATTATATACTTTTATACCAAAGCTCTGGTCAGTGTTTGCTTGTTCTACTATGTCTTTGGCCCTATTGTGTATACTCTATATACTGCCTAACTCTTCTTGAGAGAAGTCTGACTGCTCAGCCACAGCTACCAGATAAATCTGGGTGGTGCAGACTGCTACCAATTGGGTTTACTGCTTACTCCTATAGTCTTAAACTTTTTGCAATGGTCCCTAAGGGAACTGCACAGGTTTCTGCCTAACATCAGGGTATGGATAGGCTTACTCAGAGAGTGGAACAAAGACAAGGTATCAAGATGGGGTATGCTATGTGGTGCTATGGGATGGGGAAATACAATCCGCACTTCAGTTTGGGATTTGGGACCTTCAACTGGGTTCTGGACTCAAAGGCTCTGGTCACAGCAAGGCGGCAGACTCTCCTAGCAGAACAGCAGGGCCTGTCTGGTCACTGGATCACGAAGGTACAGCTGGCACGCAAATAGTCGGCAAAAAGCTGGTCTGGTCACAGGATACTCCCAAAAGGGTGTCCCAGCTTTCCCCTCTTCTCCCTAAGTTAGTGGGATTGTGTTATGGGGTTTAGTTATGAAGGGTGGTTCTGCCTGGATAGGAGGGCCTATCCCTTTTCTGGCAGTGGAGTCTGGAATCTGCAGGGTGGATCTGGAATGTCTGGATACGCAGGTGCTGGAAAATTCAGAAGAGAGTCCCTGTCTTTGTCAGCTTCCCCTTTTTATAAGGCGGGTGACTCACAGGATTTATTGTTGGGCAGGACTAAGCGAGGCCTACCCCGAAGAACCGGATAGGGTAGCCTATGTTGGTCGCCTCCTCCAGGAGCGGACTCTGTTTATGGTGTTGTGTGTTTATGAGGTGCAAAGCCATCCCATAGTCATTTTTGCCTAAAATCAATTATGACATAAATCACACATTTATACACTCGTGGCACTCTTGCAAATTATATAGGCAGATTGCATATTTCATACAGAGCATGGTGTTCCCCCTCCCAGGTCTGTGCAACATTATTTCGGCCTTCTAACGTTTTTTTGCGCTTTTTAGTGGGAACCGCTTCCCCCAAAATCCCACAATTTTAAGCATATATACATAATATCATAGGGCACATTTCCATTGATTTTTTACGTTCCACCATATGTACTTTCCCCATGATTCACATTTTCCTGGCATTTACGTCCCCCTACATGCTATGGACAGCCACAAAATCTTGTTTGAAAGCCACGGAAATTAAATTTAAACTATAAAACTTTTACATTAATGCATTTTCCGGTTTTAGAATTAAATTCATTAAATAGTCTGAGCAAAAATGGGCTGGCCTTTGTCCTCCAACTGGGACCATTTCTTTTTCAGGCTACCACCAAATGTCAGTTTAGCCCATGGCTGTCCTGGAGTTGCCCCAGTTTGAGTGACTGGCGAGTGTCACTTCCAAAAGTAACTTGTAGGTGTCCCAGAATCTATTGTCTCAAACTAAAGCACAGACACAAGTCTGATGGGGGTGTGATATTCTTCCTCTTGGCTACTCAAAGTTTTCAAGGGCAGAAATTAACACGTATGTGTCCCAGAATCTCTTTGTGGCTCCTTTTGGGGGGGAGGCCACTCCTGTTATCAGCACACAAATGTTAATGTAAACTGAGCAGGAAACCTGTTTGACTGGTTCCCCAGTACAGCCAATGCAGTTCATTATTTTATTTTGTTCTGAATCAGAAGCAAGTCTATTAAAATAAAACATTATCTAGATTTTACCCAAACCCCCCTTACACTTCTAGGCAAGGAAAGGGCCTTAATCACATTATACTTTTAAAACAGGCATTTTTCTCTTTTGCAAAATCACATTTTTACACGTGGTGAATTCTGCTGGGATGTCAAATTCGGTTTTCATTCCCATATGGATTCCAAACATTGTTTGCAGCCCTAGTCAGTTTATCACTCAAAGCAGTATGTTCAAGGCAAATGTCCACTGAAATTGACATGTGCACAGAGAGCTAAGGTTTCTTTTGAAGGCTTTTTTGACACTTTATAGCAAAAGTCAAGCATTTTTCTGTACGGATGAGAGTAAAGTTCAGGCGATTTCCCAGTTATTGCCTGCCACAGCCTGTCATTCAGTGATAATGCTCTCTTCTGCTGGAGCACAATCTGAATATAGAGGGGCATAGCAAGGTCTCACTGATAAAAGCAGTGTAATGTTGAACAAATGAAAAAAGCATCAGGGTGGCATCATTTTAAATGTAAAATATTTCCTTTTCCAATGGGAAATTTTGAGCAAGCAGCAAAGCAGCGCTGCTTTTCCATTCTCGCCCTTGGTGCATGTACTGGCAGCCTTTTTCAGTGTGCTCCCTGTTCCATCTTGCCCAATAGGTGTTCGGCAAGACAGTGCAGCCATCATTTTGTAGCTGCAAAACGCCGTTTTGATGCGAGGCAATGTTGCTCAAAGGAGCCAGGGCAGCTATTCTGCTGATAGCTGCTGAAATGCAGCTTGGAGATGGTGAGGAATTCTGCTGAGTGGGTAAATGTATCCCACAAATGTGGCTTGGCCCCAGGCCAGGTCACTCAGCACAGTATCTCTTCAAGGCTGTCATAAAAGCAAAGAGCATTCTGGTAACATAACAATTCCCAAAATTTTAAATTTTAAAAATGTCTGTGATTTCAGCAAGTAATGGCAGTTGGACTCTTCTCATTCTTCACAATACTCACCCTAACAAAAAGAATGTAGGTAAATTCAGTGCCTTGCCTTAAGTGGCACTGGAAAATGAGCTGGGGCTCATCAAGGGAGCGTGGCCTAACGGGTGGAGGGGATCCTGCCGGCTCATTGGGCCACAACCCATCGATGAGCCCCGGCAAGGCAGCCTTTTTTAGAGATCTGCTAGAGGGTGCTGATCTCTGCTTTTATTTACTAAAGGTTTGCCTGTCAGGGGACAGTGCCTCATCTTTTAAGCATTAATGGTGGTGCTGCCCCTAGCCAGGACTCATGCCTGGGCAGGGGCAGCATCACCATTAAGGCTGAAAAGGTGGGGCCGCTGGTAGTCAAGGCCTTTTGTTTCCTAAATCCTGAACCCAATGAGCAGGTCCTTCAGGCTTTAGAAAACAAAGGCCTCAGCTTCCAGCAGCCTCAGCTTTCTTCCATAATGGTGGTGCCGGCCAACAGGCATCTCTTGCTTGAAGGGAAGCCTCGCAGGTGCAGCGCCACCATTATGGATTGAGGCGATTCTTCTCTGAAGCCTGAAGCTCTCGCACTTAAGCAAGAGCTTCAGGCTTTAGAAAAAAAAGCCTTGCCCTGCAGCGCCTGGCACTGCCAGGGGGAGATTAGTGAGCCCCGGAAGGGCCCCGCCTCAGAACAAGATATCTGAGCATGCCTAGACTTGGCCTCAGCCCACTTAAAGCCCTGTTTTAATTGCAAGACATATATACCAATTTGAACATGTGAGACATTGGCTGTTTTTGCATGCAGTCTTCCGAGTGTGGACTGCTCATGCATGAGAGCTCGGCTTGGGAACATATCTGGGAGTTTCTTGAGTTAGCCCCTAAGCCTTAGGATGGAGCAGCATTTTGACAGAACAAACTTTCCGGCCCATTTCCTACCCTGATTACAGTGGTGCAATGCCATTGTGCTAATCGGGCTCCAGCCTCCCTTCCCCCACAAAATGTGGGTTGAGAGGCAGGGCTTCCACACTTTCTTTTTTTTAGGCAGAGAGGGGAGCCTCTGTGCTCAACAACAAGCAAGTCCGCACATAAGCCCCTCCCCTCGGATGTGAAAGAACCCATAATGCTGTTATATGTTAGCTCGCTCAGGGAAGGGGTTGCTGATGTGCGAACTTGGTTTTTGTTATGTAGAGAGGGGAGGGAAGCCTTTCCTGAAAATGGTGTATAAGTTTTACTGTTCCCTCACCTCCCTGCCGAACAAAAATCAAATGCACACATCAACCCCCTACCCACGGATGCGAGTCAACATATAACATATGCGCTTTTTCACATCCGACGGGAGGGGGCTGATGTGCGTACTTGCTTTTTATTAAGCAGAGAGGTGAGGGAAGCATTGTTGCATGTTGGCTTATTATGTATGTGTGCAAGGAGTGTGTACATATATTATGTAATGTATGGGTAAAAGGTGTGCATGTGTTACGCTCACCTGGTCCCTGCGGATGCGCTGGGGCACGGTTGCAGCCCTCCCAGGAATTTCATCACCCCCGTTGGATCTCTCCCCTTGCGGACTGGCTGTGGGCTGCAACAATTGGTGACACTGCTCCTGCGCGGATATGAGAAAACGTGAGTGCGCTGATCGGTGACTATGGTACCTCTCAAACCCTTCTACTCAAGGTGTGATTTCTGTGGGCATGTACCGGCCCATAAGGCTCACCTGTTAATTACTGATGGTGAGCTCTCCGTCCTGCTACTTCTGGTAGGGGCGCTTGTCGATGGGATCTAGTTCCTTCACTGATCCCTGGGGAGTAATAGTCCAGTCCGGCTGTGACTATTCTTCTCTTGGTTGGTAGTAAGTGTTTATCAATGTCTCTTGTCTTTTCCTCTTTCTGTTTTTCCCCTTCTCGCTTTCTGTCTTGTATTCTTGCTCTCGATTTGTTGTTAATTCCTGAATAACGTTTTCTCTTCCGTTTTCTTCCGAATAGATGGAATTGCAGCTCAACAGCAACTGTGGAGGTGCGGAATGTGGCCCGGAGCAAGATGGATGGAACCACAATGTCCGGCAACAGGTGAGTGAAGGTTTAAGGAAAAGCGCGAGATATGGTGGTAGCGCGACCTTAAACTTAATGTCTTTTTAATGTCTAACCTTCCTTTTGCTTTTACTTGCTGGTGCTGTGGTCGCGGACGAAGCGCGTAATGGTGCGGTGCCAAGAAGGAGGTTTCATCTTCCTCATCTTCCTCGAAGCCGTGAAGATAAGTTGCGGTCCCCGGATGAAGAGCTCAGCGCTCCAGAAGGTTTGAAGGTAAGCTGCGGTCCCAAGATGAAGATGACTGCGTCCCGAAAGATTTGAAAAAGACGCGCACAGGTGAGATTACCCAGATGGTAAGTATAGAAGCAGGATTTCCAGGATAAGTTTTAATCCCAGGCGGCGGTGAGCGTTCCGCTGCATGGATGTGCAGAATAACACGAAGCGCCTGCCTCGTTGATTGGAGCAGTTTATATAGCTGTGATCGTGGGCACGCCCACTAGGCCTGGCTTGCCTGCCACACCCTGCCACTCCTAGTGAGTCAGTATGTGCAAGACACCCAGTAATAGCAGCCCTACCCCAGAGTACACGTGGGGCTGCTTTAAGTGATGGAAGTTTCCACATTAAATGCACCATGCACCCGGCATGAGGTGCTATGCTTGTAATAAAAGCATTTTGTCCCAAATAAATGTTCTTGCTGACTGTTATTTATGAGCCTGGCGCCAGGACTGTGTCCATCCGGGCCTAGTCTGTGTTTTGGTTCGATGACCACGACAGCATGACGAATGGGGATGCGTGGGAATGGGGGTGCGTGAGAATGGGGGTGCGTGAGAATGGGGGGTGGGGGTGTGTGTGTGTGGGGGTGCGTGTGTGTGTGCGCGCTTATGTGTAATGCTGGGCTGAGGAGCTGATTTTGGAGGGTAGGAGTTGGGTGGGCATAGGTGAAAGAGGGAAGGGGGTGGCACACTGTACTACCGGTCCCCTGTTGGTCGCTTTTGTTTAAAGGGTGATGCCTGATCGGATACTTGGGCTTTAGATATAAAAACTAAATGTGTATGTTATATTTAAACCCAATCACTGGGTTATTCTCACTGGCATATTGCACTAACTTGGGCTCCACACCAGCCAAACCGTGGGATTGAATGAAGGGGGCGAAGCCTCTAAGTTTGCCCCACCCAGATCCTGAAGTGGCCCATCCCATCACAAATTAATCACCCCCCTCCAAAATGTAGATTTTGCTGCCTGATATATTTACTGAATACATACTTGAGTGCAAATATAATCAAATGAATGATTTTTTTCATTTTGTTTTCTTGAAGGATTTTTAATTAAACGTTTAGCAAGAAAGACGAAACAAGAAACTAAAAAAAACCAGTGCATTGTATAGCAACATCCCCTGCACCTCCAAGAACAAATTCTCGAGTAGAGCCAGACGGGGGGATATCGATGATACAAGACTAAATGCATAAAACAAAAGGCAGCCAACCTATCCTAAGAGGACGAGTCACAAGCATGTCTTTGGACCCAGTAATAAGGAATGTAGCCACAAGAGATGACAGACCTGGATCTAAGAAACCAAAATGAGAAGGTGAAGGAACAATGCGCCTATTCCGGAAAGTAACAACAAATAGATGCGCATGTACGACAAAAAACAAAAGAGAATGTAGGGAGGAAATCAGAAAGAAATTGGGCGGGGAAAAGGCCAGCAAGTTTACACAAGACATTGTACAAGGTCCATATTGTCTCATATGACTCAGCTAAGTTCCTTTTCAGGTGGGAAAGGTTTTCTCTGGCTTACAAGGACATGCCAGCCAACAAATCCTCGCACAAGGGTTTCCCAGATTTCTACACTTTAAGGATTTCCTTTTTAGTCGCAATCTTTTCAGTTTGACATGTGTGCCTCTGAGTGCCCTACCCTTTACAGCAGCAGTATTCAAACTGTGGGACAGGGCTGCCTAGGGGGCACAAAGTATGTCCGGGATGGGCACAAAGCTCTTCAAAAGGGAGAATGATGACTGCTTTTAATAGAAAATACAATCAAATATGGCATCTGGGGTAGGGGGCCGGCAACAATAGTTTTACTCAATGGTGGGGGCTAAGCATAAAAAAGTTTGAAGAGCACTGCTTTATAGTGGGTGGGAGCTGTTTTCACCCCTCCCAATGCCAGAGCTAAGTGTGGAGAATCTGATGAGATTCCCCCCAGGAACCTGGTCTGGGACCCTTCTCATGTGGCATGGGGAAGACAGGCGCTCTCTGATCCAGACCCTGGGGGTGTTGCACTCCGGGAGGATCACATGAGGGGGAATCAGACCGGGAATACTGGGAGGAACCCCTTTTTAACTTTCCCCGTACCCCGCCCTTATAATGGCCTTTTGCCACATCAGAGGTAAAAACACCTAATGTCCCAGAATCCCTAAGGGACGGTGACGAAGAAGGGGGCTAAAGAGGCATGGAGGAGTAGAGATCAGGCAGGTACGCCTAATAGTCTACAGCAAGGTCAGGCAATTAAGTCTGAGGGTCTGCACCTAAAGCCAATAAATACACATGAGGGGCATAAAAGGCTGCAGCAGGGTACTTCAGAAAGAAGCTGGAAGGTCGGCAGCAGCAGTAGGAGACGTAGAAGGAGAAGAAGAAGCAGAACAGGAGACTGGCAGTTCACAAGGAAGTGGGACCACAGAAGCAGAGGAAGAAAATATTTCACCTGTAGGCTCTGAGTTGGTCCTGTGCTCACACCACCTGTTTGGCTGTAGCTGCATTGGAGGAGACTGGAGGAAGCTGGCAGTCTCTCCAAGTGTGCCTAATTGTCGCAACACCAGAGCTGAAGTTCTGTGCATTATCCGAGGCCTGTGTGCAGAAGCAAGTCGAGGGAAGCTGGATAAATGAAGAATCCTTTAACGAGGCCCTATCTGAAACACCCATGCTAAGGAGAGGTGTAGATCCTGAGAATGCCTGTGGTAGCAGTAGCAGAGGAAACCAAGTTGGGAAGTGGAAGAAGCCTGCAGCCGCTGTAATACAAGAGCTGGTAAATGAAGTGCAGTACTCCAAAACAGCAGCAACTACTTTCCGGTAACTGTAACCAGCTGAGGTTCACTTGCATAGAAGATAAAGCGAGTGAACTCATTTGTAATTGTGGGAAGCCTTGTTAAAGAAAGGGAAATGTATCACACGCTTATTGTGCAATCGCTGAAGTGCTCAAGTGTAAAGGAAGCCTTAATTTCCCCATTCTCATTAACCGGAGAAGTCGCTTGCCTCCTATTAACAGGGAGAACAGTAGCGGTTATGAGTTAACAAGCTGTGGCAGACTTTCCCAAACAGTTACAAGAATATCTCACTTCAGAAAGGCTGCATATGAAGCGTTGTGTTTCCCTATCATTGTAAAAGATGAATGCTATTCATATTAAAGGAAACGCAAGTAGCATGTTGGAGTTTACCTTCAAGAAGCAATCGCGCAAGACTAAATCTGATGTTGAAGAGAACCTTGACTCTTGTAACATTCTACATTGAATTGTTGCAGAAGTTGTTGAACTTAAGTTGTTGAACTTATAAGTAGTACACGCTTTGCCCAAGCCAGTAGACAGAACCTTCCAAAGCAGACGCCAGCCCAATTAAGAACTGAAGCTTGTTGTAAACCCTGGCGAAATGGAGACGCCTGTAAAGATGGAGAAAGGAGCTAGGTGCTTGTAACAAGAAATAATTACACATCTGTGAAGCTGAGACTGTGGCAGTTTGAAGCTAAAGCAGACGCTGCAGAAGAGTAAAGTTGTTATCAAAGTAGAAGTGGCATTATCCAGGATCATCATTGGCGCTGTTTTCTTTGTGGAACTTTGAAAAGGGAGCTTTTCATCCAACAAAGAACTTATCAAGAACTGATTTAAGACTTTGTTTTTTCTTGGGAGAAGTTGAATTTGGACATTTCTGGGGGGGAGGAATCTGCACAGAGCAAGTAGAAGTCATCCAAGACCTTATATGATCACCTTTTATATATGTTGTTTATGATCTACTTTGAATGTTTTGTTGTTTAGTGTGAGGGTTAGTTTTCTGTATGCTAGGAAACCTTCCCCTTAGATCCTAGAATAGGTAGGGAATCAGATGGTAGAGTAGCTTTAGTTAGGGTTTATTTATTATTTCTGTTGCCAACAAAATAATCAAACCTTGAGAAAACTAAACTCCCTTGTGAGCCTCACATTACTGACCCCTCACATAATGCACTGATGGTAACAGAGGGCTGCTTTGAATATTGACTCTGCGGCACCCTGCAGGGGCTTTGTAGGATTGCTGCGATGCCAAATAAGCAGTTTGCGCATGATCTACTAATGATTTATGTCCTAGCTCAAATGACACTAGGATCACAGGGCGAGCAGCAGCTGAAGTGCTCACGTGAACAATGGTTTCACTAAGTCTCTGTGCGCTTCACCCACATCATAGTTACTTTGAGACACTTGCTTTTGATCTGTGAGCGTAGCAGATGTCCAGTACATTTCCTGCATGTCATGCGCTCCAGGGCGAAGTAAGAACTTGCAGAGCTACGAAGTTATCGATTAAATTGGGATTCTGCTCTTTTGTAGAGGTTAGTGGCTTGAAATGGAAAAAAAGAAGTGCATGTAGTTACCAGCCTAAGGCGATAATATGGGAGGTTTGTGCTGCAGCGCAAAGTTTGCAGAGTGAACACACAGCACAACATTTGCAACACAATGCAAAGCTGCCTTAATACTGCCCGGTGAGGGAAATCTTTTTTTTTAAACCAGCACAGAAAATATTAATTTCCACTGCCTCTTTCACCTTTCTCTCTTTCTCTCCCACACATTCTCTCTTTCTGGGACTCATTTACCATTGCTAATTTTGTGTGCATTTAAAGTCGAGCCCCAAACCTAAGTGTTTCTCCAACTATCCAAGTAGCTCAAATGTATTTCTCAAATCTGGATGCCACTCCATTGGAAAGGTCCAAAAATAGAGCGATTATTAGACTGAATGGGTGATTTGGCTGAATTTCGGCCATTTCAAAAATTCCGAACAGCCTGAAAAGTTCAACCAAATCCCCCATTCTGTTCTAAGGGCTGCGGGGGGGTTGAGGGTGGGGGGGATGGGTCTTCCGCATCCTTGCTCACTATATTGTGAGCGGGGGTTGCATGGGTGTGCCCCGCAGTCGATCTCAAAAATCCATACAAAAATAAAAATAAAGGAATGGACCCTGTGGTGCCAGTTCCCGATAACAGAAGTGAAAGGGAACAGGCGTTGCAGGGACACAGCGAGTCGGCGGCCGCTGCAAGGTAAGTAGGGGTGTGTGGGTGGATTGGGGGCCAAGTCAGAAATGTTCAGGGGAGAAAAGACCAAAGGTTATCGGAAAAATAATCTTTGGTCTTTTCTCCCTTGAACATTTCCGTCACTGTCTATCAACCCCGATCCACTGCATTCACTGTTGAGCCATTCACATTTCTCCATTTACACAGCTGCCTCAGATTTGGGCGTTTTATCATTTGCTGCTTTGTTTCAAATCTAGATAACACTGCGTTTCTCCATCTATCCAGGTACGCCGAATTTGGGCATTTTATCACTTGCTGCTGTCTTTCAAATCTAAATGTCACTGCATTTGCTGTTGGATCCCGTATGTAGGCGTTTTCTCCCATGAGAAGGACTGGGGAGTAAGCCAGACTGGAGTGGAGTGCAGAGAAGAATAGAGCAGTCCGAATGGCAGGGAGACTTAGGTGTACCCTTCACTATAAAGGGTCAAAGGGAAACAGGGGAGAGAGAGATGGGTCTGACTTAATTGGACCACCGACAGAAAGCCTTAGAAGAAATACGAGGAGAGAGAAAGGCATCACGATCTCAGAAGTGACGGATTGCGGGGCAAAAGGAGGGCATTCCCACCTGGAAGACCCTATGGGGGTGGAGGTTGCTGCGCGCCGAGTTTCGCTGGGGGCTGTGGATATGGGCACAGCTTGGTCTCATCGTTGGGGGTGGAAAGGTGCTCCCACGGAATGACCCATTGGGAGCCCACTCTTCTGCACGCAACATGGGAGTGGTGAGTGTAGCACACAAGGGTGTACGACAGGGAAGGGGGCGCGGGCCTCAGTCAGAACAGTGGGGTAGGATCCAACCCTACTAACCCTACTAAAAAACAAACAAAATTCACCCTTTTGCAAACACCTCTCAAACTCTACAGCACACCAAACCCACACACTTTACTACACCACAACAACAAAATATACCGCACATAGCCTCGCACAACACAACATGCCGGCTACCAACCAAAAATCACACCTACACTCAGTGAACAGTGAAAACCGAACGGAAGCTGCTAACAGCACATCACAGCTCTCTTGCTCTTGTCTCCCGGTCAGTCCTACTAACGTATACCCCCTTACTTTACAGATCCGCCAGAGCGCAAAAGGGCCACAAAGTGGTGACAGTGCGCAGTATAAGAAATTTTAATATAACATTTCATGCAGTCTCTTTTATACCCGCTCTTTACTTTCTCTCTTAGTGTTTTTCACACTTTCACTCTTGATAGCTTTCATGACTTCCCTTTCTAGGATTCTCTTTCACCCTCTGCGTCTCTGTCAACCACCCTCTCTCCCACTGTTTCTAGGTTTTTCTATTATGGTTACCTGTCGTTTTCATGGGAACTGTTAATCAATGAAGGACTCTCGAGTAAGTGCTCTTTTTCTCAAATTCTTTCATGCTTTCTCTATTTTGGTTTTGTTTTCACCATTTCTCTACATTGCTTTCAGGCCCAAAGGCACCTTTAGGCTTCTGCCTTACATGTTTTAGATTTCCTTTCACACTATGGATAATTCATGACATGACGTCTTTGCACCCTGTTTCCACAACTCATTCTTTCCCTTCACTCTCCTTTTGTGTCTCATTTCAATCTTTTTAAAAAAGGTATATGGGCCACTCTGAATTTGCAAAGTTTGGAGATGTTTGGTCCAGGGGGGCAAAAGTTATAGGGGGGTCCCAAAACGTCTTTTTTTCCCATATGCTGAATGGGGGAAAAACTTTGCGCACGGCTACAGGTCAAACGGCTGGACGGATTTTCACGAAATCTGCGGCGGGTACAGGGGCTTGGTCCAGAAAGCGTGCTTTTGTAAATTTAGTGACCTTCCGTGCAATACTTTTCTATAAAATTATCAAAAAGTAGGTCTGAAAAAATTAGTGCTATCTATGTCTGCTTCGTGGTCACACTTCCCTGTTCGGTCCACGGACAAGATACCGATTGGCTAAGGGGCTGGCGTTGTTGGGGAGAATTCTCTGTAAAGGCTAATTTCCCAAACCTAGTGAGTCCCCCAGCAGCTTTGCTGGATTTTTGGGGTTCATTTTTTTCTCCTGCTAAGAGTGAGACTCTTTTTATCCCACTCTTAGACATGATTTGAGAATGTCCCTTGACTTTGTAATGTGTTTTATGGGCTCTTTTACTCCATAGGGCTTCATGTGTTTTTGGTATGTGGGTTACACAACACCCTCAGTGCAGTAACCCAGGGGTATCATAGTGACCCCCAAACATAGACTCCATACCCTGGGACTGACTACTGTCTCCCAGACATGTAAAGTCACCATTGACTTTACTAGTCTTAAATTGTGAACAGAACCAGTACAAACCATCATATTGTGGAAGTACTGGTAGGGGTAATTCGATTACCCCTGGGTCTTTTTTTCAAGGGGGCACTGTCCAGTCCCCCCTTGTCGAGTTTCTGGCTGGTGGCAGTGGTTACCACGCAAAATATTCGACCGGAATATTTCCTATGAGATTTTCCCATTCATTTTAAACGCACGACTTTTTTTGGTGTAATGTTAAAGATACCGCCGGGTTATTTAATATTTATTCCCCGGTTGGGTCTTTTTGCCAGAACTCGGTTTTAAAATGGCATTTGTGTTCGCCTCTGTAACTCCAACCCAAGTCGAGCCCTTTGTTCTTCACAGAAGGCTCCAAAAGTGGTGCCACTCGGTCTGGGTCCACAGGATGTGTAGGAGGGGGGAATAGGCACTCTGGACTGAGTTGCCTCGGCAACTCAAGTCGCACTCTTGTGTGATTGGCCCAGTGGTGAGGCGCCCGGCTCACCACCTAGCATGTTTGATCGACAGCTAGGACTGATGAATGGGGGTTTTCAGCATAAAAGTAGGGCTTTGGGGACTGGAACTTCAGAAGTCGCCACAGGACCTAAAGAATCCGAAGAGGGAGAAGCTGAGCTGACCTGCAACGACGACACAACCGGTGGAGCCCTGTGGAACCGAACTCACCACTTCCCAACGACAGAGAATATCTTCCTCCAGGAGAGTCTTCTTCCTTTGAGCTGGTGGGGTTAACCAGTTTGCCCTTTTTCGCCTTCCCGGATCGTCTCGTGGTTGAATCGCCCGTGCCAAGCACACCGGCGGCCGGATAGCCAAGCTTCACCACTACCGCGAATAAAAGGGTAGTACCTTTTAACAGGGAAACTCCGCGGCTGGTTTCTTCCCTGGCAGTGCAACGACCTCCAGCTTTCCTCCACGTCGAGATCTTCTCTTCCCATGGACGAAGCACCGACTTGCACCCGCTGCCAGGAACAACTGCCCCGCTGGAGCTTTCTCACCATTTCAGGTACTGTGTCCCGCCTGGTCTCCCTTGCAACAGACTGTTCAAGGTGTCCCGTAAATCCTTGACTCTCTATCCTGGGGTGACCTCGGACCTGTTAACTAGCTTTTCTGAACTGATCTAACTCCTTTTTGAACTATCTGCAAAGACTTTTAAAGTGTACTTCAAATGTGCGATCTTGGGCACATTCCGCCTTGCTCTCTCCAAGAGTGGGCCTGGCCTATGAACTTTTTGATCTACAGTAGACCCTGCCTTTCTTGACTTGCTGTGGTTCTTTAAAAAGTGTTGGTATTGGGTGTTTTCCTATTTCTGCCTTTTCTCTCCTTTTTTAATTTTTAAACTGAATTATTGGAGTGCCATCTAAGGTTACGCACTCACCTCTGTTTTGCAAATAAGTGGTGTCTTAACTTAGAATTGTCGAATAATTTAATCAGGGAGGTGTATATATTTCTAGTGACTGTGTTTGAACTTGCTTGACATATTAGTGCCAGTGTATTTTTACAAGTGTGTTTTGAAATAAATAATTATATACCTTTATACCAAAGCTCTGGTCAGTGTTTGCTTGTGCTACTGTCTCTTTGTACCTAATGTGTATACTCTATATACTGTCTAACTCTTCTTGAGAGAAGTCTGACTGCTCAGCCACAGCTAGACCAGGTAAATCTGGGTGGTACAGACTGCTACCAATAACACCTGTAGTCTTAAACTTTTTGCAGTGGTCCCTAAGGGAACTGCACAGGTTTCTGCCTAACAGGCGTCATGACCGCGGACACGCAACGTCTCTGCCCATTGGCTGCTGCGAGATGTGTTCTGCGTCAGATTGTTTGGATGCGCCCGACATCTTGGATCCGCCGAAAGCGGAGCAACAACCAGCGTACACATGCTCCATTTATAAAACTATTTTGCTGTGTCACAGACCGTTGGGAAAGGTTCAGACAGTAAGACATGGGTGAGCAATGCATTTGTTCTGGGGGTCGGTCTTCATGATGTACTTTCCATGTACAGCTTGTACGCACAGAAAATGAGGGGTGTAATAACAATAGCACTTCAGTCCATGCCGTGGACAGGAAACTTCTAACTGTTGAAAGCACACGCGTAGTGGTAGCCAACATTGAAATTGACAACATGCCGTGATTGCATTACCTTTCCCGATGGCTATTATTATATTTAGTAGTACGCCGCCATGGGTGGCACATGCTACAGTGGTTGTGGCCAGGGCCTAGAGTCTCAGATGCATGGCCGTCGGCCTGGCCATAACCACCGCAGCATGTCACACCCATGGATATACCCGTAGTATTGCGTTTCTATTGGCAAGTTGTGGGGAGTGCGTGCAGTCTTGGGTGTATGGCCAGAGGCCATGCACCCAAGAACAAAGTTATAAGTACTAGACGTGGAAGCCACTGCACACCCATCCCATGTAAGATCTATGGACATACAGCTAGGAGTGAAGACTCTGGCCAGAAGCACACCTATAGAAAACCCCCCACTACCACACATCACTGAGGTGGTTGTGGAGAGACCCTGCATTCTTGGGTGCATGGCCAAAGGCCATGCAATCAATAACAGTTATAATCTCTTCATGATGTATTTCCTATGCCCACCTTGTACGTACAGAAAATGAGGGGTCCAATAAGGGCAGTATTTAAGTCCGTCCAGTGCACAGGGAACTTGTAACTGTTGTAAGGACATGCGTAGTGGCAGCGAACATTAAAATTGACAACATGCCATGATTGCATTACTATTTCCTATGGCTATTAGTATATTCAATAGTACGCCGCCATGGGTGTCACATGCTACAATGGTTGTGGCCAGTCTTAGATGCATGGCCGTCGGCCGAAGGCCTTACTTCCAAAACTCTAGGCCCTGGCCACCAACACTTCAGCATTTCACACCCATGGATACCCCCTTACTAATGTGTATCGGTTGTCTGGTTGTGGGGAGTGTGTGTACTCTTGGGTGCAAGGCGTAAGGCCATGCCCCCAACAACAAAGCTATAACCTCTTCACTTACAAGCCCACATGGGTTTCATGTAGTGTGGTGGTTGTGGACAAGATGTGTCCTTTTGGGTGCATGGTTGCACTCTGTATGCCATACACCCAAGCATGCACCCAACAGGAAACGTGAAAGGATTGGAGTTGTAAGAGACTTCACAACCATATATTGAAATGTAAGGCCATACACCTAAAGTTTTAGACCCTACGCACAAACAGTGCAGCATTTCAGAGCTACAGACACCCCCCTAGTATTGAACATCAGTCGGGTGGCTGTGGGGAGAGTCTGCAGTCATGAGTGCATGGCCGCAAGCCATGCACCCAACAGCACAGTTATATGTAGGGTACATACAAGGAAAATTGGATACGATATGGTGTGGTGTGGTAGTGCATCACTCTGGCGGCTGTGGGGAGGGGCTGCAATCATGGGTACATGGCCAAAGGCCATGCCCCCAAAAGTACATTTGTTCTTAGTGTACTTATATGCCACAATGGATGTCATATGGTGTGGTAGTAGTGCCCAGGATGTTGAACAAAGTGCCAGTATTTGAACAAAGTAATAAGCACTGCAGTTGTAAGTAACTATGCGTTTTAAATACTGTATTCCCATACATTCATAATGCTATGGCCTCAAACTCACCTGTGGCTACAAACTAGTGTACCATATCACAGTTATTGGTACACTTGTACTATGCAACATCATTAAGATGATTGTGGGGAGGGCGTAGCATTTTGGGAGTATGGCCAAAGGCCATGCTCCCAAAACCAAGTTTGTACATAGTAAAATGGCAAGGCACAATGGTTCCGATATGCTGTGGTCTTTCTGGCCAGGACCCAGACCCTTGACTGCATGCCCAAAGGCCATGCACCCAAGACTGAAGTCATGAGCAGTGGAGTTACAAGTGAATATGGGTGTGGTGTAATGTGCTAGTTGTGTGGATGCCCTAGTGCCTTGCCTGCATGGCTGCAGATGATGGTCCGGAAAGTAAATTTATAAG